>NC_133651.1:257611663-257940357 GCF_009905375.1 Apium graveolens | reverse complement strand
ATCCGTCGGGTAGCTATTTGTCACTTGACTCCATTTCACTTATATAGAATTACAAGACATCTTATATTTACAATTAATTAACCTATTCTGCATATCCACTAGTAGTCAACATGACTCATATACTCCTACAGAATCTACACAAAGTTGTTTGTAGAAATGTACTACAATACTTATTTCTTACATATGCTACTCACCCAATGGATGTCAAATTGTCATCCATCGGGACAATATTAAATCATCCGTCGGGACTATATTTGATCATCCGTTGAGTGCTACAAAATTCACTAAGTTAAATCTACTAAGGTGTTTTGTTTAATTTGTCATCAAATTCACAATATATTCCTAACAATCTCCCCCAATTTATGTCTACTGGAATTGTATTCATAAATTAAGAGAAACTTTGTTATTCCTAGTGAACTAACAATGAGATTTACAGAAGGGGGGTTGAATGTAAATCTCAAAACTTTTTCAAGTTTTGAGCAGTTTCAAAGGCTGTGTGTTTAAGATAAATAAGTGTGTGAATTGCTTTAAGCTAATACAGACATATATATATTCAAGCACAAAAGTACAGAACACAACATACCTTAAAAACTTTTCTGGTGGATTTGTTGTTCCACCAGAGATGGTATTTCAGAAAATCTGTGATTCAAGAAGTTGATCACAGCTGCATCCTAGTACAAACTAGATAATTTTTCTCAAGATTTTTCTAAACAGCTCTGGAAAAATTCTATTTTAATTACTAGCTGCTACTTGGTTTTTATATAACACCAAGTTTACAAGTGAAGACAAACATAAAAAGTACAATAATAAAATAAGTTCTCCACTTGTTTCTTCTCCATTTTACTCCAGTGCATTGTTGACTATTGCCTTTTTATACTAGAGTAGAACGGCTGCTTTTTTTTTGATGTTCCAGAAATAGGCTACCACATCTCAGTTGTCTCTGTCAACCCATGTGCCTCTGTTTGTAGGTACAACTACCACTTGTCAACTGCTATTTAACAGAATATCCGTTGAAGCCTTCATCCGTTGATGGCTTTATCCGTTGATGTGTTAGCAGTTGAAGCTCTATCCGTTGATGCACTCATCCGTTGAAGGATGTTATCTGTTGAAGCTTTAGAGACATCCGTTGAAGCTTTATTTCTCATCCGTTGAAGGTCTTTAAGTTATCCGTTGACACCATTTCATTTATACAAAATTACAAGGCATGAAATATTTACAATTGGCCTTCCTATCTGCATATCCTTTAGTAGTCAACATGACTTATAATTTCCCTCAACATTTAAGAATTATATCTCAAATTCAGAGACTGAAATGTGCTACAACACTAGACTTATTTCTAAGTAAAGCTACACCATCAACGGATAGCCAAAGTGGTCTTATCCGTTGAGGCTACAAACACTAGATTTCTACTTAAGTGTTTTGTTAAACATATCATCAAACTAATGCACATATATTCCTAACAATCTCCCCCTATTTATGTCTATAAGAATTGTAGACATAAATTCAAGGTTAACTTGATGATAACAAAACACTTAACAAATATATGAACTGAAACTAAGTAGAAATTTAAAAGTGCTGCAAAAGTGTATGTACTAGAAGGTAATTGAAGATTTACAGTGTTTCCAAGGGTGCTCCACTAGCCTGAGCAAATCATCTTTTTCTTCTTTGATCCCTGGTTTTCTTTCCTAGCCCTTTGTCATTTTCCTCAATTTGGAGTTGGAGTTGTCTGAAGAATTCAGCTTCATCTTCATCACTGATATCCAACTTAGATTGCATTTCTTTGAGAGTTTCATTGCTGGCAATCTTGAGTTGGTCTTCAAGTCTGAAAAATCTTCTGACTCCTTTATCATCTCTGAATTCCATCAACCAATGAGGTGATTTGTGAATTGTAGTTCCCCTTTCTTGAATGAGTAAGGTTCTGGGCAAAGCATTGGGCTCCCTCCAAGTTTTCCTTATGTTGGCAATCTTGTTGAGAATTTCAGTCTTGGCAGTCCTGGTAAAGCCAGCATCCTTTTGTATGGCTGAAAAGACTCTGATCAAGGTAGAGTAGCCTTCATTCAGAATCCTGTAGAGAGGCCATGTTCTTTCCCCAGCTCCTTTGTATCTGAACACCAATCTCTCTGGTAGCTGTCTGTAAGCAGCAATTCCCCTTACATCCTCCAGCTCATCCAGATAGAGTTCAATGTCTGAAATTTATTTTATGTCACAGATGTGAACATAATCATCTTTAGAAATGGGTGGCTTAGGGTTAGGTTTATGTTTTTGAGTGAATTTCTTAGAGTTTAGGGGAGGTGTAGATTTGGATTTTCTTTTCTGTTTCTTTGGTAGTGGAAGAGTGGTTAAAAAGGTAGGCAAATTGATGGTGTCCCAATCAATAGGTTCCTCTTTTGGGATGATTGGTTCACCATGGATGTTTATAGTGGGATCAGCAACAAAGGGTTCAGGTATGGAAGGTAGAGATTTAGTTTCTTCAGTGTTGCCTTCACTCCTTCTATGTGCCTTGGCCTTTCTTCTGTTTCCCTTCTGCCATTCCTCTTTTTCCTCCATGCTTTCACCAAATATACTCCCAAAAACCTCATCTAAGTTTGCAATCTTGTCTTCACCTCTGACTTCAATTCCTTTCTCATTTTCAACTAGACTTGACTTTAGCTTTTGTTCAAGCTTTGCTTGTGCTCTTTTGTCAGCCTTGAGTTTTTCAGCTTCTTTCATTAACCTTTTGGTTTCTTCCCTCTTGGCTATTGAGAATTTGGGATGTCCTTGTATCACACATATGCTCTTTCCCTCTCTAAAGATAATAGCCATGTTTCTCCTTACTGCCTCATCCATGGTCTCCTTGTGTTTTATGATGCTAGTACCCAAGACTTTATCTTCATCAGGCTTTGGAAGAGGAAAGTCCACTTCTTTCATCTGAGCAAAGTCTAGAGGGTTCTTTGTGGAGTCCTTGCTGGATCTGGTGTTGGGCTTGAGAACCATAGGTTTTAGATTCTTGAAAGAAGTCTCTCCAACCTTATTTCTCCTTTCTGGCTTGTGCTCCATATTGATTGGTTCAACCTTTGTGCTATGTTTCACAGATATTGATTTATCTTGTGTTGAGCCAAACAGCTGTTGCATCCTTTCATCAATTCTCCTCCTTTGCTCTTTCACTTGAATTTCAGCTGCTGCTAGCTGGATTAAATCAATTCCATCAGGCTTTCCTTTGATTTGAATGATTGGAGAAGTAGTGATGGCAGGAACTAGCACTTTAGATATTTGGATTTTTGTAGATGGCTCTCCTTCCCCTTCCCTTTTACTCTCCCCCTTTTTGTTATCATCAAGGAGATGGGTCAAGCCCTGTGCTTTTGCCAGCTGCATAAGTAGATTTGTTTGAGATTGTTGGTTGTGAAGAATGGTGGCCACAGAATCTTCAATAACTTGAACTCTGTCTTCCAATTTGGCCAGCCTCTTTTCAGTATGTGATTCCTTTTTCAATCTCAACAAAATGTCCTGTATTGTACCAAAGGGCATGACTGAATCCAATTTTTCAGAATTGTAGGATTTCAAGTCAGCAATATCCTTTCTGAGTTCATCCACACTCAGATTCTGTCTTACTTGCTGCAACTTCATGAGATGCAGTGAGTCCAAGTGAGATGTAAGGATAGCCTTTGTACCAGAATGAGAAGTTTTCTAAATGGCCTGTTTGATAGTACTGATTTGTTTGACTAAGGAGACATTGAATTGCCCTGTTGTAGACTCCTTTGTGAAGGCCAATTCAGGTAGATTTGGAATAGAACTAGGGCCTTCATCTCCCCCTAAGTTCATGCTTCCATCAGAAGAAACAAAGTCATCATCATCAGAATTTACTCCAAATTCTTCAAATGACTCACCAGCTGTTGAAGGCATCTTGTTAATAGCAGTTTTGTCCCTTTGAAGAGATGCTGTTGTATGTACTAGATGTAGTGTCTTTTCTGCCTCCACATTGCCCTGTGCAGCCAATACTTGATAGGCTGAAACAGGATGAGTAAAAGTGTCAGCATCCAAGGAAATGTTATCAATTACAGCTTTGTAATGTTGCTGAAATTGTCTTTCCTTTTCAGCATCATTCACAATCATTGACTCACTAGCAATGGCTGGATCCATCCTTATATCTGCTGTACCTGCCTTTCTCTCATTTTCTCTATGTTCTTGCATCAGGGGCTCCCCCTGGCTCACACAACTCACTCCCTCACCTTCACCTACTAAGGTGGTACTCCTCTCACTTACTTTTGCCATGCTGGAAGAAATAGCATGCATATTTGAGCTCTCAATCTCTCCTTTTGCCTGGGAGCAACCCAGCCTCTCACTCAAATTGTCACTCCCTTCCCTCAGTCCTAGAAGTGATTGTACAGTAATCAAGTCTTCTACACTTGGAATTGTTTCAGTTGTGTGTGTAGAGACTATCAACGGATGAGGAATAGCCGTTGAAGGTGAAACTGATGATATCAACGGATAACTGCTGTTAAGCTTATCCGTTGAAGAACAACCACTTGTCAACGGATGAGTGATATCTGTTGAAGAAGGAAAAGAAGTAGAAATTGAAAGTGATATAACTGTTGAATCTGTGTAGATTGATATGAGTTTTGGTGACACAGATCCTTCAATTACATCTAAAAGAATTTGCGGGTGATCCAACAAATCATCTAAAAGATGATGATCACCTGTATTTGAGTGGGGCTCCTCCCTGAGTTGTAAAGAGGGAGAATCAGGAATTGATGGGAATAACATATCCACATCTAGAGATGGTGAGGAAGTGTGTGGTGATTGATGTGTGTTAATTGTGAGAGAATGGGGCTGTGACTCTACATTTGTTGGAGCCACATCAAACTGAGTTTGAGAAGGCATAGATACAGATGGATGTATCTGTGCAGTGTGTGCACCCTGTGTAGAAGATTGGGTTCTAGCTCTCTTTCTTCTAATAAAGGCTTTTGTTGGTGAGTGTTTGGCTTTAGTGTCCCTTCCTCGTTTGTGTGTTCCTGGTTGGGAACTATTTTCAATAGTTACATCCTTTTGGGAGGATGCAGCTAGGGATATGCTAGTAACCTTTTCAACCACCACAGCTTTTTGAGAAACTGTGGCTTGGCTAGCTTGGGAAGCACTTTTCTCTCCTTCCTTATCCTGGGGGTTTCTTTGATGTTCACCCCTCCCCTCACCACTCACACCTTGTTCACTCCCCTCAGGGTTAATGGTAGGTGTTACAACTGTTGTCTTTTGAGAAACAACAGAGGTGGTTTTCTTTGTCTTTGATTTTGAAAGTTTAGTTTTGGTGACCTTGGTAGGAATCTGTTGGGGCATTGTCACAGATTCCATGGCCACACTAGAAGATAAAGAAATAGAGGGGTTGGAAGAAGTAGGAGTTGTAGAAGCAATTACCTCACCTACCTGTGGTGCATTCATGATTGGTAAATATACCAATGGCACACTGCTGTTGAGATCCATTCTCAATAAATCTGCAAGAACTCTTTTCTCTTGTGCCCAACACTTGAGTTTATTATTCTCATTCGTAATGACCAAACTTTCAGCAACATGGTTAGCCAATAACATAAAGAATCTAGCATAATAGATGTTATTAGGTCTATTAGCTTTGTTACCTAATCTAGTACCCAATTCTAGCATAACATAGTTGCTAAAATTAAAATACCTAGCAGAAACAAGCATATAGAGCATATTAACAAGAGATGAAGTTATGGCATCAAAATTGCTAATTTTCCCAGAGAAAACCTTGATAAAGGCATCCCCAAGAAAACTCCATTCTTTCCTAAGGCCTTTTCTTTTAATACTCCCTAAACTAGCAGAGTTAAGAGAATAACCTATGGAATCTAACATGCTGGATACATCATTATCAGTGTGTGGTGTCATGGCATTGTTCTCAGGTAATTTAAAACATGCTAGTAAGTCATCACAGTTAACACAGTGATTTTTACCTTTGAGAGTGAAGGAGATAGTCATATCTATGGAGTTGAACTCAGCAGTTGTCCAAATCTCCTCAACTACTTCACAGTAAATCGTTGGGGCTTCCAGCATTGCATAACTAAGTTTACAGTTTTTGATGAAGTCCATCATTTTGTGATAATCTGAGTGGGCTTCATTCTTTTCTACCAAAGCTATGAAATTGTTCTTCTCATAGATGAACCCAGATTGAGACATAATCTTTACTACTGGTGCCATTGTTGTGAGTAGAAATTGCAGAGAATAACTTGAAGGTTTTGCAGAGAGAAAATGGTAAAAGCTTTGAAATTTCAAGAAAGCGTAAAGTAAAAATGAAAAATCAGAAGGGCTTATATACTTTCTCAAAAAAAACATAAATAAGAGATTAAACAATAAATATGTGTAAGTGAATTTCAGCCGTTTAAGAATAAACTGTAAGTATTCTGAAAACTACCTTTAAAACAAATACATACAGCTGTATGTATGAGTATCAACGGTTAAGACAATAGAATCAACGGCTGTGAAACACTTGAATCGACTGATGTGATATTTCAACGGATAAGGTAAACTGTCATCCGTTGAAGAGCACTTCAGTTTTATCCATTGACGGATAAAAATTCCAGAAATGTATATGACTTTCAACGGATAATGAACATCCGTTGACAGAAAAATTTTGACTTTCAACGGATAGGGAATATCCGTTGATGGAATAAACTATGTTAAAAATCAAATTTGTTCTTGCAGCTAATACATTTCAGGCTTCAATTCAAATTGCAATAAGGACATGAATTTTAAGAGTAATTAAGCATACCTAGCTCACTTACCAATCTTGTGAATGTTGATTAATCAAGTGGCTTGGTAAATATGTCTGCAATTTGTTGTTCACTTGGAACAAAATGAAGTTCCACTGTACCTTTCATCACATGTTCCCTAATGAAGTGGTACTTGATATCAATGTGCTTGGTCCTTGAGTGTTGCACGGGATTCTCTGTTATGGCTATGGCACTTGTGTTGTCACAAAAAATAGGAATTCTATCAACATGTAGTCCATAATCAAGGAGTTGATTCCTCATCCATAACACTTAAGAGCAGCAACTTCCAGCAGCAATGTATTTAGCCTCAGCTGTAGAAGTAGAGACTGAATTTTGCTTTTTGCTAAACCATGATACAAGCTTGTTTCCCAGGAATTGGCAGGAGCCTGTTGTACTTTTCCTGTCTATTTTGCAACATGCATAGTCTGCATCTGAGTAGCCAATTAGATCAAAACCAGACTCTCTAGGGTACCAAATTCCTAGATTTGGAGTCCCCTTGAGATATCTGAAAATTCTTTTAATAGCTACTAAGTGAGATTCTTTAGGGTCAGCTTGAAATCTAGCACAGAGACATGTAGAAAACATTATATCTGGTCTACTGGCAGTTAAATATAAAAGTGAACCAACCATGCCTCTATAACTTGTAATGTCCACAGACCTTTCAGTCTTATTTAATTCAAGTTTGGTGGCAGTGGCCATGGGAGTTTTTGCAGATGAACATTCTATTAAGTCAAACTTCTTTAAAAGATCATAAATATATTTAGTTTGACTAATGAAAATTCCATCACTAACTTGTTTAACTTGTAAACCAAGAAAATAGGTTAGTTCTCCCATCAGGCTCATTTCATAATTACTTTGCATTAGCGTAGCAAACTTTTTACAAAGCTTATCATCTGTAGATCCAAATATTATGTCATCTACATAAATTTGAACAAGTATACTAGAGCCATTAACATTCCTAAAGAAGAGAGTTTTATCAACAGTACCTCTAGTGAAGTGATTCTCCAAAAGGAATTTTGATAAGGTTTCATACCAGGCTCTAGGTGCTTGCTTCAGTCCATAGAGTGCTTTCAACAGATAATACACATAGTCTGGAAAATTTGAATCTTCAAACCCTGGAGGTTGACTTACATAAACTTCTTCCTCCAATTTCCCATTTAAAAATGCACTCTTGACATCCATTTGATAGACTTTGAAATTGGCATTGGCTGCATAGGCTAGAAAAATTCTGATGGCTTCAAGTCTTGCAACAGGAGCATATGTCTCATCAAAATCTATTCCCTCTTGTTGAGAATAGCCTTTAGCAACCAATCTGGCTTTATTCCTTATGACAATGCCATTTTCATCCATCTTGTTTCTGAATACCCATTTTGTGTCAATAGGACTCTTGTTCTTTGGTTTGGGTACCAGCTTCCAAACTTTGTTTCTCTCAAATTGGTTCAGCTCTTCCTGCATAGCTAATATCCAATCTGGATCCAATAAAGCTTCTTCCACTTTCTTAGGTTCCTCCTGAGATAGAAAACTACTATACATACATTCATCTTGAGTAGCTTTTCTTGTTTGCACTTTAGATGATGCATCACCAATAATCAGTTCAAAGGGATGATTCTTGGTCCATTTCCTTTGAGGTGGAAGATATACTCTAGATGAGGTGGCCTCAGTATTGTCATGATGTGAGACAGAGTGTTGATTAGTTGAAACTCCCCCTGAGTTGTTGGTCCTTTGCAGGGAACTTGGAGTTCTATCAACTGATGATGTAAATCGATTATCCGTTGATGAACTATGATCAACGGATGCTTCATTTTGTACTTCAACGGATGATGCACTATGTCTTTCAACGGATACTGCATTGCCTCTATCAACGGATGCAGAATTTTGTGCATTATCCAATGGCATGTTTTGAATCCCTTTTGAAGTGTCATCTCCATCAGTCTCCTCTTCACTATCATCATAATATATCTCAATGTTGTCAAATTTGAGTCTCTCATGGTGTCCCTCATCTGTTAGTCCATCAATATTTTTATCATCAAACACAACATGCACAGATTCCATAATAATGTTGGTTCTTAGATTGTAGACCCTATAAGATTTTCCAGCTGAGTAACCAACAAATATCCCTTCATCAGCCTTTGCATCAAACTTCCCTTTATGGTCAGATTGATTTCTCAGTATAAAGCATTTACATCCAAAGACATGAAGAAAGTTTAGAGTTGGTTTTCTTCTCTTGAACAACTGATAAGGAGTCATGCCTTTAGCTCGATTGATCAAAGAAATATTCTGAGTGTAGCAGGCACAATTAACAGCTTCAGCCCAGAAATATGTTGGTAACTTTGATTCTTCAAGCATTGTTCTAGCAGCCTCAATTAAAGATCTGTTCTTTCTTTCAACTACCCCATTTTGCTGAGGTGTTCTTGGAGCTGAGAACTCATGCATGATTCCATTTTCTTCACAGAACAGCCTCATTGTCAAATTCTTGAACTCAGTTCCATTGTCACTCCTGATATTCCTAACCTTCAAGTCAGGATGATTATTGACTTGCCTGATGTGATTGATAATGATTTCACTTGCTTCATCCTTTGATCCAAGAAAATAGACCCATGAAAACTTTGAGAAATCATCTACAATCACTAAGCAATATCTTTTTCTTGGAATTGACAATACATTGACTGGTCCAAACAAATCCATATGTAGCAGCTGTAATGGTTCATCAATTGTTGTTTCAAGCTTCTTTTTGAATGATGCTTTCCTTTGTTTGCCTTTCTGACAAGCATCACACAAACCATCCCTTGAGAATTCAACAAGAGGAATTCCTCTAACTAAGTCCTTTTTGACTAGATCATTCATTGTCTTGAAATTCAAGTTGGATAGCTTCTTGTGCCATAGCCAACTTTCAACTGGACTTGCTTTGCTGAAGAGACAAGTAATAGATTCTGCATCAGTAGAGTTGAAGTCAGCTAAGTACACATTTCCTTTTCTAACTCCAGTTAGAACCACTTTGTTGTCTTTCTTACTGGTGACAACACAGGCTTCAGAATTGAAGGAAATTGTATTCCCTCTATCACATAGTTGACTGATGCTCAGTAAGTTGTGCTTGAGACCATCAACTAATGCAACTTCATCAATGATGACATTCCTTGTTGAAATCAAGCCATATCCCATAGTAAACCCTTTGCTGTCATCTCCAAAGGTTATGCTAGGGCCAGCTTTCTCCTTAAACTCTGTGAGCAGGGAGAAATCTCCTGTCATGTGTCTTGAACAGCCACTGTCCAAGTACCATAGATTTCTTCTGTTTCCCTGCACACCATAAAATCAATCAAGTTGATTTTGGTACCCAAGTTTCCTTGGGTCCATTCATGTTAGCCTTTCTCCTAGACTTCATTCCTCCTGCATCTTTAGACTTAGGTAACTTTGAGTCAACCTTGATCTTAGATGTAGTTGGTTGAGGTGTAGGGTTAGTCACAGAATCATTTAGCACATTTGGAATTTGATAAGGCATGGATTGTGCAAACATGTTATTCCACATAGGCATATTGTATGGCATTTGAGGCATACTAAATGCAGCAAGATAAGGATTGTTAAAATATGGCATGTTTGCAAAATGTGCATAAGGATTCTGTTGAGACATAACAGGCATAGCATGCAGAGGTGATGCAGACATATTAGGCATGGAAGAGGGTACAGGTATGGGAGTTTTCTTAATAGATTTGCAATTAGCAGATAGATGATTAACACTATTACAATGCACACAGCTTTTTCTAGGAGCATACTTATCAGGTGTGTAATTGTTATATTTGTTAACCCCTACCTTCCCATTTCTATTAGATTTCCTTTTAGTTTCCTTTTTATCCTCAACCACTTTGAGCCTATTCTTTAACTGTTCTAAGGTCATGTGTCCTATATTCACCTTACTGAAATCTTTGGATGTGCTTGCTTCTTCTTTGACAAAGTTCTTGGAAGTTGAACTAAACTTTTTGTTGAGTTTCTTTAGATTTTCACTTTTAGAAACATCTGCCTGTTTTAATTGAGGAACCTTCAACGGATGCTCCTTTTCTTCCTTCAACGGATAATTTTCATCATCCGTTGATTCCACATCCGTTGACAGCCCATCAATTAATTCCATTTTCTTTTTATTTTTATCCCAGGCAGTCTCACAAAATGATTCAATTCCTTGGACCTTGACAATTTGAGCACTAACATCCCTAGATGTCTTCCAGGCTTTAATCACCTCTTGCTCTCTCTCTAATTGATTAGAAAGTATTTCTACTTTCTTAACAGATTCAGCTAGTTCATTTTTAACAGATATACAATGTAGCTTAGTTTTCTCTAGGTCAATCAACTTATCTTCTAACATAGCATTTCTATTACTTAAAAACAGATTGTTCTCTTTAATCCTACTATTTTCTTTAGCAAGAGATTTAAGAGACACACGCAAGTGATACAATTCAGTAGACATGTCATTAAAAGCATCATTGCACTCTTCTTTAGTAAGCTGTGTTAAATCAGTAGTGATTACCTGGTTGCTTGATGAACTAACTTCATTTTCCTCAGAATCAGCCATGAGAGCCAAGTTGACATATTCCACATCTTCATCCTCTTCTTCTCCATCAGTTGCCCAGTCTTTTTCTTGAGTAATGAAAGCCTTCTCCTTTTGCTTGAGCAGATCAAAATATTTCTTTTTGTAATCTACTTGGTCAAATTTCTTCTTTTCAGAAGTTGGCTTTCTGCACTCACTTGCAAAGTGTCCACTTATACCACAATTGAAACACTTGAACTTGGATTTGTCCACCATGTTCTTATGAGGTTTAGTGGCTCTAGTGTTTTTCTTAAATTTCATCTTTGCAAATCTTCTGGACAGAAATGTAAGATGCTCATCAATACCATCAGAGTCATCTTGGCTGGAGTTGTCTTCATTCTCAGCAACTTGCTCCTTACCCTTGCTTGATTCTGATTTGCTTGTGCCATCTTTGGAGTTTAATGTTGATCTCACAGTTTCTTGTCTGCATTATTTCTCATTTTCAGCTACCAAGGCAACTGAACCTCCTTTCTTTCTTCCCTGCTCCAATACCTCATCCTGTTCCAGCTCTAGTTCATAAGTCTTCAAGATTCCATATAATCTTTCAAGAGTGAAGTCCTTATAATCTTGAGAGTTTCTCAAGGAGACAGTCATGGGTTTCCATTCCTTTGGCAAGGATCTTAAAAATTTAAGATTTGAATCCTTCACCTGGTACACTCTACCATACAGCTTCAGTCCATTCAACAGCTTTTGGAATCTATTGAATGTGTCATTTAAAGATTCATTTTCTTCAAAATGAAAATACTCATACTGTTGAATGAGAAGCTGTATTTTGTTTTCTTTTACTTGTTCTGTACCTTCACACAGTAGCTGAACTGTGTCCCAAACCTCTTTGGCAGTTGTGCAATTTATCACATTATCAAACATATCCTTGTCAAGACCATTAAACAAAATGTTCATAGCCTTCTTATCCTTGTGGACTTCTTCTGTGTCTTCCATTGTCCATTCTGCTCTAGGTTTTGGAATGGATTGACCAACAACAATTGTGGCTGAAGCAACTGTGGCTACTTTGTGGGGAATGTGAGGACCATTCTCAATGCAGTTTACATAACCTTCATCTTGGGAGAGTAGATGAAGGTGCATTTTCACCTCCCAATGGTGATAACTGTCTTTGTCAAGAACTGGGATTTTTACTCCAATATCCTTCTTACTCATCTTTGTTAGTTTCCAAGAACTTTAAACTCTTTGTGTGTCAAGAGCCTGCTCTGATACCAATTGTTATTCCTAGTGAACTAACAATGAGATTTACAAAAGGGGGGTTGAATGTAAATCTCAAAACTTTTTCAAGTTTTGAGCAGTTTCAAAGGCTGTGTGTTTAAGATAAACAAGTGTGTGAATTGCTTTAAGCTAATACAGACAGATATATATTCAAGCACAAAAGTACAGAACACAACAGACCTTAAAAACTTTTCTGGTGGATTTGTTGTTCCACCAGAGATGGTATTTCAGAAAATCTGTGATTCAAGAAGTTGATCACAGCTGCATCCTAGTATAAACTAGATAATTTTTCTCAAGATTTTTCTAAACAGCTCTGGAAAAATTCTATTCTAATTACTAGCTGCTACTTGGTTTTTATATAACACCAAGTTTACAAGTGAAGACAAACATAAAAAGTACAATAATAAAATAAGTTCTCCACTTGTTTCTTCTCCATTTTACTCCAGTGCATTGTTGACTATTGCCTCTTTATACTAGAGTAGAACGGCTGCTTTTTTTCTGATGTTCCTGAAATAGGCTACCACATCTCAGTTGTCTCTGTCAACCCATGTGCCTCTGTTTGTAGGTACAACTACCACTTGTCAACTGCTATTTAACTGAACATCCGTTGAAGCTTTCATCCGTTGATGGCTTTATCCGTTGATGTGTTAGCAGTTGAAGCTCTATCCGTTGATGCACTCATCCGTTGAAGGATGTTATCCGTTGAAGCTTTAGAGACATCCGTTGAAGCTTTGTTTCTCATCCGTTGAAGGTCTTTAAGTTATCCGTTGACACCATTTCATTTATACAAAATTACAAGGCATGAAATATTTACAATTGGCCTTCCTATCTGCATATCCTTTAGTAGTCAACATGACTTATAATTTCCCTCAACATTTAAGAATTATATCTCAAATTCAGAGACTGAAATGTGCTACAACACTAGACTTATTTCTAAGTAAAGCTACACCATCAACGGATAGCCAAAGTGGTCTTATCCGTTGAGGCTACAAACACTAGATTTTTACTTAAGTGTTTTGTTAAACATATCATCAAACTAATGCACATATATTCCTAACAAACTTGATGATAACAAAACACCCTAAAAACATAGAATGAAAAAAGTAGATAAAACTGATAAGTGCTACAAAATTTACTGAAAATTGAACAAAGCAAAGTATACACGAAGTTGCTCACAATCATTGGAAAGGTGCTCCTCTAGCCTGATCAGATAACTTTATTTCCTTGATTGTCTAGATTTCTTCCCAAGCCTCCTGTTGTTCTCTTCTATCCGACTTTGGAGTTATCTGTGGAATTCAAGTTCATCTGCTTCAGATAAATCTAACATTTTTTGCATTTCCAAAAGAGTCTCATTGCTAGAGATACTCAGTTGGTCATCCAGTCTGAAGAATCTTCTAACTCCCTTATCATCCATGAATTCCACCAGCCAATAAGGCCTCAAATGCACTCTATTTCCTATAAAGGGAATAGACAGAGTTTTTGGAAGTGCATCTTTGGCTCTATTGCTCCTTAGCTCCTCTATTTTCTTTAGGACTATCCTTCTTGCAGTCACATTAAATCCAAAGTTCTTCTTGAAGGATAAATAGACCTTTATCAGTACATATTGGCTTTCTTGAAGAATCCTGTGAAGTGGCCATGTGATCTCTTTCCCTCCCTTATACTTGAATACTAGCCTTTCAGAAAGATGTCTTTAGGAATCAATCCCTCTTACTTCTTCCAATTCTTCCAAGTAGAGGTTTATTTTAGAGAACTCATTGATGTCACAAATGTATAAGAGATCTTCCTTGTTGACTGTGGGTTAAGATTTGGTTAAGGTCTTGGATATGAGAGTCACAGGCTTCATTTTCTTGCTTGCTCTAGTCTTTGTCTTCTTTGGCTTGTTGAAGATTGGAAAGTTTAGTTCAGGAATTGGAAAACTATCCCAATCTACTGGCTCATCCTTTGATATTATGGGCTCACCATGAATATTCCTTGTTGGATCCACCACCTTGAATTCTTCAAATACCATTGTGGGTTTTGATGTCTGAGTTGAAGTTGTAGACTTTTTGGGAATGTAGTCTTCCATTTCCTCATCACTGAAGTCCAATTTTCATTTAGAATGGAGCTTATATCTGAATCTTCTTTTCTGTTGTGGTTCATCTTGCACTTTCTGATCTTGAGGTTCAGCAATTACAGATGGTTGGGAAGAAATCTCAATTGTAGTCTTTACAGCTTGAAGTTTGGCCAAGATAGCAGCTTGCTCCTTCTTTTATTTGAGCTTCTTAGCATCTAAGACAACTTGCTTCTTTTCTTGCCTGATTCTTTCCTTCTCTTCCTTTTTAGCTTCTACAAACCGACGGTGTCCAGCCACCACACAAATTTCTTTACCATTTCTGTAAATCTTGGCAATTCTTCTTTTAAGTGCTGAATCAGTAGGATCCTTGAAAAATACAATTGACCTAGCCAACAGCTTCTTCTCATTTGGCCTAGGTATCTCGTACACAATATCCATAGGATTTTTGTCTAAAAACCTTGAGTAGTTTCTTTTAGGCTTCATGATAAGATTTGCTTTTGGAGATTTGATACAAGATGTTTGGCCTTTTTCCAGATAATTCATACTTATTTCATTCACAGAAATCTGCTTGACTTGAGAGTGATGATTGAAGACTTTGTCTGATTTCTGAATTGACCCAAACTTTTGTTGAATTTCTGGATCTATCTTTCTCCATTTATCATCTAGTTCCTTCTCCACAGCTGCAACATCAAGCATCTTAGGAATTGACTTTGACTCAAGCTTAGCAGCTGCTATGTGGATCAGATCAATGTTGTCCAATACTGGTGGCTTTGGCAGAGTAATTTCTGGAACAATTACTTGGCTGATTTGTACATTTACCACTTTCTCCCCTTCACTAGATGGCTCTGCTTGACTGACTTGAGATAATGATTTCTCCCCCTTTTTGTTATCATCAAGTAGAGTGGAGGAAGAAGATTGTGCAGCCACCGGTTATTGCAGCAGTTGAGTTTGTTGTGCTTGATGTAGATGTATAGCTATGAGAGAAGCTTCCATAGCAGTCATCCTTTTGTCCAAAGACTCCACTTTTGTGGCAAGATCAAAGTTTTTCCTTAGTTGTCTCTTAATATCAAGCATTGCTGCTTCTGGAAGTTTAGCATCCAATCTTTCAGAAATATCCTTCTTCACTTGATCAATCTCAGTCTTGATAGAATTGACATCCTGATTGTGTTGAAAGCCTCAGATTTGATGAATGTGTAGAGAATTTAGATGTGCCTGTAAGAGCATCCTGGTGCCAGCATCTGTTGTAGATTGAATAGCATTATGTGTCTCTTGGATTTGATGGATGAGAGTGATCTTGAAATGTTGAAGATCACATTCATTGGAGAATGCCCAAGATGGCAGGCCAGATCTAGAGCTGGAGTCTGCTGCTCCCCCTATATCCACGGGCTCTTCACTATCCTCATCATCATCTCCAAAAAGATCTTCAGATTCACCAGTGCCATAGTCTATATCATCATCAGATTTCGGTGGCATGGCTTTGATGGCATCCTTAGCTCTTTACATGGATTAAGTGGTGTGCACCAAATTAAGCATTCTTTCAGCCTCTTTATTGCCCTGCACAACTAGTGTTTGATAAGCTGTAACAGGATAAGTAAATGTCACAACATCTAGGGAAATAAAATCTATGACAACTTAATATTCTTGCTGAAATAGTCTTTTTCTTTCTACATCATTGACATTCATTAACTCACTTGCAATGGTGTCCATCCTTATCTCTCCTGTACCTGCATTTCTCTCAATATCTCTCTCTTTTTACATCAAGGGCACCCCTTGGCTTCCCACCCTTCCACCCTCACCTTCACCATCTAAGATGGGACTCCTCTCACTCACTTTTTCCAGTCCTGAAGAAATGGACTGCATTTGTTCACTCATATTCTCTCCTTTTGCCTGGGAGCTACCCAGCCTCTCACTCAGTTCACTCCCTTCCCTCAGTCCTAATAGTGATTGTACTACTACTAAGTCCTCTGCACTTGTGATAATTAAAGAAATTTGAAGTTGTGTAGAGACTCCCGATGGATGAGGAATATCCAACGGGGTAGTAGTTTGGCTAGCCGACGGATGACTGCTGTTAGGCACATCCGTCGGGATACAATCACTACTCAATGGATGAATGATATCCACCGGGATAGAAGAAATGAATGAGTTTGGAGTGGAGACTATTATAGACTCCGTGCAGATTAATGAGAATTTGGGCACCGATGTCTCAATAGACTCAGAAAGAATTGGCAAGTGATCCAACAAATCATCTAAAAGATGATGCTCACTTGCTTGGATTTTTGGCTTCTCCAATAGAGTTAAAGATGGAGAATTTGGAAGTGATGTATTGATTATGTCAACATCCAGTGAGTGTGTGGGTGAATTTGGTGTTTCAGGTGCTTCAATTGTTAAATATTTTGGCCGTGACTCCACATTTATTGGAGTCACATCAATCTGACTTTGAGAAGGTGCAGTGACTGGGTCTTTAGCACCAGTTTGCACTGTGTGTGTTCCCTGTGCATCCCTAAGGGTTTTTGATCTTTTCTTTCTAGCATAAGTTTGTGGTGAACTAGTGTCCCTAACCCTCTTGGCATGTTCTCCTGGTTGGGAGCTTGTTTCAATAGTAACATCCTTTTTGGAGGATGAAACTAGAAATGAGCTAATTTCCTTATTAACAACCACGGTTTGTTGGGAAACTGTGGTGTGGCTAGGCTTAGGTACACTCATCTCACCAGCCTTATCCTTAGGGTTTCTTTGATTTTCACCCTGTCTCTCACCTTGCTTACTCACCTTCACACTCCCCTCTTTGTGTTTAGTAGATTTTGCAACTGGTTTCTTTTGAGAGAAACCAAAGGGGGCTTTTTTAGCTTTGGATTTTGAAATTTTTAGTTTGGTAGCTGTGGTAAGCATCTGTTGGGTCATTGACACAGATGCCACAACTACACTAGAAGGCAAAGAAATGTGTGAGGTTGGAAGAGTGGAGACAGTGGTACCTCACTTACCTGAGGTCCCTCCATGTTTGGAAAGTAATGCAGGGGCACCTCTTTGTGGTGACTTTCCCTGTTGAGGTCAACAATGACTCTCCTTTCTTGAAACCAACAATTCAGCTTGTTGGTTGGGTTCTCAACAACAATATCCTCAATAAGATGGTTAGCATGCATCATAAAGAATCTAGCATAGTAGACACTTTGTAATAACCCCAATTTTTGGAATTTTGAAACACGGATGAATAGTAACTTTTGCTGATGATGCTGATTAAGGAAAATTATCAGACCACGCTATATAGGAGTACTTTTATTGAAATTCTAAGATCGTATTAGTATTTCATAAAGTAAATGAGTGTATGTAAAGGTCGTTAGAATTCGAATCCGGACACTTTGATTTTTCCCGAAAATCCACCAGATACCGAAAGAAATGAGTATAAGGTAACATGATTAAAAGGATTTAAATTCAAGGATTATAAGAGAGGATCATAAAAGGAATATAAAATATTAAGAAAGATTTAGGGGAACCCAAGTAATAAGATCCCAGATATGATCCCTCAAACGACGAACGAGAACGAAAGTTAAGCGAACCGTAAAACAAATAAGCGACCAAGAGACAAACTTGTACAAGAAGCCAAGGATTGTGACATCATCAAACCACAAGGAAAGGACATGTGTTAAAAAGGTGACACAAGCATGGTGACATAAGCATGACAAAAAGAAGTGTGTTGTTGGTTGATTCTTGGCCATGTAAAAGTTACCATGGTAAAAGATCAAAATTTTCCAAGCCAAAAAGGAAATTAACCCAGCAAAATATAATAACACAAAAATTAAAAATTTGACTTTGCTCCCATGAAGAGAAACTCTCGGCCAAAACAAACCCAGCAACTTGAAATTGTCATATCTCCTTCAATACACACTCAAATGTTGTGTTCTATAGCTCGTTGGAAAGGTATTGAGATGGCCTACAACTCATGTCCACAAGTATCATCCAAATAAGCATGGTAAGACCCTCATTTTTACAGTTCTTTCAATCGTACTTTTAGAAATTTCAAAGCCTAACTTTGTGTTCTTGATTTCTTTGGAAAGATCAAGCTTGTAGGAGGCTCCCTAAGGCTTCCTAGAAACTTAACACCTACCAAGGAAGGTATAAACTTCAAACCATAGCCTTTACTTTTACTATTAGTGAGTTTGATGGTTGGTTTTCAAAATTAGAAGCATGATCTTTGATTATTAGTAGTTTGATTTGAAATTGGAGTGATTTGGTGAATGAATCTTGTTATAGTTAATAGAACTTGATTGTGGTTGGTTGAGATGAAGAATCTGGATAATAAGGACTGGTATAGTATTATGTAGTTGAGGTTTTGATGTGTTAATAATTGTGGGTTGTTTGGTGAGGTTTTGGTGTAGTGAGAAACTTGGAAAACTCGTAAATATAGCCGTCGTAATGCCCATTTTCCTTAGACTGTTGTACATGAATCTCGGACCAGATAACTCACTGACCAATCTTTAAATTTGCCATGTTTAGCTAGATCATGTCGTAAGCTTCGTTTTGGTATGTGGTTCGCTTAGATCCGATTTACGGTTTAGGAGAAACGACCGTTTTAAGTAACGGCATTTCACGAACGAACCCTTACCCCTCACTTTAATTTGAGACCTTGGTTAAGGCCCTTAAATGACTAATTGGAGTATGAAACAATTATGTAAAGTGGATTAGGTAGTTGGTAGAGTACTCGCGAAAGAATCGCCTTAAAATTCTTAATGGTTAATTTATTAAAAATGGTGGAGCCAAGGGTACTCGAGCGACTTATGTGATTCGTTAAGCGTAGAAGTGACCATAAGCGAACGTTAGGGGTCTAATTGGCTAAATTCTAGTTTCTTAAGCGACCGGGGATTAATTCCGGCTTATGTTGTTGTTCATAGATTACCGGACCCACTCTAAGCTTAAGTCTACCCCGGAGCACTCAGGCAAGTTTTCTACCAGTTATACTGTTGTTGTGATGTATATATGTATATGCATTATCTTGTGATAAGTGCATGATTGTTATTAGCAAATCTTGCGATATATTGGAGCATGTTGATATGGTATATATGCATGCCTGTTTTGTAATCTTGATATCTAATTGTTGATTCAATTGCTTATAAACTGCATAATACCTATGCTAGAGATAAGCAGTAGTTGCGTATACCCTTAATATAGGGGACCCAAAGGTGAACATTTTCTAAACCGGGAGTCGATGTTCCCGAGTATAATATATATATATTTATATATATATAGATATAGTTTTTAAAACTATTAATCGAATAAGGTTTATTCGATGACTTTATTTTATTTAATGAATATTATTTTGAATATTCATTCGAGGACTTATGACTCCGCTTTTTTTATTAAATAATATTCTTTATTTTATTAAAGAATAATGTTTCGATAATCAAACTTATTTTCGATTATTCAAATAAAGATCGTACTTTCGTATAAGTATATCTTTGGTTATTTATTATTCATTTCAAGTATAAGTTTTAAAACTTTTACTTCAATTATTTTTATAAGGATTATCCTTATGGGAATATTATTTAAATAATAATATTCAGATATCTTCTAATATATCGGGACTGATTTATTTCATTAAATCAGCATTACTCCAAACATTCTTAAAAATGTTTTCAAGTTTTCAAAATGATTTTAAAAGTTAGAGCGGATCCCAAAACTCGTTTTCAGATTTAAGATCTTCCTTTCGAAGGAGACTTGAATATTCGCTCAAAAAAAATCTTGGGGATCCGGCTCTGTGGTGTATTTTATATTCGGAACGAGGTTGCTGTTTTGAGAAAACAATTTGATTACTTGCCCAACGTTTGGGAAGTAAGTCCATCTAATTGAGTCGGCATAAGCGACAGGCCGGGGTACGGTCTATGAAGGTGTAAGAGGCTGGGTGACAGTCCATCCACGCGTAAGAGGCCGGATGGCGGTCCAGCACAAGGTCCTTATGTGGCCAGGGTGATGACCGGTGGGGGATTCATCCATCTACTAGTAGAAAATGTTACTTATTGGTATCTTTGCCTGATTAGCAAGATATCGGGTTTATGCCAAAATTCTTTTCTTTCCAAATTCATTGGATATTACAACTCTGTTCATACTTTACATGATAGAGGTTTTCAGGAAATGTATGAGAGATATATATGGATATATATATATATATATCGGGACTTAATGAAGTATCTCGTAACTTCATTTCTTTTGAATGATATTTCAAAGATTGAATCTATTCAAATCTTACCTTGTAGTCTCATCTATGTGATGAACTTTTGAAACTGATTATAACTTGAACGGTGGTAGATCAAGTAGTATTTGGAAAAGATATAAGTATATTGGAGTATCTTGCAACTTCATCTTTTCAACTTATATCTAGTTAATGATTATCTTATGCATGACAAAGATTTTCAGAAAAACGTTGAGACAAGGTTAGATATATGAGATCACCTTGCAACGATATTTTTATACAAGTTATAAACTGGAACTCTATGTATATTATGCATGGAAGAGGATTCTAAGATTTTGAAAAGTATATATACTTATATACTGAGTATTTTACGACTTGGTCGCGTTAAGATATCAAACTTGGTTCATTTCTTCATGACCAAGACTTTCATGAGTACTATGAGAATGCTCATATATTGTTAATTATTATACATATTATTTCGGTGGGCGTGTTGCTCACCCCTACTTTCTTCTTTCATCACACAACAACAGATAGACAAGATGAACAGGATCAAGCTCCCAATTCGCGAGCGAATAGGAAACGTTCCGCAGTTTCCTGTAGGCGTTGATGCCGTTGTAGCTGAGGTAGGATCTACCAATAGGCTAGGCTTTCAACTTTTGATGTACCAGACTTATGTATATTTATGAATTGTAATAATGGCAAGGAAAATGTAAATTTATTCAGAAACCCTTTTAAGGTGTAATGGAAAATAATTGTGGAATAAAATGACTCGTGTTATTTTTGGATATTCATCTCTGAGACTATAACTTGTGGTGTGTGTGTTTATTGTGGGGTCACAGTACGGAGTAGTTGATTATTTATTAAGATTGGGTGTTATTAAGGGAAATGGAACTCGTGACAACCCGGATCCCCGACCCCGGATTTGGGGGTGTTACACACTTTTACCTCTCTTATTCAGTTCTCCTAATTTATAACCTAACTCAAACAAGACCAAGTCACTGAAATTAAAGTATTTATCAGCAACTAGCATGTAAAGCATGTTAAGCATGGAGATGTTAACAGAGTCAAAATTGCTAATTTTACCAGAAAATACTTTAGTTACCGCATCACACAGATAGCTCCATTCCTTTCTAAGACCTAACCTCCTAATTTCACTTAACTTAAAAGTAGGAAATGCATAGCCCATAGAATTTAGCATGTTAACTATATTAGTGTCTGTGTGTGGAACAGTAGCAGTGTTATCTGGAATCCTAAAGCATGCTTTGACAATGTCACTGTTAATGCAAAATTGCTTACCTTTGAGAGCTAATGTTATGGTCTTGTCAGTGGAGTTGTACGTGGCAGTTGTCCATATCTCCTCCACAACTTCATAGTAGATTGTGGGTGATTCCAGCATAGCATAACTAAGTTTACAGCTCTTCACAAAATCCATCATCTTATCAAAGTCTCCAGACTGAGGAATCTCCTTATTCACAAGTGCTGCAAAGTTGTTCTTTTCATAGATATATGCAGATTGAGACATGATTTTGACTACTGGTGCCATTGTTAGAGAATGAGAAATTTGCAGAGAGAATATTTGCTTTGGAGAAGAAAGGAAGTTAGAGAAATTGGATTGAGAATGATATAAGAGTAGAATAAAAATGAATTCTTCTTTTATACTATCTCAGAAATAAACTGTCAAAAATAATAAAGTAAAGTAAAGTAACCAATCAAATGGCCCAAAATAGCCGTTTAAAAATAAATAAACTGTAAAAATTATGTCACTTATCTGTCGTGTTGTGCTTACAAACTGTAAGTATACTCGATGGATAACGTTCAGAGTTTTAACTGCTAAGATTGAGATAATTCGACGAATGAGGATAAATCAATCATCCGTCGGGTTATGAAATAATCCAGTAAAGTAATTGATTTTTATTAACAAATAATATTCCGACGGATGATCAAACTCGATGGATAATGAGCATCCGTCGGGATGTAAATTTTGACTTGGCCAAAATTTCATCTAAAACAGAAAAATCAATTAAGTTTCTGGCTGCATTCAAAACTTGCAAAAATATCTGAAATAATTTAAGAATAATTAAGCATACCTAACTCACTTACCAACCTTGAAAAGGTGGATTCATCAAGTGGCTTGGTAAATATATCTGTAAGCTGCTTTTCACTTGGAACAGATTGAAGTTTCACAGTACCATTCATCACATGCTCCCTAATGAAGTGGTACTTGATGTCCATGTGCTTTGTTCTTGAATGCTGCACTAGATTTTCAGTGATGGCTATTGCACTTATGTTATCACAGAAAATGGTAATTCTATCCACTTATAGACCATAGTCCAACAATTGGTTTTTCATCCACAAAATCTGTGCACAGCAACTACTAGCAGCAATATATTCAGCTTCAGATTTAGAAGTAGAAACTGAATTTTTCTTTTTACTGAACCAGGACACAAGCTTCTTCCCTGGAAATTGACAGGTTCCTGTTGTGCTTTTTTATCTATTTTACAGCCTGCATAATCTGCATCTGAATAACCAGTAAGATTAAAACCAGAATCTCCAGGGTACCAAATGCCAAGTTTTGGTGTTCCCTTGAGATATCTGAAATTTCTATTAATAGCTATAAGTGAGATTATCTAGGATCAGCCTAAAATCTAGCACAAAGACAAGTAGCAAACATTATATCTGGCCTACTAGCTGTTAAGTATAGAATTGAGCCAATCATGCCTCTATAGCTTGAAATATCCATAGACTTTTTAGTAGTGTTTAATTCAAGATTAGTTGCAGTGACCATGGGAGTTTTTGCAGATGTGCAATCCATTAGATCAAACTTCTTTAAAATATCATGAATATATTTAGTTTGACTAATAAATATTCCATCACTAACTTGCTTAACTTATAAACCAAGAAATTAAGTTAGTTCTCCCATCATACTCATTTCATACTTAATTTGCATCAATTTGGCAAACTTTTTGCAAAGTTTTTCATCTGAAGAACCAAATATAATATCATCTACATAGATTTGAACAAGTACACTAGAGCCATTAACATTTCTAAAGAATAAAGTTTTATCAACGGTACCTCTTGTGAAGTGATTTTCCAAAAGAAACTTTGATAAAGTATCATGTCAGGCTCTAGGTGCTTGCTTCAGTCCATAAAGTGCCTTCAAAAGATAGTAGACATATTCTGTAAAATTTGGGTCTTCAAAACCAGGAGGCTGACTAACATACACTTCCTCCTCCAAATTTTCATTCAGAAAAGCACGTTTGACATCCATTTGATAGACCTTGAAATTGGCATGAGCTGCATTGGCTAAGAAGATTTTGATGGCTTCAAGTCTTGCAACAGAAGCAAAGGTTTCAACAAAATCTATTCCTTCTTTTTGACAGTAGCCCTTAGCAACCAATCTAACTTTGTTCCTGACCACTATGCCATTTTCATCCATCTTGTTTCTGAATACCCACTTGGTGTCAATTGGATTCTTTTCTTTAGGTTTGGGTACCAGCTTCCATACCTTTTTCCTTTCAAATTGGTTTAGCTCCTCCAGCATAGCTAAAATCCAATCAGGATCCAACAAAGCTTCTTTTACCTTCTTTGATTCTTCCTTAGATAGAAAGCTGCTATATAGACATTCTTCTTGAGTTGCTCTCCTTTTTTGAACTCTAGAAGATGCATCACCAATGATGAGCTCAAAAGGGTGATCTTTAGTCCATTTTCTTTGTTGAGGTTGATTAGCTCTAGATGAAGAGGCCTCATTGTTGTCTTGATGTGTGACTGAGTTTTGATTATAAGAAACTCCCCCTGAGTTTGTGAATCTTTGATTTGAGAAAAGAGAGCTTTATGTAGGTGATATATTCTGACTTTCAGCTTCTCTTAATGTTCCGACGGATAATGCACTTTGTGTCCCAACGGATGAAGCGATTGTCTCTCGATTGATAAGGCAGATTGTCTCCCGACGGATGAAGCATTTTGTAACTCGACAGATGTTGAATTATGTGTTTAATTAGTTGTAGATTTTTCTGCATTATCCTTATTCACTGTTTCTTGATCACTTTCATCATCACTGTCATCACTAACCATCTCCACATTA
The DNA here is from genome assembly GCF_009905375.1 of Apium graveolens. Taxonomy (NCBI): domain Eukaryota; kingdom Viridiplantae; phylum Streptophyta; class Magnoliopsida; order Apiales; family Apiaceae; genus Apium; species Apium graveolens. The sequence goes on along the minus strand of NC_133651.1, from coordinate 257,915,502 downwards.
TCAAACTTGAGGCTTTAATGGAAATCTCCATCTCGCAGTCCTTCAATCTTTTTGTCATCAAACACAACATGTATTGATTCCATAACAATGTTGGTTCTTAGATTGTAGACCCAATATGCCTTTCCCACAACATATCCAACAAAAATTCCTTTATCTTTAGCATCAAACTTCCCATGTTGATCAGTTTGATTCCTCAAGATATAACATTTGCAGCCAAAAACATGAAGAAAATTTAGAGTTGGCTCCCTATTCTTGAACAATTGGTAGGGTGTCATACACTTTGCTTGATTAACCAAAGAGATATTCTGAGTGTAGCAGGCGGTATTCACAGCTTCAGCCCAAAAATATGTTGGTAACTTTGATTCTTCAAGCATTGTCCTTGCAGCTTCAATAAGAGATCTATTCTTTCTTTCCACTACTCCATTTTGTGGTGGAGTTCTTGTTGCAGAAAACTCATGCATAATCCCATTCTCTTCACAAAATGATCTCATTACAAAATTCTTGAACTCAGTTCCATTGTCACTCCTGATTCTTCTTACTTTAAAATCAGGATGATTGTTGACTTGCCTTATGTGATTGATGATGATTTCACTAGCTTCATCTTTAGACTTTAGAAAATATGTCCAAGAGAACTTTGAGAAATCATCCACAAATACTAGGCAAAATCTTTTCCTTGAGATAGACAACACATTGACTGGTCCAAATAAATTCATTATAACAATTGCAAAGGTTCTTCAATTGTTGAATCAAACTTCTTTCTGAATGATGCTTTGATCTGCTTTCCTTTCTGGCAGGCATCACACAATCCATCCTTAGTAAACTCCACTTGAGGAATACCTCTAACTAGTTCTTTCTTGACAAGCTCATTCATGGTCTTGAAGTTTAGATGAGACAGCTTTTTGTGCCATAGCCAACTTTCATCTTGACTTGCTTTATGAGAAGACAAGTGACAGATTCTGCATTAGATGAGTTAAAGTCAGCTAGATACACATTTCCTTTTCTCACTCCAGTGAGAACCACTTTGTTGCTCCTTTTGTTTGTCACAACATAGGCTTCTGAATTGAAGGTTACTGAATTGCCCTTATCACAAAGCTGGCTGATACTCAACAAATTATGCTTGAGACCATCCACTTGGGCAACATCTTCAATGATGACATTATCTTTTGAAATCAAGCCATATCCCACAGTATAACCCTTGCTGTCATCTCCAAAAGTAATACTTGGGCCAACTCTTTCTTTGAACTCAGTAAGCAGGGTAGAATCTTCAGTCATGTGCCTTGAGCAACTACTATCTAGATAACAAAGTTTCTTTCTGTTACCCTAATTACTTGAAGAACTTGTTTCTGTTTCATCAGACTTGGCCATCAGGGCTAGATGGACATAGTTTGTTTCTTCATCTTCATCCAAACCATCTGCAGCCAAGTCATTCTCCTGTGTAATGAAAGCCCTTTCCTTTTGTTTGAGCAACTCAAAGTATTTCTGTTTATAATCAACAGGATCAAACTTCTTCTTGCTAGAATCAGACTTTCTACATTTACTTGCAAAATTCCCTTCCAAGCCACATTTGAAACATTTGAATTTGGATTTATCCACCATGTTTCTGCTTGGCTTGGATGCTCCACAATTCTTTTTGAATTTGAGCTTGGCAAATCTTCTGGATAGGAATGCTATATGTTCATCAATATCATCCATGTCATCTTGGCTCAAGTGATCTTCTTTTTCAGCTACCAGCCCTTTACCCTTGCTTTCACAGACCTTTGATGTGGACTCAACGGCTTCTACCTTCATCTCTTTCTCCTTCTCTAACTTAACAACCAGTGCTATGGACCCTCCTTTCTTCCTTCCTTTCTCCATCCTCTCATCTTGCTCTATTTCAAGCTCATAAGTTTTTAGGATGCCATACAATCTCTCTATGGTGAAATCCTTTGTAATCCCGAGAATTTCTCAACAAGACTGTCATTGGCTTCCACTCTTTTGGAAGAGATCTAAGGAATTTGAGGTTAGAGTCTTTTGTTTGATAGACTCTTCCATGCAACTTTTATGCATTTAGTAGCTTTTGAAATCTATAAAAATATCAGTGAGAGACTCACTTTCTTCACAGTGGAAATGCTCATATTGCTGAATCAGTAGCTGCATCTTGTTCTCCCTTACTTGCTCAGTACGATCACAAATAATTTGGATTGTGTCCCAAACCTCTTTGGCTATTTTACAGTTAATGATGTTATCAAACATATCACCATCAACTCCATTGAACAATATGTTCATGGACTTCTTATCTTTCCTGACTTGCTCAATATCAGGATCTGACCACTCATGCCTAGGTTTGGGAACAGATGGTTCATTACCAGTTGCATCTCTCATTAGTACATGAGGGCATCTCTCTATACAATCCACATAGGCCTCATCTTGAGAAAGAAGATGGAGGTGCATCTTCACCTTCCAGTGGTGATAATTGTCCTTGTCTAGAAATGGAATTTTGACTCCAACATCTTTCTTGTTCATCTTGCCGTTTATTGTGATCTTTACACTCTTTGTACTTCAAGAGCTTGCTCTGATACTAATTGTTATTCCCTAACAATACAACAAGAATTACAGAAGGGGGGTTGAATGTAATTCTGGCTACTTTTTCAAGATTTTTAAAATAGTTCTAACTCGGCAAATATATAAGTGTTTGATTTGCAGATTGTGGAATGAAGTAGTTATATAAATTAAAACACAAAGTAATAAAAACACAAGTTTTTAAAACTTTCTAGTGGATTTGAAAGTATCCACCAGATATATATATATATATATATATATATATATATATATCGAATGAGAACTCTGTGAAGTTTGAATAGCTCACAGCTGCTTACAAGTAGAACAAACAAACTAAAGAGAAATTCTTGACAAGTACAACTTTTCTATCTCTCTTTGAAATGTGTTTACTTAGTTGATTGTTCTACTAGCTACACTTGGTTTATATATCACCAAGTTTACATGACAATAAGACAAGATAATAAAATAAAACATATCTAGTCTAACTCCATGCTGCTTCACTACTCTATTCCAACATCTTTGAATAGCTTCACAATTGCATGGAAATGCTAATGCTTCTTTGTTCTCAAATTCCTGCTTAACAGGATGCCACATTCCTTTTGCAAACACCCAACGCATGTGACTATGTTGTCACTGTCAACATATATTTGAATTTGATCATCCATCGGATACATGTTTGTCATTCGTCGGGTAGCTTTGTTGATCATTCGTCGGGTAGCTTTGTTGATCATCCGTCGGGTAGCTATTTCTCACTTGACTCCATTTCATTTATACAAAATTAAAAGACATCTTATATTTGATATTAATCAACCTATTCAGCATATCCACTAGTAGTCAACATGACTCATATACTCCTACAGAAACTACACAAAGTTGTTTACAGAAATGTGCTACAATACTTATTTGTTACATAAGCTACTCACCCGGTGGATGTCAAATTCTCATCCGCCGGGACTATTAAATCATCTGTCGGGACTATATTTGATCATCCGTCGACTGCTACAAAATTCACTAAGTTAAATCTACTAAGGTGTTTTGTTTAATTTGTCATTAAGTTCACAACATATTCCTAACTTTTATTTTCACATTTTTTATTACTTTCTGTTAGGTCCAAATGTACATACAGAAGGGGGTGAATGTATGTTCTTCATTTTCTAAAATTAATTGCATCGGAAAATAAACCTCGAAAATGAAATAAAGAAACACTAAGAGATTTACGGAATAATTCTTATTATTAAGAAATTAAACCGTAAAGGTTTGCTTACAACTCCGAATATAAATATTTTGAAGCAACACATATAGAGAGAACTAAAATAATAGTTATCAATCTAGGGTTTTATCTATCACTCTAAGAATTTAAAACTTCTATCAAAAAATATTAAATACAATTAAGAAAACTTTAAATAATCAGTGTTAAAAGTTTGTAAGGATTTAACTGGTGTTACATGTTATATTCACGCGCGAGAAAAAGGAAACCAGCCGCAAACCTTTTAATTTTTTGTTTGTTTCTTCCTTTTTTTTAACCACACGGACCCACCATGTGAGAGCTTTTAAATTTCATTCTTTTATTAAACAAGAACACGAACAGCAGGCAGGCAGACAGGGGATCGTTTCCCGCGTGCATGTCACCCGCTCAGAAAAACAAAGGAAGTCTCCAGACGTGTGTGCCAAGCGCGAGAGGAGAAAATCAGCCACTTTTTTTGCTTTGCAGTATGTCCAAATTCATTGATTTCTTTTTCTTTTGCATTTGTTTTGCATGAATCAGAAAGGTGGTCCCGCGTGCAAACATCAAACCACAAACCATTACTCTGTTTATTGTACAGGCTGAGTTCGATTTTCTTTTGATTAAAAATCAAACAACTGCATTTGATAAATCAATTTTGTACACTTCCTGGCTTCTTTTATTTTGCAACATGTAGTCCTGTTATCCGCACGCAGTGTTCCGATTGGATGGCTAAAAACAAATAAAATATTTGATATCAAAATAATTAAATAAATAAATGAGATTTTATTTATTTATTTATTTAATATTTAAAATATCAAATATTAATTTATTTTTCTAAAATTAAATATTGATATTAAATTAAATAAATAAATATTTTGAGTTTCATTTATTCATTTAATAAAAATCAATTTTTAATATATTTATTTAAAATTAATTTATGATCTTAAATTAAATAAATAAATGATATAATTTCCATTTATTTATTTAATAAAAAATCAGTCATTGATTAAAAATAAATCTTGTAAATCCTCGGGCTGTACTCCTCTAAATCACCAGGCCTTCTAATCTCCGGGATTTTGTACCTTAATATATTTCCAGAATTCTCGAGTACAAAACCACTTAACAGTGTTTCTAAAAAGTAATACTTCGTTTCCTTTCACGGATCATTGACGTCTCATGCACGGGTCTGGTTCACAGACGACTAGTTCTGCTCTCAGGCCTTCGTATTATACCCGTACAAACCACTGTTAAGTCTTCTACCAAATATAACCAACTTCACTAGGAATCCTTGAGGTCTTCACTGATTTTGATCACTGCTTCGATTGACTCCAACCTTATTCCTCCGATGCCTGAACATATTAATAAACTTCATACGGATCACTGTTGATGTCTTTTTCACTGCAGCTAACAAAACCTTTTGTGCATATACCCAATAAACAATCTATACTGATTCCAGTGGAACATAGATTATTTCAAATTCCTTGTTCTATGTTGAGTTATCCAAACCAGTATTGTTGAGTTATACACACAGCTTCAAACTTGCTCAATAATCTCCCCCTATTTGACTGTTACACCTGACGGTCAAATAATAATGGAGAATCAACAGTTTGGAGGATAACTCAACTAACCTTATCCAAAAATCTTCAATCTGCTTTCAACTTTCAATTCGGGACTTGGAAATAATACTATCTTATATCTACCGCATCTTCTATATGCTTTCAGCTTCAGCAGAGAACATATTCTTCTCTCCCTTCTATAAAGTTGCAGATAGATACGTCTTCCAAACACTGTCTTCAATAATCTTCAGATCATCCCATAAAGCACATAGAAAACACTTTGGAACCCAGAACCAATACCCAATAATCTCTCCCCTAATATGAAGAACCCCTTCCTTAGTACAATAAAGTTAGAAATCCTTCTTCTTAGTTATAGAAAGACTATCAGATCATAATCTCTTTATAATCTCTCCCCTTTAGTTGTGTAATCCTTCAAAATGTATTTATAATAAAACCTAGGATCAACCAACCAACTGAAGAGATTAATTGGTAACCATTCCTCATAGTGCAAGTGTGTGATTTCTGTTTGGTGATCTCACATTGTGATTCACTCCACTCTACACTCAGGTTTCTGTCACTCAGACTCACAATGTATCACCCACTCAAAGCTCGAAACATCCAAGTGTACCTGCGAGAAAATCCTTTTCATAGAAAAGTTGCCTTCCATATTCAAGGATGGAAACTCTCAGTCAAGAGATTCAGAAATGTTCCTTCTGAGAGGGGAAATTGAGATTCTTTTAAGTGGCAGAATTCCTGATATTCCTCAACTTCCATGAAGAAGTATACCTTATAAACTCGCCAATTGATATCTGAGTCCCCATTTACAAGTTGTTGTTTTGACTAAGTCAAAATCAGTTCCAAATTTGAATTTTGGGAAGATAACCAATGATCAACGATCTGCCATTAGGGATCAAAGATTTCTTCTAAAGTCTGTGAGGACTTATCAAAGTAACCAACCAGGATCATATGTTCTCATTCAATATCAGAGATAAAGAGTAGAACATGATCCAGTATTTCAACCTATTGCCATTGACCTTGATATGGTTTGACAATGGTTGCTGCGTCAATACCTTCCTTGTGTGTGTGAATCTCACATGTGCATTGGAAACATTTTGGTCAAAGGGTAGTGACTCTTATACAGATGCCCTGGCTGACAGGCAAATTTTTAATAGATAACATTCTGTTGGGAGAATGCACCTAGTAACTGTTTATATGTCTTTTTCAGCTCTATATCCTTTTGAAAGAATAAAGATGGGCTTATAGATGTCTCAGGTTATAGATACTCTGCTTTTTTATAAGAGAAAGAGCTGTAGGGTTGACCTTTCCTTCCTTATGTGGTGCTTCTTGGCACTATCTTCCTCATTCTCAACATAACTCCAATACCAAGTGGTAATTTTTTCTGATCACTAAGTTGGTATCTCAAGAAAAGTGAGTGAATCAGAGCAAAATATGGGGGATATATCAGAGTAAGGTAATGGAATACTGTTTGGTTCTAATGACTTGGGTTAGAACCTATGAGGTTTGATAGGCTCTTAGTCAATTCCTAAAACCACTGAGAGTGTTGAAGATCACAAACATCCGAAGTACAATATCAGAGAGTTTAATGATCAAGAACAGAGTGATTTCAGAACCAGAGATCTTTTACCTTTACTTACCACCATATGGATTCATGAAGGATGTCTCAGATGATAATGCTTTCTGATTCTTTTGACAATAGTACTCAAACAAATCTCATCAACTCAAAATAGTTCAAAGTTAGTCCAATACAGATCAATACTATTGAGGAAAGAGATGAACATTATTTTAAGCTTATAAGACATGCATAAGGTAATCAAAGTTTAAAAAATATATCAAGATCAAATATCCAGATTATAACATAAGTGTTATTCCCAAGGAACTAACAATGAGATTTACAGAAGGGGGGTTGAATGTAAATCTCAAAACTTTTTCAAGTTTTGAGCAGTTTCAAAGGTTGTGTGTTTTGATGAACAAGTGTTTGTGAATTGCTTTGAGCTAATGCAGACATATATATATATATATATTCAAACATAAATGTAAAGAACACAAAAGACTTAAAAACTTTTCTGGTGGATTTGTTGTTCCACCAGAGATGTGTTATTTCAGAAAATCTGTGATTCAAGAAATTGATCATAGCTGCTTCCTAGTACAAACTAGATGATTTTCTCTCAATGTTTTTCTAAACAGCTCTGGAAAATTCACACACTAGTTACTAGCAACAACTTGGTTTATATATCACCAAGTTTACAAGTGAAGACAAAAAATATAAAATACAATTGAAAAGATTCTTCACATGTTTCTTCTTCATTTCTCTATTCAATGCAATCTAGGATAATCTGTGAATCTTTGAATACTTCCTTGTTTGCACCAGAATGGAAATGCTGCATTTTCTTGATTCCTCCAAGAGGCTGCCACATTCTAATTATCTCTGTCAACCCATGTGCCTCTGTCAGCTTATGAATTGTCACTGTCAACTGCTATTGAACTTAGCATCCGTTGAAGCTTTAATCCGTTGAAGGCTTTATCCGTTGATGCATTATCAGTTGAAGCTTTATGCGTTGATGCACTCATCCGTTGATGAATATTATCCGTTGAAGCTTTAGAGACATCCGTTGAAGCTTTGTTTCTTAGCCGTTGAAGACCTTTAACTTATCAGTTGATACTACTTCACTTATACAAAATTACAAGACATGAAATATTTACAGTTAGCCCTCCTATTTGCATATCCACTAGTAGTCAACATGACTTATAATTTCCCCCAACATCTAAGAATTATAACTTGAATACAGAAACTGAAATGTGCTACAATACTAAACTTATTTCTAAGTAAAGCTACTCCATCAACGGATAGCCAGAATGGTCTTATCCGTTGAGGCTACAAACACCAGATTTCTACTTAAGTATTTTGTTTAACTTATCATCAAACTAATACACATATTCCTAACAATCTCCCCCTATTTATGTCTACTAGAACTGTAGGCATAAATTTGGGTTTAACTTGATGATAATAAAACACTTAATAAATATATGAATTGAAATTAAGTAGAAATTCAAAAGTGCTTCAAAAGTGTATGTACTGAGATAGAATTGAAGGATTACATTGTTTCCAAGGATGCTCCTTTAGACTGAGCAGATTATTTTCTTTTCCTTTGATCCCTTGTTTTCTTCCCTAGCCTCCTGTCATTTTCCTCGACTTGAAATTGGATTGTCTGTAGAATTCAGCTTCATCTTCTTCACTGATGTCCAACTTAGATTGCATGTCCTTGAGAGTTTCATTACTGGCAATTTTAAGCTGATCTTCAAGTCTGAAGAATCTTCTGACTCCTTTATTGTCTCTGAACTCCATCAGCCAATGAGGTGATTTATGAATTGTAATTCCACGCTCAGGGATGAGTAATGTTCTAGGCAAGGAATTTGGCTCCCACCAAGTTTTCCTTATGCTGGCAATCTTGTTGAGAATCTCAGTTTTGGCAATCCTAGTAAAGCCAGAATCCCTTTTGATAGCTAAGTAGACTCTAACCAAGGTAGAATAGCCTTCATCCAGAATTCTGTAAAGGGGCCAAGTCCTTTCCCCATTTCCTTTGTACTTGAACACTAATCTTTCTGGTAGCTGTCTGTAGGCATCTATTCCCCTTACTTCCTCCAACTCATCCAGGTAGAGTTCAATGTCTGTCTGTTCCTTTATGTCACAAATGTGAACATAATCATTCTTTGAGGCTTGTGGCTTAGGCTTGGGTTTCTGAGTGAATTTGCTTGAGGTTAGGGAAGGTGTTGATTTGGTTTTTCTTATCTATTTCTTTGGTGGTGGAGAAGTATTTAAGAAGGTAGGCAATTTGATGGTGTCCCAATCAATGGGTTCCTTCTTAGGAATGATTGTTTCACCATGGATATTTAAATAGGGATTAGGCACAATGGGTTCAAGAATAGAAGGTAGTGGTTTGGATTTATATTGGGTTTCTTCAGTGTCATCTCCACTCTTCCTTTTTGCATTGGCCTTCTTTCTGTTCCCTTTCTGCCATTCCTTGCTTTCCTCTACACTCTCACCTACCACATTCCCAATATCCACATTTTTACTTTCTTCACTCTTGTCTTCAATCTTCACCCTTTCTTCAGTCTGACTTGACTCTAGCTGTTTTTCAAGCTTTGCTTGTGCTCTTTTGTCAGCCTTCAGCTTTTTAGCTTCTTCCTTTAACCTCATGGTTTCTTCCCTCTTGGCTTTAGAGAATTTGGGATGTCCATGCATCACACAGATACTCTTTCCCTCTCTATAAATGATAGCCATATTCATTCTTTCCACTACATCATTGGTCTCTTTGTGCTTTATGATGCTGCCACCCAAAACTTTGTCTTCATCATGTTTTGGAAGAGGAAAATCTACTTCTTTTGACTGACTAAAGTTTAGAGGGTTCTTTGTAGAGTCCCTATTGAGTCTAGTGGATGGCTTGAGTACCATGGGTTTCAAATTCCTTAAGGAAGTCTCTCCAACCTTATTCCTCCTTACTGGCTTGTGCTCCATAATGATTGGCTCAACCTTTGTGCTGTGTTTCACAGATAATGATTTTGAAGTTGTAGATCCAAACACCTGTTGCATCCTTTCATCAATTTTTCTCCTCTGCTCCTTCACCTTCATCTCAACTGCTGCTAGCTGGATTAGATTAATTCCATCAAGCTTTCCTTTGATTTGAAGTATTGGAAAAGTAGTGATGGCAGGAACTAGCACTTTAGATATTTGAATGTTTGTAGATGGCTCTCCTTCCCCTTCCCTTTTATTCTCCCCCTTTTTGTTATCATCAAGGAGAGGGGTCAAGCCTTGTGCTTTTGCCAGCTGCATGAGTAGACTTGTTTGAGACTGTTGATTCTGAAGAATGGTGACCACAGAGTTTTCAATGACTTGAACTCTGTCTTCCAATTTGGCCAGCCTCTTTTCAGCATCTGATTCTCTTCTCAATCTCAGTAACAAGTCCTGCATGGTACCATAGGGCATGACTGAATCCAGCTTCTCAGAATTGTAGGACTTCAAGTCACCTATATCCTTCTTGAGTTCATCCACACTCAGATTCTGTCTTAGTTGCTGTAGCTTCATGAGATGTAGAGAATCCAGGTGGGCTTGAAGAATAGCCTTGGTACCAGCATCTGAAGTTTCCTGAAGGGCCGTTTGAATAGCCATAACTTGTTTGACCAAGGAGACACTGAACTGTCCTGGTGTAGATTCCTTAGTCAAGGCCCAGTCAGGTAGATTTGGAACTGAACTAGGTCCTGCATCTCCCCCTAAGTTCATGCTTCCATCAAATGAGATAGAGTCATCATCATTAAAATTTACTCCAAATTCTTTAGATGGCTCACCAGCTTGAGAATGCATCCTATTGACAACAACTTTATCCCTTTGTAGAGATTCTGAAGTATGTACAAGGTTCAAAGTCTGTTCTGCCTCCACATTGCCCTGAGCAGCCAACAATTGATAGGCTGACACAGGATGAGTAAAAGTGTCAGCATCCAAGGAAATGTTATCAATTACTGCTTTGTAATATTGCTGAAATTGTCTTTCCTTTTCAGCATCATCCATAATCATTGACTCACTAGCAATGGCTGGATCCACCCTTATTCTTTCTATACCTGCTTTTCTCTCAATTTCTCTATATTCTTGCATCAGGGGCTCCCCCTGGCTCACACACCTCACACCCTCACCCTCACCTACTAAGGTGGCACTCCTCTCACTTTCTTTTGCCATGCTGGAAGAAATAGCATGCATATTTAAACTCTCAAGCTCTCCTTTTGCCTGGGAGCAACCCAGCCTCTCACTCCTTTCCCTCAATCCTAGAAGTGATTGTACAGTAACCATGTCTTCTACACTTGGAATTGATTCAGTTATTTGTGTAGAGAATATCAACGGATAGGAAGTATCCGTTGAAGTAGGAACTGATGGTATCAACGGATAACTGCTGTTAAGCTTATCCGTCGAAGAACAACCACTTGTTAACGGATGAGAAATATCCGTTAAAGAAGGAAAAGAAGTAGAAATTGAAAGTGACATGATTGTTGAATCTGTGTGGATTGATTTTAATTTAGGAGACACAGATTCTTCAACCAAGTCTGAAAGAATTGGTTGATGATCCAACAAATCATCTAAAAGATGATGATCACCAGTATTTGAGTGGGGCTCCTCCCTGAGTTGTAAAGAGGGAGAATCAGGAATTGATGTGAATATCATGTCCACATCCAGAGATGGTGATGGAGAATTTGTTGATCGATGTGTGTCAATTTTGAGAGAATGGGGCTATGACTCCACATTTGTTGGAGTCACATCAAGCTGAATTTGAGAAGGCATAGATACAGGTAGGTGTATATGTGTAGTGTGTGCACCCTGTGTGGAAATTAAGGTTTTAACCTTCTTTCTTCTTGTAAAGGCTTTGACAGGTGAGTGTGTGGCTTCAGTGTCCCTCCCTCTTTTGGTCTGTGTCCCTGGTTGGGGACTATTTTCAATAGCTGCACCCTTTTGAGAGGATGCAACTAGGGATGAGTTTGAATCCTTTTCAACCACCACAGTCTTTTGAGAAACTGTGGGCTGGCTAGCTGGGGTATCACTCACCTCTCCTACCTTATCCTGGGGGGTTTCTTGATGTTCACCCCTCTCCTCACCACTCACACCCTGTTGACTCCCCTCAGTGTTGATGGTAGTTGTTACAACTGTTGTCTTTTGAGAAACAACAGAGGTGGCTTTCTTTGACTTTGTTCTTGAAACTTTAGGTTTGGTGGCTTTGGTAGGAATCTGTTGGGACAAAGACACAGGTTCCATGGCCACACTTGAAGGCAAAGAAATAATGGGGTTGGAAGTAGTAGGAGTTGAAGAAGTATTTACCACACTTACCTGAGGTGCATTCATTATTGGCAAATATACCAATGGCACATGACTGTTGAGGTTAATTCTCAAAAGGTCTACAAGGACACTTTTCTCTTGTGCCCAGCACTTGAGTTTATTACTCTCATTGTTTATGACCAAACCTTCAGCAACATGGTTAGCCAGTAACATAAAGAATCTAGCATAGTAGATGTTATTGTTGGATTTTAAACGCATCGGGGTCATGGTAAAACACTTTTACACATACAAAATTCAAATAAAAGCATATAAATCGTGAATAAAAATTCGAGGGATCGAATCTAACCTGTTAAAATAATTCGGAGACAACGATCAGAGATCCTTAGCAGTTGCTCCTCAAGTGTGAAGAACTCCACCGGTATCCACCAAGAAAACGATGTTAAGGAGGAGGAAGGAGGTGGAGAGAATTGGGTTTTCCAAACTTTTTTGGGTTTTGTGTTTCGAGGTTGGTTATAATAAAATAGGGTCTATATTAATGTATTTATAGGCAAAATTTTCAGCTGAAATTTTCTCATAAATAATATTATTATTATCCCATTAATTATTCTCATTAATAATTAAAACACCTTTTAATTATTAATCCTTTTTCTAAACACTTTAGAAATAATTCTCTCTCTTGATTTAATTTCCAAAAATTAAATCCTTTAATTAATAATATTAAGAACTTTTCTTAATTAATTTATAATCAATTAAATCTCATTTAATCAATTATTAAATTTTCTAATTAATTATTTATTTCATAAATAAATAATTATTTAGCCATTATTAATTAATTCCTCCACCATCAAATCATTCTCTTTTTATGGTGTGACCCTGTAGGTTCAATATTAAGCCGGTAGTAGAAATAAATAATAATAAAACTATTTATCATTATTTATATAAATTCTCTAATTTATTAAATATGATTAATTAATTAATCACATTTATTCTACATCGTGAAGGATACTTCTCAGCATATCGCGACTATCCGGATAATATGAATTCACTGCTTAGAATACCAAGAACCTATTCAGTGAATAGTTACCGTACAATAAACTCCTTCTACCCTACAATGTCCCGATTAAATACAAGGCATGGATCTCGTGTCAAGCCTATCTAATTCAATCACTTGCTTACCATTTACTATGCGTAGTTCTATGCAAATTAGAAACTCCTTTCTAATTTCATTCACTCTGGCCAGAGATTCCTGAACTAGCATAAGTGGATCAGCCTTGAACATTCGCTTCCTTCACTGGAAGGGGTAGATCCTTTATTGATCATACACTATCTTCGTGTACAAATTCCTATACCCAGAAGAGCCCTAATAATTGTCCCTGGAGACTAAGAACTAAACCAAAGCATAGTTCAGTGTACACAAGATGACTATGATGACCTCAAGTCTAAGGATACTTGTACAACTATCACTATGTGAACAACTGCTGACACGTGAGTGAACTCCATCAGTTGTTCAGCTGTGCGAGTCATGTTCAGTGAACTTATTTCATAATAAGCACCTACATACTAGCTATAGTGTCACCACACAAATGTCTATGAGAACAGACATCATTCATGTAACACCCCCAAATCCGAGGTCGGGGATCCAGGTTGTCACGAGTTCCATTTCCCTTATCAATACTTAATCTTAACAGTCAACCAACTACTGTGTACTGTGACCCCACAATATACTCACACACACCACAAGTTATAGTCTCAGAGATGAATACCAAAAATAACACAAGTCATTTTATTCCACAATTATAAACCATTTCACCTTAAAAAGGGTTTCTGAATAATTTACATATTCCTTGCCATTATTACAATTCATAAATATACATAAGTCTGGTACATCAAAAGTTGAAAACCTAGCCTATTGGTAGCTCCTACCTCAGCTACAACGGCATCAATGCCTACAGGAAACTGCGGAACATTTCCTAACCGCTCACGAATTGGGAGCTTGATCCTGTTCATCTTGTCTATCTGTTATTGTGTGATGAAAGAAGAAAGCAAGGGTGAGCAACAAGCCCACGAAAATAATATGTATAATAATTTACAATATATGAGCATACTCATAGCACTCATGAAAGTCTTGGTCAAAAAGAAATGAACCAAGTTTGATCTCTTAACGCGACCAAATCGCAAAATATTCAGTATATATGTACATATACTTTTCAAAATCTTGGAAGTCCTCTTCCATGCATAATAAACACAGAGTTCCAGTTTATAACTGTATAAAAATATCGTTGCAAGGTGATCTCATATATCTAACCTTGTCTCAACATTTTTGTGAAACTCTTTGTCATGCATAAGATAATCATTAACCAGATATAAGTTCAAAAGGTGAAGTTACGAGATACTCCAATATACTTATATCTTTTCCGAATATTGCTTGAACTACCACCGTTCAAGGTATAATCAGTTTCAAAAGTTCATCACATAGATGAGACTACAAGAAAAGACTTGAATAGATTCAATCTTTGAAATATCATTATAAATAATGAAGTTACGAGATACTTCATTAAGTTCCGATATATATATACACCTATATATATACATTTCATACACTCCTTGAAAACCTCTGTTATGAAAATTATAAACAGAGTTGCAATATCCAATGAATTTGGAAAGGAGAAAACCTTGGCATAAACCTGATATCTTGCTGATCAGGCAAAGATACCAATTAGTAACCTTTTTTACTAGTAGATGGACGAATTCCCCACTGGTCATCACCCTGGCCGCAATTAGACCTTATGCTGGACTGCCACTCAGCCACTTATGCATTTGATGGACTCCCACTGAGCCACTTACACTTTCATGGACGCCCACTGAGCCCATGTTGCTTATGCCGACTCAAATAGATGAACTTACTTCCCGAACGATGGGCAAGTAATCAAGATGTTTTCTCAAAATAGCAACCTCGTTGCGAATGTAAAATACACCACTGAGCCGGATCCCCCCAGGTTTTGAGCGAGTATTTAAATCCCCTTCGAAAGGAAGATCTTAAATATAAAAATGAGTTTTGGGATCCGCTCTAATATTTTAAAAATCATTTTGAAGACTCGAAAACATTTTTAAGAATGTTTTGAGTAATGCTGATTTAATGAAATAAATCAGTCCCGATATATTAGAAAATATCTGAATATTATTATTTAAATAATATTCCCATAAGGATAATCTTTATAAAAATAATTGAAGTAGAAGTTTTAAAAAAAAACTCATACTTGAAATGAATAATAAATAACCAAAGATATACTTATACGAAAGAATGATCTTTATTTGAATAATCGAAAATAAGTTTGATTATCGAAACATTATTCTTTAATAAAATAAAGAATATTATTTAATAAAATAAGCGGAGTCATAAGTCCTCATATGAATATTCAAAATAATATTCATTAAATAAAATAAACGGAGTCTTAAGTCCTCGAATGAATATTCAAAATAATATTCATTAAATAAAATAAAAGGAGTCATGAGTCCTGGAATGAATATTCAAGATAATATTCATTAATACAAATAAAGTTATCGAATAAACCTTATTCGATTAATAGTTTTGAAAACTATATCTATATATATATAAATATATATATAAATATATATATATATATATATATATATATATATATATATATATATATATTATACTCGGGAACATCGACTCCCGGTTTAGAAATATGTTCACCTTTGGGTCCCCTATACTAAGGGTATACGCAACTACTGCTTATCTCTAGCATATGTATTATGCAACTTATAAGCAATTGAATCAACAATTAGATATCAAGATTACGAAACAGACATGCATATATACCAAATCACATGCTCCAATATATCGCAAGATTTGCTAATAACAATCATGCACTTATCACAAGATAATGCATATACATATATTTACATCACAACAACAGTATAATGGGTAGAAAACTTGCCTGAGTGCTTCCGGATAGACTTAAGCTTAGAGTGGGTCCGATAACCTATGAACAATAACATAAGTCGGAATTAAACCCTGGTCGCTTAAGAAACTAGACTTTAACCAATTGAACCCTAACGTTCGCTTTTGCGCTTAACGATTCACTTAAGTCGCTCGAGTTCCCTCGATTCCACCATTTTTAATAAATTAACCATTAAGGGTTTTAAGGCGATTCTTTCGCGAGTGCCTTACCAACTGCCTAATACACTTTACATATATGTTTCATACTCCAATTAGTCCTTTAAGGTCTTTAACCTATGTTTCAAAGTAAGGCGAGGGGTAATGGTTCATTCGCGAAACGCCGTTACTTAAAACGGTCGTTTCTCCTAAACCGTACATCGGATTCAAACGAACCACATATCAAAACGAAGCTTGAAACATAACCTATCTAAGCATAGAAGTGGTTAGTTTATAGAAGTGGGTGTTCGGGTCTAACAGTTAATCACAGAACAGTTTATAGAAAATCGGGCATTACGACGGCTATAACCTAACGATTTCCAAAGTTTAAACTATACCAAATCATCACCAATTCAACAAAAATTCAACATCCATCAACATCAAACTAAACCCATTCATCTAAGCACCATTATCATCCAAACAAACCAAACTTAAAACTAAGGGTTCAAGAATTTATACCTTCCTTGGAGAGTGGGTAGTCACTAACAAGCCTCAAGGAACCTTGATCTATGCTTAATCAACCTTAAGCTTTCATGAAAATCAAGAAAATCAAAGTAAGTTACTATTCACTACTATTCATCATCATCTTTGATGAGTGGATTAGCTAAGCAAACCATGGAATCTTGATCTTAAACTCATGGTATAACTAAGTTATGAAATATAGGATCCAAGGAAACAAACCTTGTAATTTTCCATGGCCTAGAACTTGAGTTTTGAAAATCTATTTCTTCATTTCTTGAAAAGGCCAAATGGAAGAAGAAAGAAATGGGGGAGAGCTTTTGCTTGCTTGTTTTTCCTTGGGAAATGAGAAAGAAATGCTTGGTGGAGGAGATTTTTGAACAAATATCTTGATAAAGTGATGACATCACTCACACATGTCATTGCTTGCATCATTCCTTTGCCACATGTCCTTCCCTTATGGTTTGATGATGTCATCCTCCTCTAATCTCTTTGATTAGTGCTTAATTATTTGGTTAATCCTTTGGTTACTTATATAAGCTTGATCTTTGGTCGCTTATTTGTTTTACGGTTCGCTTCACTCTCGTTCTCGGTGATCGTTCGAGGGATCATATCCGGGATCTTATTACTTGGGTTCCCCTAAACCTTTCTCAATATTTTATATTCCTTTTATGATCCTCTCTTAAAATCCTTGAATTTAAATCTGTTTAATCATGTTACCTTATACTCAATTCTTTCGGTATCTGGTGGATTTTCGGGAAAAATCAAAGTGTTCGGAATTGGATTCTGACGATCTTTACATACACTTATATACCATATAGAGTACTAATAAAATCTCAGAATATCAATAACAGAACCCCTACATAGTGTGGCATGAAAAGTTTTCTTATTCAGCATAATCTGCAAAATCACTATTCATAAGGGTTTCAAAAATTTCCAAAAATTGGGGTTATTACAGTCTCCCCTCCTTAAAAGGATTCCGTCCCGGAATCAGATAGAAAATGAATAGGGATACTCTCTTAGCATTGTACTTTCTAACTCTCGAGTAAATTTTCCCACATTGTGGTCATACCACTAAACTCTGCCTAGTTTGATAACCCTTTTCCTAAGCACTTGTTCCTTTTCACTCTATAACCCTTCCTGGTTGCTCCATATAGGTTATGTCTGGTTGCATGTCTAGGCGCTCATATGCCCCTATTTATCTGGCATCCGAATTACACTTCCTTAACATTGATACGTGAAACACGTTATGACTTGCTACATATTCGGGGGTAGGGCTAGCTCATATGCTATCTTCCCAATACGTCTTAATATATCCAAGGGTCCAAAAATTCGTGGACTTAAACTTTCCTTTCTTTCCAACCCTCATCAATTCCTTTTTAAGGGAATACTTTTAACAATACAAGGTTCCCTCCTTCATACTCTTTGTCCTTTCATTTATCAAATCAGCATACTTCTTATGTCCATCTTGAGCTACTCCCAGCCGTCCTCTGATTAGATCTATTATATCCTTTGTCCTTTGGACTATTGCGGGTCTGAGCATCTTGCGCTCTACAACTTCATCATAACATAAGGGAGATCGACATTGTCTTCCCTCAAGGATCTCATAAGGCGACATCTCGATAATGACATATGATCTATTGTCGTAAGAAAACTCAATCTGTGTTAAGTGATCATTCCAATTTCTTTCAAGTCTATTGCACAGACTCTCTTTATAGCTTTTAGCATTAGAGCTTTTGCTTCTCAATACCCATTCTTTTCCAGTTCGTAATCGCTACTACCTTCCGTTCCTAATATTATACTGATTATACTTTTGCTCGTTAGCGTTCTATAGCCTTTTAATAACTACGTCAACCTTAGTATCACGAATGTGTTTCCATTCCGAATACCACCATAACTTTACTACTCCTTTTTCAGTTGTTTCTATTTCCCAAAGTTTGATCAATCATATAGAAGTAAAAGAATTTATTGAGAGATCACTATGATCATGAACACTTGTTATATCGCATAGTTAGTACAGAAGGTGGCCAGCCTTTAGTACTTGACAAGCAATTAAACAACATGTGGTATCCTACTAGGCTTCTATCACACAGATAGATAGTCATTCGGCAATACCTCCCCTTCTGGAAGGGTTGTTCTTCTCAGCTTACATGAAATGAAAAGGAGAGAAAAGAACGAATTGAAGAGAATTATATATATAAAATATACTGCCACAAAATATATGGCTTGGAATCTACCTCTGAACTATAGAGGTTTGTCATAGGAGAACAAAACATATACGTATATATATCAACATCAGGTATTATAGCATCGTGTTTCACATGCCTAGATATTTTTGCTATTTCGTCCATCATTCTATGGACCCATGCTCTTGCACGAGCTTATACACAATCACCTTTGAAACTCCCTCGACATCGAAAATCGAATCTGGATTTCATTCTAAACATCATCGTTACTAGAATTCTATGCTTGCACAACAACCTTCCTCGTATAGTAATACGACTCTCTATTGATAAGAAGGAATAAGTATTCAATAGGTAGATAATCGACTTAATTAGTCTATCAATGATAACTTATACACCACCGCGACCCGATTAGTGGTACTCAATCTCAATATCCATTACAATACAACTCTCACGGTTGTAATCGGCTCATTATTAAAAGAATCGTCGATGCATTACCATAGTCCACCACTAACCTACTATAGTCATTCATTTTCCTCGAAATCTTAATAGCTAACCATATAGAGTCCATACCTGTCATATCAAATTCTTCTAAGGAGGTAACATAATCACCATTCATGATTCATGAAGAATACTCCTGATCCTGACGTACATTCATGACATAAAGCAGATAAAATTACAGAAGAGTTTCAATCAAAGCAACAATAGCAGGTTAATACCATTCTTAATCATATGCCTTCAATAGAAGACTTAACTCAAGGGTTCGTCTAGTCCTTTTTGAAACATGGTCCTGGCTTATCTCAAGACAGTATCTTCTGAGATAGATAGCCCGCTCATGGCGATTATACGAATTAAACCTTTACCAAACTACTATTACAGTTGGGTATTGCACAGTCATCAGAAGGAATGTCAATCTTTCAAATCATAATACAATCTTCACGGCTTTAACCATTATCATTGTATTCTTCTGGCACGAGCGCCGATAATTATCCTCTTACCTTTAAAGTGTCGGCCACCTCTTTGGCCTTTCCTGATAGTAAAATTTCCTTATAGTCAATATCATTTTAACCACCTCCAAATAAATTTTCTACCTCATTTCAATCACAGCTTATGTGAAGATGTTTTCCTTAAAATCTGATGAGTAAAAAAAAATATCACCATTTTTCCATAAGTTATTGCCTCAGTCTTTAGAGGTTAATCATTGTCACGACTGACTCTCAATCATACTTAGAACATCTTTTATCTTAAGTCCTAATTGCCCTGAACAATTTCGACCATTACTGGTTCGATCCATACTTTCTCGTGGTTTAACACGTGCCTCACTTGGCATCATTATAATTACGTCATATTTCCTTTATCAACATTTCTATTCTTTAGAATTTTGAATATTACCTTTCTCCTTGTATAACCTCTAAGGCTATCCTTGAATCGTTCCTCATGTATTCCCTAGATACAGGGCATATCAAGATACCATTTATTAATACCAGAATCATTGTCTATATACTTCTGAAAAAATTTCTCCACTGATTCTTAAAGGTTGTTATTACCTTAATCCTTTCCAATTTATACTGTCAAAACTCATACTATCCCTATTAAGGGTGAAATGCCAACCTTTATGCATTCCCCTAGGATTCATTTTAAGTTACCGATGTTCTATCCTTAATTCGACCTTTAAAAAGGTACATGCATCCTTCCATGGATAATCAAGTCATATATCCCTGATAAGGGTGTCTTATTCAATCATTCCCACCTCGATAGTATATGCTGAATTTCACAATAACATCTGTATTCAAAATGAGATCAATCAATATGGCGTCCAAAAGATAACAACGGTTATCCGCTTTTATTGCCTAAATTGGGTAACGATAACAAGGATGTTCTGGAAGATATTGGTCGTGTTCAACGTGAACTTCTTCTTAATAATTCCTTATTTTCTTTTGTTGTTTATCTCAACAGTCATCTCAATGTTGGGATATCTTTCATACCTGGCGCCTCCCTTTTTGGGTATCAAGCCACCGGTCTTACACTTCATATTCTTGAAGGTCACTTCCTTCATCCAATTTTCCTAATTTCTTACTTTCTTGACTCCTCAGTCCATCCGCGTTTCCTTATTAATCAATCGATCTATCTCAAAGTTTCATCGAATACTGTCAACTTCAAGGGAATTAACTATACGTATCGCTTACACCTTCAAACCTTGAATTTATCTCATGATCAGTCACCATCGTGCTGATGATGACACATTTCTCTATATTTATTGCAAGGGTTTCTTAGGGTTTCCCATACCTAACTCCCTTATCACTTCTCAACTCTATTTCCTTTATATCCCTTTATATTTCTACCCTTTTCAGTCTTTTATTTTCGTTTCCATTACAACCATTACATGAACCAACACAACATAAGCATTGATTTCAAACATCCCGTCATTCTAGATTCGTGTCCTCAGAACGAATCTTGACAACTTTTACAACTTAAATTCATAATTCATCATACTTGTCCGCTTTTGTTCTGGCTCTAAAGTTTTTTTTTCTTTTATACTACCTTCATAACCTCGGGAGTTACTTTCCCGAAAACAATTGACTGAACGTTAATCAGTTTATCCTAACCTCTGGCTCCGTGCCTTTCTTGGTCTTTCACCAGTGGGTGGCCTCTCTCTTAGGAGGGTAAGTGACAAAATAGTCTTTTGTGATTCGTTAATCATTTAGAATCTTAAATGATTCCTATATTTCCTTTAGCCAGGCTCTTGCCTCGACTGGGTTCACTTGTTCCTTGGAACTCCGAGAGCTTAGTGACTTAAAGGTCCTAAAAGATTTTCCCACCGCAATGTCCCCTCAGGGTGGTGGTTGGGGATAATAGTCTAAGTTCTCTTTAGACAGGTCCATGAATTGCCGTATAGGAGTACCGTCTCAGGTCTCCTTTCCTTACTCGACTTTCTGTTTCCTTAGTATGAAATGTTTCATCCTTCTCCCATACTTGGGGTTATCTTATACGTTAAAATCCTTATTTTCCACTTCATTATGTTATGGGCTCCTCCTTTCTTAATGGAAACCTCCCTGACTATCACATTCGGGGTTTGCCCTAAATTTTATTCCTCGAGCTATGGATTTCGTCTAAGATCCAGTCCTTACGCTCTTAAACGTTTGGAACCCAAATTCGGTATGAATACCTCATTATTCCCTAATCATCTTTCTCGATATTAATCTTTTCTCCAGTCATTAGCTCTCTGCCTTCATTCATCACTTTTTCTTGGCACAATATGATTTTCTTTTTCCATAATTCGGGCTTCATTACAATCTCAAACAGCCTTTCAGTACCGGCTCCGGTTACCTTCACTTCTATTTCCATTTTCTCAAAATCTCTTATCAACTCTTCCGAAGACATTATCATCTTGAGTCTCTCCTTTTTACTAAGGGCATCAGCCACCACATTGGCTTTCCTCGAATGATAAAGAATCTCCCAATCATAATTCTTGATTAGCTCTAACCGCCTCCTCTGGCGTATGCTGAGCTCTTTCTACGTGAAAATGCACTAGAGCACTTATGGCTTGTGTAAATCTCGCACTTCTCTCCATACAAGTAGTGCCTCCAATCTTTAGGGCAAAACTATTGCCACGAGCCCAAGCTCATGGGAGGGGATATCGAACTTTATATTCCCTTAATTATCTTGACGCGTACGCACCTTGCTGTGCTGTATAAGAAACACCCTAATTCCTTATGCGAAGCGTCACTACAATTCACAAAATCTCCTTTTTCATCCGGCAACGCCAACATAGGGGCCGCCACCAACCTTTGCTTTAGTTGTTAAAAGCTTTTCTCGTATTTCTCAGTCCATTCAAACTTCTTAGTCTTACGAGTAAGCCGCGTCAAAGGGGCTACTATCTTCACAAACTTGAACGAACCTCCGGTAGTGACCGGCTAATCCTACCTCTGGTAGTTTGCCTAATCATGGTCATCAATTCCTCAGTGGTCCTTTATTCATTCTTGTCAGGATCCTCCACGGAATCCTCCTCAGCAACAATCCCTTCTAGGACAACATCCTCAACCGCTACATCCTCAATATGAACATCATCCGGTCCTGCGTTAGGACGCTCTATCAGATCCACAATCCGATCTCCAATTAGTAATAAAACATCATCACGTTGTCGCTTCTCAACCTCAGGGTTCGGAGTCCCGCTACCATATACGATAACGAACTACGCTTCTATCACGTTATTTATAAGGGTTCCCATAAGGGTTTTAACTGTCAGTACTACGTTAGGTAGTCCGACTATGAACTTGGCAAGAGTTCTTATTTTCTTAGTGAACTTATTATCTTAACGTCACATCATCTCTGAGGTTTATAACACTTAGCTCTGATACCCCAAATCCGGGGTCGGGGATCCAGGTTGTCACGAGTTCCATTTCCCTTATCAATACTTAATCTTAACAGTCAACCAACTACTGCGTACTGTGACCCCACAATATACTCACACACACCACAGGTTATAGTCTCAGAGATGAATACCAAAAATAACACAAGTCATTTTATTCCACAATTATAAACCATTTCACCTTAAAAAAGGTTTCTGAATAATTTACATATTCCTTGCCATTATTACAATTCGTAAATATACATAAGTCTGGTACATCAAAAGTTGAAAACCTAGCCTATTGGTAGCTCCTACCTCAGCTACAACGGCATCAACGCCTACAGGAAACTGCAGAACATTTCCTAACCGCTCACGAATTGGGAGCTTGATCCTGTTCATCTTGTCTATCTGTTGTTGTGTGATGAAAGAAGAAAGCAAGGGTGAGCAACAAGCCCACCAAAATAATATGTATAATAATTTACAATATATGAGCATACTCATAGCACTCATGAAAGTCTTGGTCAAAAAGAAATGAACCAAGTTTGATCTCTTAACGCGACCAAGTCGCAAAATATTCAGTATATATGTACATATACTTTTCAAAATCTTGGAAGTCCTCTTCCATGCATAATAAACACAGAGTTCCAGTTTATAACTGTATAAAAATATCGTTGCAAGGTGATCTCATATATCTAACCTTGTCTCAACATTTTTGTGAAAATCTTTGTCATGCATAAGATAATCATTAACCAGATATAAGTTGAAAAGGTGAAGTTACGAGATACTCCAATATACTTATATCTTTTCCGAATATTGCTTGAACTACCACCGTTCAAGGTATAATCAGTTTCAAAAGTTCATCACATAGATGAGACTACAAGAAAAGACTTGAATAGATTCAATCTTTGAAATATCATTATAAATAATGAAGTTACGAGATACTTCATTAAGTCCCGATATATATATACACCTATATATATACATTTCATACACTCCTTGAAAACCTCTGTTATGAAAATTATAAACAGAGTTGCAATATCCAATGAATTTGGAAAGGAGAAAACCTTGGCATAAACCTGATATCTTGCTGATCAGGCAAAGATACCAATAAGTAACCTTTTTTACTAGTAGATGGACGAATTCCCCACTGGTCATCACCCTGGCCGCAATTAGACCTTATGCTGGACTGCCACTCAGCCACTTATGCATTTGATGGACTCCCACTGAGCCACTTACACTTTCATGGATGCCCACTGAGCCCATGTTGCTTATGCCGACTCAAATAGATGAACTTACTTCCCGAACGATGGGCAAGTAATCAAGATGTTTTCTCAAAATAGCAACCTCGTTGCGAATGTAAAATACACCACTGAGCCGGATCCCCCCCATGTTTTGAGCGAGTATTTAAATCCCCTTCGAAAGGAAGATCTTAAATATAAAAATGAGTTTTGGGATCCGCTCTAATATTTTAAAAATCATTTTGAAGACTCGAAAACATTTTTAAGAATGTTTGGAGTAATGCTGATTTAATGAAATAAATCAGTCCCGATATATTAGAAAATATCTGAATATTATTATTTAAATAATATTCCCATAAGGATAATCTTTATAAAAATAATTGAAATAGAAGTTTTAAAAAAAAACTCATAATTGAAATGAATAATAAATAACCAAAGATGTACTTATACGAAAGCACGATCTTTATTTGAATAATCGAAAATAAGTTTGATTATCGAAACATTATTCTTTAATAAAATAAAGAATATTATTTAATAAAATAAGCGGAGTCATAAGTCCTCATATGAATATTCAAAATAATATTCATTAAATAAAATAAACGGAGTCTTAAGTCCTCGAATGAATATTCAAAATAATATTCATTAAATAAAATAAAAGGAGTCATGAGTCCTGGAATGAATATTCAAGATAATATTCATTAATACAAATAAAGTTATCGAATAAACCTTATTCGATTAATAGTTTTGAAAACTATATCTATCTATATATATATATATATTATACTCGGGAACATCGACTCCCGGTTTAGAAATATGTTCACCTTTGGGTCCCCTATACTAAGGGTATACGCAACTACTGCTTATCTCTACCATAGGTATTATGCAACTTATAAGCAATTGAATCAACAATTAGATATCAAGATTACGAAACCGACATGCATATATACCAAATCACATGCTCCAATATATCGCAAGATTTGCTAATAACAATCATGCACTTATCACAAGATAATGTATATACATATATTTACATCACAACAACAGTATAACGGGTAGAAAATTTGCCTGAGTGCTCCCGGATAGACTTAAGCTTAGAGTGGGTCCGATAACCTATGAACAATAACATAAGTCGGAATTAAACCCTGGTCGCTTAAGAAACTAGACTTTAACCAATTGAACCCTAACGTTCGCTTTTGCGCTTAACGATTCACTTAAGTCGCTCGAGTACCCTCGGCTCCACCATTTTTAATAAATTAACCATTAAGGGTTTTAAGGCGATTCTTTCGCGAGTGCCTTACCAACTGTCTAATACACTTTACATAAATGTTTCATACTCCAATTAGTCCTTTAAGGTCTTTAACCTATGTTTCAAAGTAAGGCGAGGGGTAATGGTTCGTTCGCGAAATGCCGTTACTTAAAACGGTCGTTTCTCCTAAACCGTACATCGGATTCAAACGAACCACATATTAAAACGAAGCTTGAAACATAACCTATCTAAAAATGGAAGTGGTTAGTTTATAGAAGTGGGTGTTCGGGTCTAACAGTTAATCACAGAACAGTTTATAGAAAATCAGGCATTACGACGGCTATAACCTAACGATTTCCAAAGTTTAAACTATACCAAATCATCACCAATTCAACAAAAATTCAACATCCATCAACATCAAACTAAACCCATTCATCTAAGCACCATTATCATCCAAACAAACCAAACTTAAAACTAAGGGTTCAAGAATTTATACCTTCCTTGGAGAGTGGGTAGTCACTAACAAGCCTCAAGGAACCTTGATCTATACTTAATCAACCTTAAGCTTTCATGAAAATCAAGAAAATCAAAGTAAGTTACTATTCACTACTATTCATCATCATCTTTGATGAGTGGATTAGCTAAGCAAACCATGGAATCTTGATCTTAAACTCATGGTATAACTAAGTTATGAAATATAGGATCCAAGGAAACAAACCTTGTAATTTTCCATGGCCTGGAACTTGAGTTTTGAAAATCTATTTCTTCATTTCTTGAAAAGGCCAAATGGAAGAAGAAAGAAATGGGGGAGAGCTTTTGATTGCTTGTTTTTCCTTGGGAAATGAGAAAGAAATGCTTGGTGGAGGAGATTTTTGAACAAATATCTTGATAAAGTGATGACATCACTCACACATGTCATTGCTTGCATCATTCCTTTGCCACATGTCCTTCCCTTATGGTTTGATGATGTCATCCTCCTCTAATCTCTTTGATTAGTGCTTAATTATTTGGTTAATCCTTTGGTTACTTATATAAGCTTGATCCTTGGTCGCTTATTTGTTTTACGGTTCGCTTCACTCTCGTTCTCGGTGATCGTTCGAGGGATCATATCCGGGATCTTATTACTTGGGTTCCCCTAAACCTTTCTCAATATTTTATATTCCTTTTATGATCCTCTCTTAAAATCCTTGAATTTAAATCCGTTTAATCATGTTACCTTATACTCAATTCTTTCGGTATCTGGTGGATTTTCGGGAAAAATCAAAGTGTTCGGAATTGGATTCTGACGATCTTTACATACACTTATATACCATATAAAGTACTAATAAAATCTCAGAATATTAATAACAGAACCCCTACATAGTGTGGCATGAAAAGTTTTCTTATTCAGCATAATCTGGAAAATCACTATTCATAAGGGTTTCAAAAATTTCCAAAAATTGGGGTTATTACACTTCATAATGAAGCAAGCATAGTATGTACCGATCTCTGCGGATTATTAATTACCAGTTAGTAATCCTACGACCAGGAACTATTTAAGTTTAGAGTTATCATCTTTTTAGGTCTCACTATTATGATCTCATCATAATCCATAAAAAGCTTTACTCTAAACTATGGTATATCTTATTTAAACACTTAAATAGATAGAGCCCGTAATAAAAACAAAACAAGTCTTTTATTAAAATCAATGAAATCAAAACAGATTATATAAAAAGTTATTCCTAAATCCTAATACATGATTGGACTTAAGACATATTCCTTTCAATCTCCCACTTGTACTAAAGCCAATCACTCTGGTATCTAATACCCATCTTGTCTTTATGACTATCAAAGTGACTTTCAGAAAGTAGCTTTGTGAGTGGGTCTGTTATGTTGTTATGTGTGTCAACTCTATTTCAATACAATACAAGAAATGTTACCGCGCTCTCACTAACCTTTTGTAGACACATGGTCCATCTCCGAGAAGCTTGCTTTAAACCACATATGGTTTGCAGCAGCTTACACACTAGGTTTTCATTTCCCTTGGAAAGAGAACCATCTGGCTAATTGCCAGATCTCATAATCGTAGTAAGCAGCAATCGCAAGCAAAATCCGAACTGATTTTAACAGGGCTACAGGTAAAAAGTTTCATCAAAATCAATCCATTGCCTTTGTTTGAATCCTTTTGCCACAAGCCTGGCCTTATAGGTCTCCACCTGGCCATCTGCTATAATCTATCTTTTGTATTCCGTATACATAGATTCCATTCTGGATTTCATGGCACTATGCCATTTCTCTGAGTCAACACTACTCATAGCCTCATTATAGGTCACAGGGTCGTCATCATCAATGATCGACAACTCATTGTCATTCTCAATGACAAGGCCATAATACCTCTCAGGTTGGCGAGACATTCTCCCTGATCTATGAATGGGCTGTTCCACAAAAGGTTGTTAAGTCAGAACAGGTGTTTCCACTTGATCCGTAGTAGTTTGTGCTTCTTGAACTTCATCAAGTTCAATTTTGCTCCCACTGTTTCCTTCAAGGATAAACTCCTTTTCCAAGAAGGTAGCATGTCTGGAGACAAACACCCGATGATCGGTGCAAAAGTAATACCCTAAAGTCTCTTTAGGATATCCCACAAAACTATATTTTCCGGATCGATATTCCAGCTTATCTGGGTCAACTTTCTTGACATAAGCTGGACATCCCCAAATATTAACGTGTTTAAGACTCGGTTTCCTTTCTTTCCATATCTCATACGAAGTTTGAGGAACAGATTTTGGAAGGCACCATATTCAGTAAATATGTTGAGGTTTCTAATGCATAACCCCATAGGAATACTGGAAGATTTGCATAGCTCATCATGGACCGAACTATGTCTAACAAAGTTCGATTTCTCCTTTCAGATACCAATCTGGAGGAGTCCACTGGGAGACTATACCATTTACTTTGAGATAATCTAGAAACACTCCATTAAAGTATTCACCACCTCGATCTAATCGAAGAATTATAATACTATGTTTGGTTTGTTTCTCCACTTCATACTTATATTCTTTGAACTTTTCAAAGGCCCCAGACTTGTGTTTCATCAAACACATATCCGAATCCAGATCTATCATCTATGAAAGTAATGAAGTATGAAAATCCACCCATGGCTTGCTTAGACATTGGTCCACATACATCTGTGTGTACCATTCCTAGCAAATTTGCAGCCCTCTCTCCATGTCTACTAAATGGAGACTGCAGTGCCACAATAAAGTGAGATTTTCATCATCCCTTTTCTTTTATTAGTTTGTTCAATCTGAAGTAAATTATGTCACATATATACAGACCATTATTTAAAGTACCACGTCCATAAAGAATATTATCTCTAAGAATAGAACATTCATTATTCTCAATAATAAATAAAAATCCAGCCAAGTCTAACATGGGAATAATATTCCTCACAATCGAGGGAACAAAATAACAATTATTTCAAACAATAGTCTTGCCCGTAGGCCTATGTAAATGAAATGATTCTACATCTTCAGCAGCAACTCTTGCTCCATTTCCATCAGTAGAATCACCTCCTCTTCCTCAAGAGTCCTACTTCTCCTTGGTCCCTGCAACAAATTGCAGATTTGAGAACCACAGGCGGTATCTAATACCCAAGTAGAAATTTGATTTAATGACATATTCATTTCTATCATGAACATACCTGAATCAGAAGCGGTAGTCTCACTACCCTTCTTCTTCTTCAATTCTGCAAGGTAAACCTTGCAGTTCCTCTTCCAGTGCCCCACCTTGTTACAGTGAAAGCAAACAACTTTGCTCTTGGGGTCTTCAGCTTTTGGTGGAATCGGCATTTTCTCACCTACTTTCTTCTTCTTGGAAGGGTTCCTCTTCCTTTTCTTAGGATTGGAACCTTCACCAATTAGAAGAACAGAACTCTTCTTAGGGGGAAAATTCGATTCCGCGGTCTTCAACATGTTGTGGAGTTCAGGCAGGCTGACATCCAACTTATTCATGTGAAAGTTCAAAACAAACTGCGAGAACGAACTCGGAAGCGATTGCAAGACCAAGTCTTGGCTCAGCTCCCCATCCATGGCAAAACCAAGTTGTCCAAGACGTTCAATCAAATTGATCATCTTAAGTACATGGTCATTCACAGATGATCCCTCAGACATCCTACACCCGAACAGCTCCTTCGATATCTCATATCGAGCTGTCCTCCCCGCCACATCATACAACTCTTGTAGATGCATGTGGATAGTGTGAGCATCCATATGCTCATGTTGCTTCTGTAGCTCAATGTTCATGGAAGCTAGCATGATGCATTGAGCAACATTTGCATCATCTATCCACTTACGATACACAACATGTTCATCATTATGTGCATCACTAGCAGGTTCAGTAGGCTTAGGTGAGTCAATCACGTATTCCAGCTTCTCAATCCTGAGAACAATTCTGAAGTTTCGAAGCCAGTCAGCATAATTAGGACCAGTCAATTTGTGAGCATCTAGTATGCTCCTGAGTGATAGTGCAGAAGACATAACGTACAAAGTAAATCTGTAAATGATAAACATATAACAACACTTAGCAAATATTCGATTTCATTTCAAAAACACTATATGAATCGGGTCTTTATTCATAAGTGGCTCCCACTAGTTTTCCTAATTTATTCAACCCCCTACATGAAAAATTAAGCACTCATAATGCTAGTGGGAATAGGGATCCTACATTCCATTACACAACCCCGGCTGTGGCACGAAACGCCATGTAATGTTCAATAGGCAGACAACTCTTGTCAATTACATCTAATGTTATTCCCTAATCAAACTTTAGCCTCTTGAATAATTGAGTCACGGCTGTGGCACGACAAACTCAATATTCTAAGTCAAGTCTAACCCAACATTCCGTACAATTGAATCAGTCCCCAAAGGCCCACGGCTGTGGCACGTAACGACCTTTAGATTCTTATTCAATGTACACATCTCTATGTAATAGACAAGTATTTGTTATTTCGAAATCAAAGCCCTCGGCTGTGGCACGAAACGACAATAATTCAAAAATAAGAACTACTTTTCTATCATGTTGGAAGGCTATGACCGACACAAGCCCGTTGTATCATTGGCCAATTACTACTTGATATTATTTAATTTTAGAGGGATTATATTACGTTACAATCATAATCATATTATAAAGAGATTCTTCCTTTTAAATTAAATATTTCAAATCAATAATCAATAATCAGATGATTCCCAGATCGGGTGGAGCATTGTCAAGAGGCGTCACTTAATAACCCTTTCTTACAGATAGAAATCGGTTGTTGAAAGAATCATCCTTTCTCTCATATCGAAAATTCATATTCAATTACGTGTTTCATAAACACAAGAATCTCATGATTGTATTCATAATATTATTATTAAGGTTATGAAACAATTTCACTATACTAGGTTGTCTAACAAACGCCTTATGTTTATTTAAGTTCACCTAAATCTATCATCGTATGATAAACTAAGCATATATCACATATATCAACATGAATAAACATCAAGGTAGGCATGTTACATCATCTAGCATATTAGTCTAAGCATTATACATCTCTATGTATCACATGAAGCATTTAAAAGCAACTAAAACAGTTAAAAATAGCTTTAAAACACTTCATGGAAATATAAACAGTTTAAAACTTTTATATAAACTAAAATTGATCACTCCATTAGATCCGTCTCGAAAAAACGAATCCAACGGTATATTGCACGCCTAAAACGGAGTTACGAAACTCCCAGAAAATCAATTTTAAAATCAACAGAAGGGCTGTAACGCATTGCAGGAACGCGTTACAGGCCCTGTGACGCATTCCGGTGATGCGTTACACCCCTTTTAAGCCATTAAAGGGTGTAACGCATTCCGTGAATGCGCCACAGGTGTGTAACGCATTCCCGGAATGCGTGACACCCCTATTTTTTTTTTTTGCAGCAGCCGACAGAATTCTTTCTCCTCGAACGCCGCGCCGCCAGACTGTACCTTGCTTTTCTCCGTGCATTCAACAGACATAACAACAGAGCAGATATATGCAGATGTACAGATATATATATATACATACTTACAATCAATTTATATATATATATACATATTTAATTACGAATTTAATTGCAAGAACTTCAAAAATTCATAATAAAAAATCTATACATCATAAAATTATGAAAAAAATACCCAGACGATCTACAACACTTGTAGAACCCAGATCAACATTAAAAATTATTCTGAGAAACGATTTCTCATCAGACAAAATTAATCCATGATATAACTTGTAAAAATCATAATTAATTCATACAAGCACATAAAATTCTGAAGTTTTATCACAGATCTATATGCATACAACCTATGCTCTGATACCATTGTTTGATTTTAAACGCAGCGGGGTCATGGTAAAACAGTTTTACACATACAAAATCCAAATAAAAGCATATAAATCGTGAATAAAAATTCGAGGGATCGAATCTAACCTTTTAAAATAATTCGGAGACAACGATCAGAGATCCTTAGCAGTTGCTCCTCAAGTGTGAAGCACTCCACCGGTATCCACCAAGAAAACGATGTTAAGGAGGAGGAAGGAGGTGGAGAGAATTGGGTTTTCCAAACTTTTTTGGGTTTTGTGTTTCGAGGTTGGTTATAATAAAATAGGGTCTATAATAATGTATTTATAGGCAAAATTTTCAGCTGAAATTTTTCCATAAATAATATTATTATTATCCCATTTATTATTCTCATTAATAATTAAAACACCTTTTAATTATTAATCCTTTTTTCTAAACACTTTAGAAATAATTCTCTCTCTTGATTTAATTTCCAAAAATTAAATCCTTTAATTAATAATATTAAGAACTTTTCTTAATTAATTTATAATCAATTAAATCTCATTTAATCAATTATTAAATTTGCCAATTAATTATTTATTTCACAAATAAATAATTATTTAGCCATTATTAATTAATTCCTCCACCATTAAATCATTCTCTTTTTATGGTGTGACCCTGTAGGTTCAATATTAAGCCGGTAGTAGAAATAAATAATAATAAAACTATTTTATCATTATTTATATAAATTCTCTAATTTATTAAATATGATTAATTAATTAATCACATTTATTCTACATCGTGAGGGATACTTTTCAGCATATCGCGACTATCCAAATAATATGAATTCACTGCTTAGAATACCAAGAACATATTCAGTGAATAGTTACCGTACAATAAACTCCTTCTACCCTACAATGTCCCGATTAAATACAAGGCATGGATCTCGTGTCAAGCCTATCTAATTCAATCACTTGCTTACCATTTACTATGCGTAGTTCTATGCAAATTAGAAACTCTTTTCTAATTTCATTCACTCTGGCCAGAGATTCCTGAACTAGCATAAGTGGATCAGCCTTGAACATTCGCTTCCTTCACTGGAAGGGGTAGATCCTTTATTGATCATACACTATCTTCGTGTACAAATTCCTATACCCAGAAGAGCCCTAATAATTGTCCCTGGAGACTAAGAACTAAACCAAAGCATAGTTCAGTGTACACAAGATGACTATGATGACCTCAAGTCTAAGGATACTTGTACAACTATCACTATGTGAACAACTGCTGACACGTGAGTGAACTCCATCAGTTGTTCAGCTGTGCGAGTCATGTTTAGTG
Source organism: Apium graveolens (assembly GCF_009905375.1). NCBI lineage: Eukaryota > Viridiplantae > Streptophyta > Magnoliopsida > Apiales > Apiaceae > Apium > Apium graveolens. Next base: position 257,882,036 of record NC_133651.1, on the reverse strand, counting down.
AACTTATTCCATAATAAGCACCTACATACTAGCTATAGTGTCACCACATAAATGTCTATGAGAACATACATCCTTCATAATGAAGCAAGCATAGTATGTACCGATCTCTGCGGATTATTAATTACTGGTTAGTAATCCTATGACCAGGAACTATTTAAGTTTAGAGTTATCATCTTTTTAGGTCTCACTATTATGATCTCATCATAATCCATAAAAAGCTTTACTCTAAACTATGGTATATCTTATTTAAACACTTAAATAGATAGAGCCCGTAATAAAAACAAAACAAGTCTTTTATTAAAATCAATGAAATCAAAACAGATTATATAAAAAGTTATTCCTAAATCCTAATACATGATTGGACTTGGGACATATTCCTTTCAGTTATGAGGTCTATTAGCTTTGTTACCTAACCTGGAACCTAATTCTAGCATGACATAGTTGCTAAAATTAAAGTACCTATCAGAAACTAGCATATAGAGCATATTAACAAGAGATGAAGTTATAGCATCAAAATTACTAATTTTCCCAGAGAAAACCTTGATAAAGGCATCACTAAGAAAACTCCATTCTTTCTCAAGACCTTTTCTTCTAATACTCCCTAAACTAGCAAAATCAAAAGAATAGCCTATAGAATCTAACATGCTAGATACATCATTATCAGTGCGTGGTGTCATGACATTATTCTCAGGTAGTTTGAAATAAGACTGTATATCATCACAGTTAATACAGTAATCCTTACCTTTGAGAGAGAAAGTGATGGTCATATCTATGGGATTGAACTCTGCAGTTGTCCAAATCTCCTCAATTACCTCACAGTAAATGGTTGGGGCTTCCAGCATTGCATAGCTTAGTTTGCAATTTTTGATGAAGTCCATCATCTTGTGATAATCTGAGTGGGCTTCATTCTTTTCCACCAAAGCTACGAAATTGTTCTTCTCATAGACAAATCCAGACTGGGACATTATCTTTACTACTGGTACCATTGTAGTGAGTAGAGGTTGCAGAGAAAAGTTGAGAGTTTTGGGAGAGAAAGAGAGTAAAAGCTTTTGAAAGATTGTAAGAAGGCGTAAAGTGAAAATTAGAATTCAAAAGGCTTTTATACTTTCTTGAATTAAAACGTAAGGAGAATGATTTAATAATTCTTTTAAGTAAATTACAGTTGTTTGAGAATAAAGAAAACTATATGTATTCTAAAAACTGCCTTTAATACAAATACATACAACTGTGTATATATGTATATATGTATCAACGGTTAAGTAAAAGAATCAACGGTTGTGACTTACTTAAAACAACTGATGTGACACTTCAACGGATGAGGTAAATAGTTATCCGTTGAAGATTAACACAGATTTATCCGTTGAAGGATAAAATTACCAGAAATGTATTTATCTTTCAACGGATAATGGACACCGTTGATAGAACAATTTTGGCTTTCAACGGATAGGGAATATCCATTGATAGAATAATCTTTACTTAAAGCCAACTTTGTTCTTGCAGCAAATTCATTTCAGGCTTCAAAGCAGATTATAATAAGGACATGAACTTATGAATAATTAAGTATACCTAGCTCACTTACTAATCTTGTGAATGTTGATTCATCAAGTGGCTTGGTAAATATGTCTGCTATCTGCTTTTCACTTGGAACAAAATGAAGTTCCAATGTACCATTCATCACATGTTCCCTTATGAAGTGGTACTTGATGTCAATGTGCTTGGTTCTTGAGTGTTGTACTGGATTTTCAATAATGACAATGGCACTTGTGTTGTCACAGAATATTGGAATTTTGTCAACAGTTATCCCATAGTCAAATAGTTGATTCCACATCCAAAGTATCTGTGCACAACATCTACCAGTAGCAATGTACTCTACTTCAGCTGTTGATGTAGAAACAGAATTTTGCTTCTTGCTAAACCATGACACAAGCTTATTCCCTAGAAATTGACAGGTGTCAGTTGTACTTTTCCTGTCTATTTTGCAACCTGCATAATCTGCATCTGAGTAGCCAATTAGATCAAAACCAGACTCTCTAGGATACCAAATTCCTAGATTTGGAGTCCCTTTGAGATATCTGAAAATTCTTTTAATAGCCACTAAGTGAGATTCTTTAGGGTCAGCTTGAAATCTAGAACAGAGACATGTAGAAAACATTATATCAGGTCTACTAGCAGTTAAATATAGAAGTGAGCCAACCATGCCTCTATAGCTTGTAATATCCACAGACTTTTCAGCCTTGTTTAATTCAAGCTTGGTGGCAGTGGCCATGGGAATTTTTGCAGATGAACAATCCATTAAGTCAAACTTCTTTAAAAGATCATAAATATATCTAGTTTGACTAATGAAAATTCCACCACTAACTTGTTTAACTTGTAAACCAAAAAAATAAGTTAGCTCTCCCATCATGCTCATTTCATATTTACTTTGTATTAACTTAGCAAACTTTTTACAAAGCTTATCATCTGTAGAGCCAAATATAATATCATCTACATAGATTTGAACAAGTATTGTAGAGCCATTAACATTTCTAAAGAAAAGAGTTTTGTCAATAGTACCTCTTGTGAAGTGATTATCTAGAAGAAATTTTGACAAAGTCTCATACCAGGCTCTAGGTGCTTGCTTTAGTCCATAGAGTGCTTTCAATAGATAATACACATAGTCTGGAAAATTTGGATCTTCAAATCCTGGAGGTTGGCTTACATAAACTTCTTCCTCCAATTCTCCATTCAGAAATGCACTATTGACATCCATTTGATAGACTTTGAAATTGGCATGGGCTGCATAGGCTAGAAAGATTCTGATGGCTTCAAGTCTTGCAACTGGAGCAAATGTCTCATCAAAATCTATTCCCTCTTGTTGAGAATAGCCCTTGGCAACCAATCTGGCTTTATTCCTTATGACAATGCCATTTTCATCCATCTTGTTTCTGAATACCCATTTTGTATCAATAGAGCTCTTGTTCTTTGGCTTGGGTACCAGCTTCCATACCTTGTTCCTCTCAAATTGGTTTAGCTCCTCTTGCATTGCTAAAATCCAATCTGGATCCAATAGAGCTTCTTCCACTCTCTTAGGTTCCTCCTGTGATAGAAAACTACTACATAGACATTCATCTTGAGTAGCCCTTCTAGTTTACACTTTAGATGTTGCATCACCAATGATCAATTCAAAAGGGTGATTCTTGGTCTATTTCTTTTGAGGTGGTAGATTAGCTCTAGATGAGGTTGCCTCAGTATTGTCATGATGTGAGATAGAGTGTTGATTGGCTGAAACTCCCCCTGAGTTATTGATCCTTTGAAAGGAACTGGGAGTTCTATCAACTGATGAAGTGAATTGATTATCCGTTGACATAATATGATCAACGGATGCTTCATTATGTACTTCAACGGATGATGCACTTTGTCTTTCAACGGATGCTGCATTACTTCTTTCAACGGATGCTGAATTATGACTTTCAACTGATGCAACACTTTGTGCATTATCCAAAGGCAGATTTTGAATTCTTTTCGAGGTGCCTTCTCCATCATTCTCATCTTCACTATCATCACAATATATCTCAATGTTATCAAATTTGAGTCCTTCATGATGTCCCTCATCTGTTAGTCCATCAATCTTTTTATCATCAAACACAACATGTACAGATTCCATGACAATGTTGGTTCTTAGATTGTAGACCCTATATAATTTTCCAGCAGAATAACCAACAAATATTCCTTCATCAGCCTTTGCATCAAACTTCCCTTTGTGATCAGGTTGATTCCTTAGGATGTAGCATTTGCAACCAAAGACATGAAGAAAGTTTAAAGTTGGTTTTCTTCTCTTGAACAATTGATAGGGAGTCATGCCTTTTACCTGATTGATTAGAGAAATATTCTGAGTGTAACATGCACAGTTAACAGCCTCAGCCCAAAAGTATGTTGGGAGTTTTGACTCTTCAAGCATTGTTCTTGCAGCTTCAATTAGTGATCTGTTCTTTCTTTCCACCACACCATTCTGTTATGGAGTCCTTGGAGCTGAGAACTCATGCATGATCCCATTTTCTTCACAGAATAACCTCATGGTAGAATTCTTGAACTCAGTTCCATTGTCACTTCTGATATTCCTTACTTTGAAATCTGGATGATTGTTGACTTGTTTGATATGATTGATGATGATTTCACTAGCTTCATCCTTTGATCCAAGAAAGTAGGTCCATGAAAACTTTGAGAAATCATCTACAATCACTAGGCAATATCTTTTCCTTGAAATTGACAATACATTGACTGGTCCAAAAAGATCCATGTGTAGCAGTTGTAATGGTTCATCAATTGCTAATTCAAGCTTCTTACTGAATGATGCTCTCTTTTGCTTTCCTTTCTGATAAGCATCACACAGTCCATCCCTTGAAAATTCCACTAGAGGCATTCCTCTAACTAAGTCCTTTTTGACTAGATCATTCATTGTCTTGAAATTCAAATGAGGCAGCTTCTTATGCCATAGCCAACTTTCATCTGGACTTGCTTTGCTGAGAAGACAAGTAATTAATTCTGCATCTATAGAGTTGAAGTCATCCAAGTACACATTCCCTTTTCTAACTCCAGTTAGAACCACTTTGTTGTCCTTCTTACTTGTAACAACACAGGCTTCAGAATTGAAGGAAACAGTATTCCCTCTGTCACACAGTTGACTGATACTCAATAGATTGTGTTTGAGACCATCAACTAATGCAACTTCATCAATGATGACATTTTCTTTTGAAATCAAGCCATATCTCATAGTGAACCCTTTGCTGTCATCTCCAAAGGTTATGCTAGGGCCAGCTCTCTCCTTAAACTTTGTGAGCAGGGTGAAATCTCCTGTCATGTGCCTTGAACAACCACTGTCCAAGTACCATAGATTCCTTCTTTTTCCCTGCACACAACAAAATCAATCAAGTTAATTTTGGTACCCAAGTTTCCTTGGGTCCAACCTTGTTAGTCTTTTTCCTAGACTTCATACCTCCAGCATCTTTTGACTTAGGTAACTTTGGATCAATCTTGGTCTCAGATGTAGTTGGTTGAAGTGTAGGGTTAGTCACAGAATTATTTAGCACATTTGGTTGAATTTGATAAGGCATAGATTGTGCAAACACATTATTCCACATAGGCATGTTGTATGGCATTTAAGGCATACTGAATGCAGCAAAATAAGGATTATTAACATATGGCATGTTTGCAAAATGTGCATACGGATTCTGTTGGGACATAACAGGGGTAGCATGCAGAGGTGACATAGACATGTTAGGCATGAAAGGAGTTAAAGGCATGGGAGCATTCTTAACTGACTTGCAGTTGGCAGATAGATGATTAACACTCTTACAATGCACACAACTTTTTCTAGGAGCATATTTATCAGGTGTGTAATTGTTGTGTTTGTTAATTCCTACCTTCCCATTTCTATTTGATTTTCTTTTAGTTTCCTTTTTATCCTCAACCATCTTAAGCCTATTTTTCAACTGATCTAAAGTCATGTGTCCTATATTCACCTTACTGGCATCTTTGGATGTGCTAGCTTCTTCTTTGACAAAGTTCTTGGAAGTTGAACCAAACTTTTTATTGTGATTTTTCAAATTGTTCTTTTTAGAATCACTTGCCTGTTTTAATTGATGAGCCTTTAACAGATGCTCATTTTCTTCCTTCAACGGATAACTTTCATCATCCGTTGATTCCACATCCGTTGATAATCCATCAATTAATTCTACTTCCTTTTTGTTTTTCTTCCAGGAATTCTCACAGAGTGATTCAATTCCCTAAACCTTGACAATCTGAGCACTAACATCCCTAGATGTTTTTCAGGCCTTGATTACCTCTTGCTCACGTTCTAGTTGTCTAGAAAGAATTTCTACTTTCTTAACAGATTCTTGTAATTCACTTTCAACAGTTAAGTATTTGATTTTAATCTTTTCAAGCTCAATTACCTTACCCTCTAACACAGCATTCCTATCACTTAAAAACAAATTATTCTCTTTGATTCTTGTGTTTTCTTTAGCTAGTGATTTAAGGGAAACACGCAAATGATATAATTCATTGGACATATCATTTATGGCTTCATTACATTCAATCTTAGAAAGCTGAGAGAGGTCAGTAGTAATTACCTGGTTGCTTGATGAACTAGTTTCATTTTCATCAGAATTAGCCATCAGGGCTAGGTTGACATATTCCATATCATCATCTTCATTGGCTCCATCTGCTGCCCAGTCATCTTGAGTCAGAAAAGCTCTTTCCTTTTGTTTGAGCAAATCGAAATATTTCCTTTTGTAATCAACTTGCTCAAATTTCTTCTTATCAGAGGTTGGCTTTCTGCACTCATTTACAAAGTGTCCACTTATGCCACAGTTATAACATTTGAACTTAGATTTGTCCACCATGTTCTTGTTTGACTTAGTGAATTTAGCATTTTTCCTGAATTTCATCTTTGCAAACCTCCTGGACAAAAAGGCCAGATGTTCATCAACATCATCAGAGTCATCTTGACTGGAATATCTTCAACCTCAGCTACTTGCTCCTTTCCCTTACTTGATTCTGATTTGCTTGTGCCAATTTTGAGACTTGGCATTGTCTTTTCTTCATTCCTGGCTTCAGTCTTCTCATTATCAGCTACAAGTGCAACTGATCCACCTTTTCTCTTTCCCTTTTCCAACAGCTCATCTTGCTCCATCTCAAGTTCATAGGTCTTCAAAATTCCATATAATCTTTCAAGTGTGAAGTCCTTATAATCTTGAGAATTCTTTAGTGAAACAGTCGTAGGCTTCCATTCCTTTGGTAGAGACCTCAGAAATTTTAAGTTGGAGTCCTTGACTTGGTACACTCTGCCATACAGCTTCAATCCATTCAACAGTTTCTGAAATCTATTGAAGGTATCATTCAGTGATTCTCCTTCTTCAAAGTGAAAGTATTCATACTGTTGAATGAGAAGCTGTATTTTGTTTTCTCTAACTTGTTCAGTACCTTCACAGATAAGTTGCACAGTATCCCAAATTTCCTTAGCAGTTTGGTTGTTAATGACATTATCAAACATATCTTGATCTAAACCATTGAACAGAATGTTCATGGCTTTCTTGTCCTTGTGAACCTCTTCAATATCTTCATCAGTCCATTATGCTTTTGGCTTGGGAATAGACTGTCCAATAGCAGCTGTGGCAGTTGCAGCTGTGGCCACCTTGTGAGGGATGTGAGGACCATTTTCAATGCAGTTGATGTGACGCCCTCAATCTCGGGGTTAGGAAATGAGGACTCACACACCTTTAATCTAATAATTAAATATGCATAAACCTCGATTATCTACTAACAGGATCAACAGGATAAAGTATGAGACAAGATTACAACTACCAATCACAAAATATAACTTACAAACCCAAATTATTATTAAATAAACAATATCAATTCCAGCTGGGAACCGACAGATAACCCATTGTATCTTTAAACACTTCTTTCTAGGCACGAGCTCACTCATAATTACCACTACCTGCTCTGACAACCGGAAGCCCTCAACACGGTAGGGACGACCAGGTACGCTCTTACGAGCAGTGCGCCTAAGCCTGGCCATCCTCTTGTTTAACTGCCATGGTTAGATTAAAACAAAACGAATGAGTATAAAACTCAGCAAGCAACTATATAGCAGTTCTATAATATCAATTCTCAGTATGCTTTACCAAACTCAGGGCATTCTACTTTATTTGATCTAGGTGACAGATTTCCAACTTTTGGGTTAAGGAAAGGTTTTTGAAGGAACAATATGGAGCTTTTAAGGAACAAGGCTTAACGTAGGTCAAAAGTCGACATTCATCACAAATCAATAAAGGATCAGAATAGATCTTTCAATAGAGGAAAGCAACAGTATTTCAATATATGGAATCAATCACATGATCAACAGATTTAAGAATCAGGTTTCTCGAGCTTTAAGCTTCACATTAACATAATCAACTCTTTTCAAAGCAATATAAACCATTTTCATTTTCAAAAATCAATTTACTGAACAGAAAGTTTCAGTTCCCTTTTTAAATAATCATTTAGAACCCTTGATTGGATCACTTTATCTTTCCATTTCATATTAATACGGGTGATCAGCCCGTACCCACCTCCATCCGGTCTTTAAGGTACCAATCGGCATAATTTTAGCCTTAAGTTGGACTAGCCCTGCTAGCCTCTTACCATGACTGGACTAGTCCCACTAGCCTCTTACGTCCCAATCCAATCCATTAGGAATTCATTTGGAAAACCTTGAGTTGGAAAAACAAATAGGTTTTCTAAAATTCATTTTATCATTACCAAGAATTTGAATATTCGGACCTTTTCAAGTCGAAACTCATTCTTAATTCAGATTTTAAGGAAACAAAGTTCAGGGGTGATTCAAAGATACGCTAGGAACAATTCATAAGAATTCTGTATCAGGGATAACAAAGCACTTAAGTTAGAAGGATCAGCATCTGTTTAGGGATCAATAGGGTGATCAGGAGGAACATGGTATCATTAAACAGGGTTAACAAGGATAATCAGAGGGTTCAATATATTTCATGGCTCAATACATAATTTGAACAGAAAGGACAGATTATCAAAGGGTTGAATCATTAAGTTTATCAATAACAGTTTATCAAGAACAAAGGCAGGGTACCTCAAATCAATATCAGGGTTTCATAATTAAACAGTTCAATACTCTACATGGTATGAACAACATTCTCTTTATAACCATTTACATAAGTAATCAGAGTTACTTGCCTGGATTTTCTTTCCTGAAGGTTGAACTACTGCCACCTAGTAAATCCTTTCCTTTCCTAGCCTGAATGCCCTCACGCTCCGAATCTACAATAAAACGAAAACCTTAATCAGATTCTCACCTCTCGTTCCCGGAATGTTTACTATTTATGCTAATCCTATCAAACGATTGACCTTAACTATACGAGTATAGTTACACAAATACACATATCATATAATATACTTCACTCTTACCCTTTATACTTTCAAGTATTCAACGAACAACTTATATCTTAAAACACACTTTTAATTCGACTTTAAACCAAATCAAGCAACCACAACTCACATGAGTACACATTTCATTCAAAACTCAATTCCATAATCATAACACTACTTATAACCGTTTAGAATCAAGGCAACTAATTCTTCTTTTTAAAATTCTATAATTCGAACCAAAAATAGCAAATAAGCAAACAATTCTTAAAATTTTCACATGCAATCACCTAGTTATCTTCTATAATCAAATCCATCACTTAAATTTAAATTTGACTTCTTAAAAATCATGATCCATTCGGCCCTACTATAAATACCAATCAAAATCAATCAATTTTTCATACCAAATCCACATAAACACATAAACAATCATTTAGACATATAATCCAACTTAATATTCTTATAAAACAACTATACCATTCGAATTTCTCAAGAAATACAACATACAACTTTAATTTAATCTTACAAATGACATGCAAGAGTATTTTCATGGTTTAAACCTAAATCCTAGTTGATTCAAGCAAGAATAACAGACCAAGTTACTATCTTCTTCTATATTAAGCAAGAATTCGAACCAAAGATAACACAATCCCACATGCATACTCGAATTTAACCTTTAATTCAATTTAGGCCCTTAGTTAATCCATCAATTTCAAAAACAACTATCAAACAATCATTTTTATCAACCAAAATCAATTTTATCAACCAAAATCAATTTTATCAACCAAAATCAATTTATTCTTTGATAACCCAAAACCCTATTCGGCTTTTACACTAATCAACACATGCATGGACAATTTTGACCCTTTACACTACCAATCACTCTAATCAAACAATAATTTCTAAGATTAAACATTAACAACTCATTTTCATCAACTAACATCAACTTAATTCTTTTAAAAAATCAAAACCCATTCGGGTGTTTTCAAGATTAACACATGCAACAATCAAAAGAACAAGTTTTGGTGTAGTAGAGTTCAGTGGTTACATCATTACTCACCACCGGTTCACCGGAGTTCATCACCGGTGGTGGTGGCCTCACGGTGGTACCCTCATTCGAGGGTATCCTACCATAAAACCTCCGATTATTTTCTAAAATCACAACAACAAACACATACAAGACAAGATCACCACAATTCACTTCATCTTGTTTTTATAAAGCAACAATTCGGCCTAGTCGAACCTACACACACGCACACAACCCACATGCAAGTATCAAACTATGCATGCAATAGGATTGGAGCTCATATATGGAACAAGAACGAATTTCCATGGAAGAATCCATAAAAATCTAGTGTAGAAGAGTGATATACCGAGTGGAATAGAGAGAGAGAAGAGAGTGAGCTTCGAGAGTGAGAGAGATGAGAGAAAAAGAGAGAATGAAAGTGTGGTCGGGTGGAAAGAAAGGGAGGAGGAGGAAATGAGTGTATATATATGCTTAGAGGGCAGGGGCATTTTAGTAATTAACTAATCCCCACTTATGTTGATTAATCTTTTTCTTTTTACTCAAATAAGATAAAACTAAATATAAATTATATCTCTCTCAGAAAGTTGAAAATTATTGCAAATGACAATTTCAAAATGTAGATCTCGAAATTAGCTTTCCGACCATTACTCATAATAAGGTTTTGAGCGTACGGTTGATTTTATATGAATTTCGCAATCTCGCCTTAATAATAACATTTTTCCACATAAAATCAATTTAAAAATGCAAAGACCACCAAATAAATCCACTTATCATTTTTAAAAAGTATTTAGGACTACTAAGAAGATATCAAAACAAATCCCATATTTTTATCTTACTCAGATAATTTTATAAAAATGCACGAAGGTTAATTAGACCTTTATTTAAGTCACATAATTCCTTAAAAATTCATAAAAATGTCACAGAACACATAGTCATGCACACAGACAACAATCTCACATATATAATCACATAACGACTCAGGTCTAATCATGGACTTTATCCTTCTTTAATCTTTATCCTATTCTACGCGTACCGGGTCACGTTCAGCCTGACGGCCCGACGCTCAACGTTTTGATTACGCTTCTCATTATCTTTTCCAATCAACACGTCACTTAGGATGAAATACTTTATTTACTCATTCATTTCATTCAATCACACAGAATTCACATTTTATATTCTTTAATTCCTTATTAGGACGGGTTCCGTTTTACCTGACGGCCTGACGACACAGCTTAACTTCTAAGCTGACTCTTTAAATTGGAACATTTTTATTTACGCTCCTATATTCTAATATACAGCAAAGACATTTGATCAACACTTAATCACATAATTATAATCACATAACATACTTTATTGACTTGATTACGTCACAAAATTCTCAGTCGTCATAGTTGATGCAGCTTTCATCTTGAGAGAGAAGATGTAGATGCATCTTCACTTTCCAGTGATGATAATTATCTCTTTCCAGGATTGGAATCTTTACACCAATATCATTCTTACTCATGATGTTAGTAGAATAGATCTTTAAACTCTTTTTAAGTTAAGAGCTTGCTCTGATACCAATTGTGTGGCGCCATCCAAACCCGGGTCAGAAGTTTGGGGTCCACAACACATAGACAATATATAAACCTGAATAAGAAATATTATTTGCAATGACCCTGCTTTACATAACCACGGATCGCAATAGGTTAAAGTATGAAAACAAGCCACAATCCTAACCTTTATTACAACGTACCAAATCCCAACTAATTTAACTTATAATTGATAATAAAATCATTCTTACAATATGACTATCTCTATACCGCATGAAGCTTCTGCTAGCTAGATTCAACTCAATTGGAACCTTAGCCCGCACTTTGGACCGAGGAACTTCACTATCATCCATATTCTTTTCAACTGTAAAATATATAAAAGAATCGCAAGAGTGAGCTAACTAGCTCATTAAGTCATAATAGTGATAACTGAGGTTAAATAATGATCAAATGAGATGATTCAAAGGAATCAAATTTCTTTTAAACTAATAATTAGAATTGGATATTCATTTTAAGTTTTAAAAACCAAGGTTAGGCTGCTGATCAGTCACGCACTAACCCCGAGCAAGCACACATCACTGCTCTAATTACTGGATTCAAAGCACATATTGGCCTAATTCGACCACGAATCTGGTCTGACCACGAATCTGGTCCACATAAAGAAAACTATCCAATTCTAGAACAATTGAGTTTAATAACAATGTAATTCGATAAGCAAGATCATAATCAATAGCGATAAAGCATTGGTATTAAAACATAATGCAATTCAAGATGTATCACAGGGGTATATCAGGGTACGTATAAGAAACGGTTTTCAGTTAGTAAAATGATCAGGTATTAGACAAATAATGATTGTTCAAGGTATAGTTCTTTGATGTTATAAAGAATGGTTGAGATATAAAAATTTCTATGTTTTCAAACAATTTTGTTTCAGTGTTTGAAGTTTGGTAGTTATACATTTGGGAAGTAGTATCATATTTGTGTGGTTTGGTGTCTGAGGATCAACAAAGTACGGTTTGCAAAGAATAAGGCTTACGGCTCAAGATCAAGAAAGAATCAAGGTTTAAGGGTAAATAGTTTGAAGCATATGCATTATAAAATAGGAGTTATATTTAATGATAACAATATGTTATAAACAGTTCGAAAACATTGGTAATATATCTTGAAGAAAAGTTCAGAAATACTTGCCTTTCAGGCTTTACAACTACTACAGATCAATTCTGATCCGACGCTGCCGCTCAGGCTTTAACATCCAACCACTAGATCCCATTGGATTCGACTTCGACACCCAGATTTTTCTGTTGAAACTCTATTGAGCTCGTCGACTGATTGCTAGGTTATCTTTAGTTCATCATCCACTGTCAGTGTTCCCGACTATAACCTACAGGGTCGAAATACCCTACGTTAGACGTCTAGGTATGCTTGACATATCCTCGATATCAATTCTACCCAACTATTTTCAAACCCGACTCGTAATTATATGGATTATTATAATATAACAACACACCCAACAGTCAGGGTTCACATTCTCGAGAAATCGGTTTGGTGTTCGCTTTCCGAAAATACGTATACTTGTAATTTTACAAAATCAGGGTTATGGATTTTAGCAATTTATTTCACCACATCATGCAATCAAGTTCCATATAGAACACATATATATCTATGTAACCATTTGACGTCCCGATAATCGTCGGATACGCTCCCATATTTTCGTAGGTAAATTTCCCGAAAATCGGGCAGCGTCTCTTTTGTTTATCGGACTACCTGTCGAAACGATTTGACGTCAAACCAATCAACAATACTACAATTACAACTCCAGTCAACTCAAATTCATAACTCAATCATAATTAAATACGCAATCCAAGTCTCAATACAAAATCCAAGTCTCAATACAAACTCTAAATATCGGATAAATATTTCTCGAACTAAATTAATATTTTGAAATTTTAGGACTCAGAATAAACATCACAGTCCACCGTCAGCTCACCGATGGTCATCGCTGACGGCGGCGAAATCTCTGAGGTACCCCAATTTCGGATGCCAATCACGAGTTTCACCGATTGATTTTTAGTAATTCCCGTATCAATTACTTATTTCACGAATTGCAATCAATAAGCCCTGCAGAAATTAATACAATTAATTAATTATTCCAGACAACGCGCACAAAGCAACAACAAAACTGAACCAGGCGACCAACGCACACGAGTTTCATAATTTTTGAAGAATTTTAGAATTAAATATGGATTTTAGCATTAAACATACTCAGAAAATCATTTAAAGATAAATAATTAATGAAATATTGATTTCTCAATTTTATAAATTCTAAAATAATTATTGTAATTATAAAATCATAAAAACAATTTTAGAAATATTCCCAATATTTATGCAAATAAATTTGCACTAAATCCACTTTTAAAAGTGAAAACAATTCAATACAATCCCATAATTAATCGCACGGACAACCCGGTACACTATAAATCACATATGCATAATAATCAAACAACACATAGTGGTTAAAACCAACACACATATTTTATTTATTTAATAATTTCCATAATTGCACAATTATATAATTCAAAAAGAATACACGAGTCGTTATATCCTTCCCCCCTTAAAGAGATTCTGTCCTCAGAATCCGGTCTAATTAAATAAGTGAGGATATTTGTCAAGCATATCTGACTCTAATTCCTAAGTAGACCCTTCTACTCGAGGGTTCAAACGTACTTACAATAGGTATGCACTTATTTCCAATGACTTGCCTTTGACGATCAAGAGTTTGGATTGATCACTATATGCAGAACAACTTGGACAAGAGCCCCATTGGCTCCTGATCAATCACTTAATTTATATCAGATACTTATCGTTTTTATCTTTAACAGACTAAACACACTATATGTACACACTGTTGTGACGGTAACATCAACTCATGAACAACCTTATCTATATTTATCAATACCTCGAATGGTTCCACCAATTTTTAAGACTTAACCTGTCTCTTCTACTTAGACTTATCTAGTCTTTTTCAAGATGAAACTTGTACTAACACTACTGGTCCTATTTCTATACTCATATTCTCTCTCGATATAATTTCTCCTTATTTCTTTGTCTACTCTGAGCTGCTTCAATTAATATTACTTCGCTCTTGGTGTGCTGAATTAATTTAGGATTTGACAACTTTCTTTCTCTCACTTTATCTCAATAAAAAAATGAGGATCTACACTTACGTTCCCATGAATTTTGATAAAGTAGCATTCCGAAGCTGACGTCGATGATAACTATTCATTCCCGTGTTTCCTTAAAACTCAACTTCTCAACATATCTTACATTTCTTAAATCGCCTCCGTACTTTGACTCTCCGTTTTAGGATGATAGGCGGTGCTTATTTTCAACTTGGTTTCCAAATATTTAAACATTTCTTACTCCTTTTTATTAGTTAAGGCTGAAAAGTAATCTCATATATTCACGTATTATTATCTTTAAGTATTTGAACCCAAAATTTCACTCTTTCCAATTCGTTTATTAACTCCTTGGTAGTCTTAATTACATCCAACCCTTCCTGTCGGTATAGGGCACCTGTTATCATACGACTTTGCTTAGGTAGTTGTTAATGGATTAATTCAGAACCTTTTGTTAACCCTAGTCAAAATTTCATTCTTGAAAACTTAACGCATAGTTGCTTTCCTTCTGATCCTTGGAGAAAATACTTGGGCATTCCACGCAGACTTCCTTATTCTTTGAGTAGCTGAGGATGTTATCAATAAATACAGTTTGCTTATCTAAGTACTCCTTATACACCATGATCCTTAATTCCTTATAGTCACCTGATACACTTGTTATTTCACATAATATCACCAAAGCTTGCTATGCTCTTAACTCACTTCAATCGTAATCTCTGATATGTTCTCAGGTCGGATCTTAAGTTAATCCCCGAGATATAACACACTTCTTGGATTAGATTTCATAGGTAATCAATTCTTTATAGAGTCTCACTTCTCCATATTCGTTGTTTTGTTAAACTCCCGATAATCAGTACATACTCTTATACTTTCATTCCTTTTTCTCCCTTAACATCACTGGTACACTTCACGATTTGCTTCTTGTAGATTTACTACCTGGATCTGCCTTATCTACTAGGTCTCCGATATTTCGCCTTATTCCTTTGACATGTCCACACTTCCTAATCCATCTTGAAATTTCCTTCGTATACCTGGTTATCCCTATTTTTCTTTAAATTTCCGTATATCTTGGCATTCCTTTAATAACTTAAATACTTAATATTGTGAATTCCCTGTGGGATCTCGTTTCTTAATTCTTCTATTTGTAGCATCCAAGTGCTGGAAGAAAATCTGGAGATATCGTGATCGTTCTCCTGGGCGCATAAATTTCCTTTTTCTAACTACTAACATCGTGATCCATTATCTTCTCTTGACATTTTATCTTTCCCTTCACAACTTCAACTGAAAGGTCACACTATCCATCTTTCTTCCTTTTAGATGATGAACTTTAGCTTCTAATTCCAGCTTCGAGAATCCTATAGTTAATCCTTCTGATGTAGTCTCTATGTTCGTTCTCTCCTTTTTATTTATCACTTGCCACTACATTTGTTTTTCTCGTGAATACTTACTTCAAACTTTTATGGTTCGTATAAATCTTACACCTTTCTCCTTACATATCATGTTTCTCAATCATTCAAAGCGAATATGATTACTGCTAGTCCTGATTGTGAGTAGGATACTTCTGCTCATAAGGTTTCGGTTGTCTAGGTGCATATACAATAACTTTATTATACCGCATCAACACACATCCTACTCCCTTATGAGAAGCATTACTATAAACTACTAAATCCCCTTGATACCTTCAAAGTGATAAAGCAGGTACTATAATCATTCCTTCATTTAACTCTACAAAACTTTCTTCACCCTTCTCCATTTCATCTTTACTTATTGTTTTTCCAAATTAGCTTCGTCAAAGGTATTGCAATTTTTAAGAAATCTTGTACAAATTTTCAGTATAGCCGGTCCATGGTAAAACTTCTTACATTTGTTGGTGCTTTTGGCCTTTCTTTATTCATGGTGACTTTAATTTCTACTGGATCTCCTTTGGTCTCCTTCTCACTAATTATTTATGCTTTCTACCATCAAAACTTTCACCTTGTAAACTTTACATGCAACTTCTTTCTTCTTCGACTCCCCAATTGTCATTAAATTCTTCGCATGGTCCTCCGTTAACTTTAAGTAACATAATTACAACTCATCCAGATATTCCTTAAAGATTATGTCCATAGGTTCAATCTCCAATTGGTAACGCCCAAATCTTAAATCAATTTTAGAAAATACTCTACTTCTTCTGTTTGATCAACAAATCAGTAGTTCTAGGTAACAGATACTTACTCTTGATAGTAAACTTGTTGAGCTTTCTTTAGTCGACGCATAATCTCATACTTCCATTCTCTTATTAATAAATTAATACCGGTGCACTTCATGGGATACATTGGGTTTAATCGCTTCTTTTTCTAGCATCTCTTGCATCTGCTTTGCTAACTTCCTCATTCTAACTGGTGCCATTTTGTGTAAGGCCTTGGTCACTGGCTTCTTCTCAGATATTACATCACTCGCGAGCTTCATTTCTCTGTCTGGAGGAAATGTTAATAACTCATCTGGAAACATATCTTGAAACTCCTTAATTGCTATAAATCTTCAAACTTTGTTTGCTTCCGACTTTTATGTATTCCATAATCACCATAATGCTCATATCTTGATCACCGTAATTATCATTAACAAATTCGTTACCTTCTTTTATCTTCTGAACCTTCTCACCTTCTCATTAGGCATCCTCAGAATTATCTTTTCGTCACGACGGTCTGTCTGGACATCACACTTTAGTAGTCAATCCATTCCTTAGAATAATATCAAATCCTCTTATATTCCAGGATATCAATTCTACACAACTTATTGCCAGGAATCTCAATTTCACCATTGGTACTCACTTATTTAACAATTACACGTTCTTGACTTGCTAGTCTTTTCATCACAATCTTATCAATTCAACAGGGTAATTCATCTTATCAACAAAACCTTGAGAGATAAACAATTAAGTTTCTCTCACATCTTTTAACACTTTAACGCATAAGGTTTTCACCATAATCATCCATGTCATCCCGTCCATATTCTGAATAACATATTTTGTCATAATCCCAAATGTTTGAACTTTTAGTAACCCTTATGAATAGTGTTTTGCTGATTATACTGAATAAGAAAACTTTCCATGCCACACTATGTAGGGGTTCTTCTATTGTTATTCTGAGATCTTATTAGTACTTTATATGGGATATTAGTGTATGTAAAGATCGTCAGAATCCAAATTCGAACACTTTGATTTTTCCCGAAAATCCACCAGATACCGAAAGAATTGAGTATAAGGGAACAGGATAAAAAGGATTTAAATTCAAGGATCATAAGAGAGGATCATAAAAGCAACATAATGTATTGAGAAAGGTTAAGGGAACCCAAGTAATGAGATCCCGGGTATGATCCCTCAAATGATAAACGAGAACGAAAGTTAAGCGAACCGTATAACAGATCAGCGGTCATTAGCCAAGTAATTAGAAGCTAATCAAAGAGGTTAGTGAGGATGATATCATCAAACCAATAAGAAGAGGACAAGCATGGGAAGATGGCATAAGATTGATGACCTAAGCATGACCAAAAAGGAAGGAAGTGTGGTTGATTATTAACCACACAATTTTACATGGTTAAAAGGGTAATTAAACAAAACAAAAACCTACAAACCAAGCAAAACAAATCACAAATACAAAAACACATCTTGACTTCATTTCAAGCAACAAAGCTCTCGGCTTTTCTTCTTTTTCAAAGAGGAAAATTTCAAAATCCAAGATCCAACCATTGTTAAATTGCAAGGTAATTATCCAAGGTTCCTTATGATTAGTTATGGCTATCCTAGGAGTTTAAGCTCCAAATTCCTTCACAATCTCTTTAAATAAATCATTTAAGAAAAGAGTGAATAGTGTTTTCAAGAAATTTAAATTGTTTGATCTTGTGTTTTTGGTTAGATTAAGCTTTGGTAAGGACTTTCAAGGGTGATTCCAAGCTCCTTAGTTACTCTCACTCACCAAGGAAGGTATAATCTCTTAACCTAACATTGTTATTGAATATTAAGAGCTTATTATGAGTAGGATAGTTCATAAGAAGCATGGTGATTGAATATGTAGAGATTAGTTGGTTTTGTGATGTTTTTGGAGTTGTAAAGCTTGGTTATTAGTTAATGAACTTAAGAATAGTTTTAGTTCATGTTTGAGAATAATATAAATTGGAGAACTTGAGGTGTTGGGGCTGTTTTAGTAATTTATGGATGGATTTTGGTTGTATGGTTGTATGGTTGAATTGTGATTGAATTGTGGTTGATTTAGAGTAGGATAAAATTTTGTAATCGCGTAAACATAGCTGTCGTAATGTCCGATTTACTTTAGACTGTTTTGTTCTTAACATCAGGACCCGAGAACTCACTACTAGGTTTTGACCATTGCCATGATTAGATAGTTCATGTTTCGAGCTTCGTTTTGATATGTGGTTCGTTTGAATCCGATGTACGGTTTAGGAGAAACGACCGTTTTAAGTAACGGCGTTTCGCGAATGAACCATTACCCCTCGCCTTACTTTAAAACATAGGTTAAAGACCTTAAAGGACTAATTGGAGTATGAGACAATTATGTAAAGTGGGTTAGGCATTTGGTAGGAGACTCGCGAAAGAATCGCCTTAAAACTCTTAATGTTTAATTTATTAAAAATGGTGGAGCCGAGGGTACTCGAGCGACTTAAGTGAATCGTTAAGCGCAAAAGCGAACGTTAGGGTCTAATTGGTTAAAGTATAGATTCATAAGCAACTTTGGTTTAATTCCAACTTATATGTTGTTTATAGGTTACCAGACTCGTCCCAAGCCATTTATCACCCCAGTCGCTCAGGCAAGTTTTCTACCCGTTATACTGTTGTTGTGATGTAAATATATGTATATGCATTATCTTGAGATAGGTGCATGATTGTTATTAGCAAATCTTGCGATATATTGGAGCATGTTGATATGGTATATATGCATGCTTGTTTCGTAATTTTGATATCTAAGTGTTGATTCAATTGCTTATAAGTTGCATAATACCTATGCTAGAGATAAGCAGTAGTTGCGTATACCCTTAGTATAGGGGACCCAAAGGTGAACATATTTCTAAACCGGGAGTCGATGTTCCCGAGTATAATATATATATATATATATATATATATATATATATATATAGTTTTCAAAACTATTAATCGAATAAGGTTTATTCGATAGCTTTATTTTATTTAATGAATATTAATTTGAATATTCATTCGAGGACTTATGACTTCGTTTAGCTTAATTAATGAATATTATTTTGAATATTCATTCGAGGACTTAAGACTACGTTTATTTTATTTAATGAATATTATTTTGAATATTCATTTGAGGACTTATGACTCCGCTTATTTATTACATAATATTCTTTATTTTATTAAAGAATAATATTTCGATAATCAAACTTATTTTCTATTATTCAAATAAAGATCATACTTTCGTATAAGTATATCTTTGGTTATTGTATTCATTTCAAGTATGAGTTTTAAAACTCCTACCTCGATTATTTTTATAAGGATCATCCTTATGGGAATATTATTTAAATAATAATATTCAGATACTTTCTAACATATCGGGACTGATTTATTTTATTAAATCAGCGTTACTCTAAACATTCTTTAAAATGTTTTCGAGTCTTCAAAATGATTTTAAAAGTTAGGGCGGATCCCAAAACTCATTTTTATATTTAAGATCCTCCTTTCGAAGGGGATTTAAATACTCGCTCAAAACCTGAGGGATCCAGCTCTGTGGTGTGGTTTATATTCGCAACAAGGTTGCTATTTTGATGAAAGAGTTTTTAATTACTTACCCAACACTCGGGAAGTAAAATTCTTAGAACAAGTTAATCCATTAACAGGCATCGCCTGGGAAATATCGGTGAGTTTTCCTTTCCAACTAGATACGACTTCTTGGTGGAGTCGTATCAACAAGTTTCTACTTGGGGAAAGGGGGGACAAGCTTTACGTTTCAGAGTCATGGATTTCATCTGAACTAGGAGTGGCGTAAGTGGTCGAGTGGCGCCGGCCCATCCTAATTATATTGGCCCAAATGGCCTGGAAGTTCCGCTAAGACGGTCCATTCCTTAGGAGTCCAGTGTTCGGTTGACAAGTAAATCCGACAGGTTCTCCTCTACATGTAGAAAATGGCGGGGTTGCACTACTTCGACTGATCATCGTAAGTGGTCTTCCTGGCGCGGCAAACTCCCGTAATGAGTTCATCATCCAATTGGATATTTCTGCAACACTACCCAGAGCCCTTCGATAGAAAGGCTACGGCTGGGCGATTGTTGAGTGTTGGCAGGGTCGAGTTTTTAAATTGATGTTTTCATCAAATGAAGTATCTCGTAACTTCATTTCTTTTGAATGATATTTCAAAGATTGATTCTATACAAGTTATGCCTTGTAGCTTCATATATGTGATGAACTATTTATACCTTGAACGGTGGTAGTTCAAGTAGTATTCAGAAAGGATATAAGTATATTGGATTATCTTGTAACTTCATCCTTTCAACTTATATCTAGTAAATGATTATCTTATGCATGACAAAGATTTTTATAAAAAGGTTGAGACAAGGTTAGATATATGAGATCACCTTGCAACGATATTTTTATACAGTTATAAACTGGAACTCTGTGTATATTATACATGGCAGAGGATTTCAAAGTTTTTAAAAAGTATATAAGTATATATACTGAATATTTTGCGACTTCGTCGCATTAAGAGGTCAAACTTGGTTCATTTCTTCTTGACCAAGACTTTCATGAGTACTATGAGAATGCTCATATATTGTTAATTATTATGCATATTATTTCGGTAGGCTTGTTGCTCACCCTTGCTTTCTTGTCTCATCACACAATATCAGATAGAAAAGATGAACAGGACCAAGCTTCCAATTCGCAAGCGGTTAGGAAATGTTCCGCAGTTTTCTGGAAGCATTGATGTCGCCGTAGCTGAGGTAGGAACTACCAATAGGCTAGGCTTCAACTATTGATGAACCAGACTTATGTATATTATGAATTGTAATAATGGCAAAGAATATGTAAATTATTCAGAAACCCTTTTGAGGTGAAATGGTTTATAACTGTGGAATAAATGACTTGTGTTATTTTTAGTTTTCATCTCTGAGACTATAACTTGTGGTGTGTGTGTGTATATTGTGGGGTCACTGTAACACCCCCAGATCCGGGGTCGGGGATCCGGGTTGTCACGGTCTTTCTTTCCACAATATCATTTCACTTAATTAATAATAAATAACCTCATGCTGTGACCCCGTACTAACACACACCACAACCCGTTATAGTCTCAGAGATGAAATTGAAATAAGTACAAGTCTTTGAATCCACCATTTAAAAGTTATTACAACCCAAAATGATTACTTGATAAATTTACAGTTAATTTCCATTATCTGCCACAAGTTATAATTATACATAATTTGATTCTCAAAAGTAGATGGTCTGAACTACAATGGATCTACCTCTGCAGCTATAGCAGCTACAACATCATCGGGAAGACGCGGGACGCTTCCCACGCGCTTGCGCTGGGTCTGCTGGAGTCTGGCCATCTCTCCTAACTGTTGTTGTGTGATGAAGAAATAAAGCAAGAGTGAGCCTTACAGCTCGCAAGATAATACATAGTGATAACAATAATATAAGTATCTAAATGGATACTTACTAGAATCTTTATCGTGTGTAAGATAATTACTTACTAGATATAAGTAAAAACAAGGAATGAAGTTACCAATACTTCACTACACTTATATCCTTTATAAAGCTACTTGAACTACCACCGTTCAAAGTATTATAAGTTTAAAAAAAAAATTCCATAGATGAGACCACAAGTTAAGACTTGAATAGATTCAATCTTTGAAATATTATTGAATGAAAAAAAATTACGAGATACTTTATTTAGTCCCGATATATATATATCCACATATATATCTCTTTAAACATTTCCTGGAACCTCTGTTATGTAAAGTATGAACAGAGTTTGAAACATCCAATGAATTTTGGAAAGGAAAAGAATTTTGGCATAAACCAGATATCTTGCTGATCAGGCAAAGATACCAATAAGTAACCTTTTCTACTAGTAGATGGATGAATCCCCCACCGGTCATCACCCTGGCCACATAAGGACCTTGTGCTGGACCGCCACCCGGCCTCTTACGCGTTGATGGACTGCCACCCAGCCACTTACACTTTGATAGACCGTACCCCGGCCTGTCGCTTATGCCGACTCAATTAGATGGGCTTACTTCCCGAACATTGGGCAAGTAATCAATTCATTTACCAAAACTGCAACCTCGTTGCGAATATAAAATACACCACAGAGCCGGATTCCCCAAGTTTTGAGCGAGTATTTAAATCCCCTTAAAAAAGGAAGATCTTAAATATAAAAATGAGTTTTGGGATCCGCTCTGACTTTAAAAATCATTTTGAAGACTCGAAAACACTTTATAGAGTGTTTGGAGTAAAGCTGATTTAATGAAATAAATCAGTCCCTAGAATATTTAGAAAATGACTGAATATTATTATTTAAATAATATTTCCATAAAGAATAATCTTTATAAAAATAATTGAAGTAGAAGTATTAAAACTTATACTTGAAACGAGTATTAAATAACCAAAGATATACTTATATGAAAGTATTATCTTTATTTGAATAATCGAAAATAAGTTTGATTATTGACACCTTATTCTTTAATAAAATAAAGAATATACCTCAGCAAATAATCGGAGTCATATATCCTCAAATGAATATTCAAATAATATTCATTAAATAATATAAACTGAGTCATAAGCCTTCGAATGAATATTCAAATAATATTCAATAAATAATATAAAAGAGTCATAAGCCCTCGAATGAATATTCAAATAATATTCAAATAATAAAATAAAAGGAGTCATAAGTCCTCGAATGAATATTCGTAATAATATTCATTAAATAAAATAAAGTTATCGAATAAACCTTATTCGATTAATAGTTTTAAAAACTATATCAATATATATATAAATATATATTATACTCGGGAGCCTCGCCTCCCGGTTTAGAAACATGTTCACCTTTTATCCCCTATACTAAGGGTAAACTCAAATACCGCTTATCTCTAGCATAGGTATTATGCAACTATAAGCATTTGAACCAACAGATATATAAATCAAGAATATGAAACAGGCATGCATATATACCATATCACATGCTACAATATATCGCAAGAATTTGCTAATAACCAATATGCATTTATCGCAAGATCATGCATATACACATATACATCACAACAACAGTTATACGGGTAGAAAACTTGCCTGAGCGACTTGGGGTGATAAAAGGCTCGGGACGAGTCTGGTAACCTATAAACAACAAGTAAGTTGGAATTAAACCAAAATCACTTGTAAATCTATACTTTAACTAACTTAGACTCTAACGCTTGTTTTGCGCTCACTGATTTGCTTAAGTCACTCGGGTACCCTCGGCTCCACCATTTTTAATAATTTAACCTTTACGAGTTTTAAAGCGATTCCTTCGTGAGTGTCTTACCAACTGCCTAACACACTTACCATAAATGTTTCATACATTAATTAACCCTTTTTCGTCTTTAACCTATGTTTCAAAGTAAGGCGAGGGAAAAAGTTTCGTTCGCGAAACGCCGTTACTTGAAACGGTCGTTTCTCCTAAACCGTGCATCGGAATCGAACGAACTACATATCAAAACGAAGCTCGTAACATGAGCTATCTAATCATGGCAGTGGTCATAATCAAGCAGGGGGTTCTCGGTCCTAATGCTATGCACAAAAACAGTCCAAAGAAAATCGGACGTTATGACGGCTATGTTTACGCGATTTCCCAATTTTAAACCATTCAAAACCAACCACAAACCAACCTCAAATCCAACATACAACCAACATCCATCCTTATCACATCATAACAACCCCAACCAATTCAATTTAATCATTCATACTTATGCCTAAGCTTAACTTTAATCATACTTAAGTTCTTTTAATCAAAACCACAACATTTACCATTCCATTTCGCTACCATTTCAAATCCCAAACTCTAATCACAACAACAAGCTACAATAGCACCCTACTAATCAAAATCATCTTATAATATATAGGAATCTAGGGTTTGGAGATGGTATACCTTCCTTGAAGTGGTGGGAGGAGCTAGGAAGCCTTAAGAAGCTTTGAGAAGTCTTAGGAAAGCTTGGATCTTCAAGAAAAACAAGAAAACTTCAACTTAAAGAACTTGAAAACACTATTCATAGTCTTCTTCTTTGATTAAATGAAGAATATTGAGAAGGAATTAATGGCTTAAACTCATGATATAGCCCTAACTAAGCATGAAGATGATTAGGGAATTTACTCACCAATTTAGGAAGCTTGGATCTTGGATTTTGAAAAATCTTGCCTTTAAAAAGTGAAAAAGCCGAGAGCAATGAAGAACTAATGCCTTGGTTTCTTTTTGTTTTGATGAAGAATGAATTATTTGGCTTGGTTGGTTGTAGTTTTGTATTTGATTTAGTCAATTACCTTCTTGCCCTTGAATTTGTGTGGTTACAAAGCCACCACACCTCCTTCCTTCCCATGTCATGCTTATGTCATCCTCATGATGTCATCCTCCCTTCCTTGTCCTCTTTCTATTGGTTGGATGACATCATTCCCACTAATCCCTTTGATTAACTTCCTAATCGTTTGCCTAATGACCGCTGATCTGTTATACGGTTCGCTTAACTTTCGTTCTCATTTATCGTTTGAAGGATCATACCCGGGATCTTATTACTTAGGTTCCCTTAACCTTTCTCAATACATTATATTCCTTTTTATGATCCTCTATTATAATCCTTTAATTTAAATCCTTTTTATCCTGTTACCTTATACTCAATTCTCTCCGTATCTTGTGGATTTCCGGGAAAAACCAAAGTGTTCGGAATTGGATTCTGACGATCTTTACATACACTTATATACTTCATAGAGTACTAATAATATCCCAGAATATCCATAACAGAACCCCTACATAGTGTGGCGTGAAAAGTTTCTTCATTCAGCTAAAACACTATTCACAAGGGTTACAAAAAGTTGAAAATTTTGGGGTTATTATAGTCTCCCCTCCTTAAAAGGATTCCATCCCGGAATCAAACAGAAAACAAATGGGGGTACTTTTCTAGCATTGTGCTCTCTAGTTCCCAAGTTGATTCTTCCACATTATAATTCTGCCATAGTACTCTGACTAGCTTGATCACTTTGTTCCGAAGCACCTGCTCCTTCTTATCCATAATCCTTACTGGCTTCTCCACGTAAGTTAGATCTGGCTGCATATCCACCTGCTCGTACTCCACTAGGTGCCTGGCATCCCGATGATACCTCCTTAGCATTGACACATGGAACACATTATGAACTTGTTGCAAATTAGGGGGTAGGGCTAGCTCGTAAGCTAACTTTCCAATTCGTCTTAATATCTCAAAAGGTCCAATGTATCTTGGGCTTAGTTTTCCTTTCTTTCCGAACCTCATTAATCCCTTCCAAGGGGATACTTTCAACAGTACTAAGTCCCCTACTTCATATTCCTTGTCCTTTCGGGCTAGGTCTGCATATTTCTTTTGTCTGTCTTGGGCTGCTACAAGTCGCCCTCTGATAAGATCCACTATATCTTTGGTCCTTTGGACCACTTCGGGTCCGAGCATCTTCCGCTCTCCTACTTCATCCCAGTACAAGGGAGATCGACACCTTCTTCCGTACAGGGCCTCATAAGGCGGCATTCCGATGCTAGCATGAAAGCTATTGTTATAAGAAAACTCGATCAACGGTAAGTGATCATCCCAACTTCCTTTAAGGTCTATTGCACAGACTCTCAACATATCCTCTAGTGTCTGGATGGTCCTTTCACTCTGTCCATCCGTTTGGGGATGGTACGCGGTACTCATATTTAACTTGGTCCCCACACATTCCTGAAAGCTCCTCCAAAATCTGGAGTTGAACCTGGGGTCTCGGTCTGAGACAATGGACGCTGGGACTCCATGTCGTGTCACTATTTCCTTAAGGTAAATGTCCACCAGTCTATCGACTGTGTATCTTTCATTGATAGGAATGAAATGAGCTGACTTTGTCAGTCGGTCTATAATTACCCAAATGGCGTCGTGATTGGCTTTCTGTTGGATTTTTAATCGCAGCGGGGCGTGGAAAAACACTTTTACACACACAAAATCCAAATAAAAGCATATAAATCGTGAATAAAAATTCGAGGGATCGAATCTAACCTTTTAAAATAATTCGGAGACAACGATCAGAGATCCTTAGCAGTTGCTCCTCAAGTGTGAAGCACTCCACCGGTATCCACCAAGAAAACGACTTTTAGGAGGAGGAGGAGGTGGAGAGAATTTGGTTTTCTGAAACTTTTGGGTTTCTTTGGTTAGAATAAAATAGGGTCTATAATAGTGTATTTATAGGCAAAATTTTCAGCTGAAATTTTCCCATAAATAATATTATTATTATCCCATTTATTATTCTCATTAATAATTAAAACACCTTTTAATTATTAATCCTTTTTCTAAACACTTTAGAAATAATTCTCTCTCTTGATTTAATTTCCAAAAATTAAATCCTTAATTAATAATATTAAGAACTTTTCTTAATTAATTTATAATCAATTAAATCTCATTTAATCAATTATTAAATTTGCCAATCAATTATTTATTTCACAAATAAATAATTATTAACCATTATTAATTAATTCCTCCACCATAAAATCATTCTCTTTTTATGGTGTGACCCTGTAGGTTCAATATTAAGCCGGTAGTAGAAATAAATAATAATAAAACTATTTTATCATTATTTATATAAATTCTCTAATTTATTAAATATGATTAATTAATTAATCACATTTATTCTACATCGTGAGTGATGCTTCTCAACATATCGCGACTATCCGGATAATATGAATTCACTGCTTAGAATACCAAGAACCTGTCAGTGAATAGTTACCATACAATAAACTCCTTCTACCCTACAATGTCCCGATTAAATACAAGGCATGGATCTCGTGTCAAGCCTATCTAATTCAATCACTTGCTTACCATCTATTATGCGTAGTTCTATGCAAATTAGAAACTCCTTTCTAATTTTATTTACTCTGGCCAGAGATTCCTGAACTAGCATAAGTGGATCAGCCTTGAACATTCGCTTCCTTCACTGGAAGGGGTAGATCCTTTATTGATCATACACTATCTTCGTGTACAAATTCCTATACCCAGAAGAGCCCTAATAATTGTCCCTGGAGACTAAGAACTAAACCAAAGCATAGTTCAGTGTACACAAGATGACTATGATGATCTCAAGTCTAAGGATACTTGTACAACTATCACTAAGCGAACAACTGCTGACACGTGAGTGAACTCCATCAGTTGTTCAGCTGGGCGAGTCATGTTCAGTGAACTTATTCTATAATAAGCACCTACATACTAGCTATAGTGTCACCACACAAATATCTATGAGAACAGACATCCTTCATAATGAAGCAAGCATAGTATGTACCGATCTTTGCGGATTATTAATTACCAGTTAGTAATCCTATGACCAGGAACTATATAAGTTTAGAGTTATCATCTTTTTAGGTCTCACTATTATGATCTCATCATAATCCATAAAAAGCTTTACTCTAAACTATGGTATATCTTATTTAAACACTTAAATAGATAAAGCCCGTAATAAAAACAAAACAAGTCTTTATTAATATCAATAAAATCAAAACAGATTACATAAAAGTTATTCCTAAATCCTAATACATGATTGGACTTAGGACATATTCCTTTCAATCTCCCACTTGTACTAAGCCAATCACTCTGGTATCTAATACCCATCTCATCTTTATGACGATCAAAGTGACGTTCAAAAAGTAGCTTTGTGAGTGGGTCTGCTATGTTGTTATGTGTGTCAACTCTAATTCAATACAATACAAGAAATGTTATCGCGCTCCCACTAACCCTTTTGTAGACGCATGGTTCATCCACATTTTTGATAAAATCAAACTCTTTGATTATCTCATCAAAACGAATGTTCCATCTTTCGAGAAGCTCGCTTTAAACCATATTAATCGCAAGCAAAATCCGAACTGATTTTAACAGGGCTATAGGTAAAAGGTTTCATCAAAGTCAATCCATTGCCTTTGTTTGAATCCTTTTGCCACAAGCCTGGCCTTATAGGTCTCCACCTGGCCATCTGCTATAATCTATCTTTTGTATACCGTATACATAGATTCCATTCTGGATTTCATGGCACTATGCCATTTCTCTGAGTCAACACTACTCATAGCCTCATTATAGGTCACAGGGTCGTCATCATCAAATGATTGACAACTCATTGTCATTCTCAATGACAAGGCCATATTACCTCTCATGTTGGCGAGACACTCTCCCTGATCTATGAATGGGCTATTCCACAAAAGGTTGTTCAGTCAGAACAGGTGTTTCCATTTGATCCGTAGTAGTTTGTGCTTCTTGAACTTCATCAAGTTCAATTTTGCTCCCACTGTTTCCTTCAAGGATAAACTCCTTTTCCAAGAAGGTAGCATGTCTGGATACAAACACCCGATGATCGATGTAAAAGTAATACCCTAAAATCTCTTTAGGATATCCCACAAAACTACATTTTACGGATCGATATTCCAGCTTATCTGGGTCAACTTACTTGACATAAGCTGGACATCCCCAAATCTTAACGTGTTTAAGACTCGGTTTCCTTTCTTTCCATATCTCATACGAAGTTTGAGGAACAGATTTGGAAGGCACCTTATTCAGTAAATATGCCGAGGTTTCCAATGCATAACCCCATAGGAATACTGGAAGATTTGCATAGCTCATCATGGACCGAACTATGTCTAACAAAGTTCGATTTCTCCTTTCAGATACAAATCTGTAGGAGTCCACTGGGAGACTATACCATTTACTTTGAGATAATTTAGAAACACTCCATTAAAGTATTTACCACCTCGATCTGATCGAAGAGTTATGATACTATGTTTGGTTGTTTCTCCACTTCAGACTTATATTCTTTGAACTTTTCAAAGGCCTCAGACTTGTGTTTCATCAAACACATATCCGAATCTAGATCTATCATCTTTGAAAGTAATAAGTATGAAAATCCACCTATGGCTTGCGTAGACATTGGTCCACATACATCTGTGTGTACCATTCCTAGCAAATCTGCAGCCCTCTCCCCATGTCCACTAAATGGAGACTGCATTGCCACTACAAAGTGAGATTTTCATCATCCCTTTTCTTTTACTAGTTTGTTCAATCTGAAACAAATTATGTCACATACATACAGACCATTATTTAAAGCACCACGTCCATAAAGAATATTATCTCTAAGAATAAATCATTCATTATTCTCAATAATAAATGAAAAATCCAGCCAAGTCTAACATGGGAATAATATTCCTCACAATCGAGGGAACAAAATAACAATTATTTAAAACAATGGTCTTGCCCGTAGGCATATGTAAATGAAATGATTCTACATCTACAGCAGCAACTCTTGCTCCATTTCCCATCAGTAGAATTACCTCCTCTTCCTCAAGAGTCCTACTTCTCCTTGGTCCCTGCAACAATTACAGATATAAGAACCACAGGCGGTATCTAATACCCAAGTAGAAATGACATATTCACTTCTATCATGAACATACCTGAATCAGAAGCGGTAGTCTCACTACCCTTCTTCTTCAATTCTGCAAGGTAAACCTTGCAGTTCCTCTTCCAGTGCCCCACCTTATTACAGTGAAAGCAAACAACTTTGCTCTTGGGGTATTCAGCTTTTGGTGGAACCGGCGTTTTCTCACCCACTTTCTTCTTCTTGGAAGAGTTCCTCTTCCTTTTCTTAGGATTGGAACCTTCACCAATTAGAAGAACAGAACTCTTCTTAGGGGGAAAATTCGATTCCGCAGTCTTCAACATGTTGTGGAGTTCAGGCAGGCTGACATCCAACTTATTCATGTGAAAGTTCACAACAAACTGCGAGAACGAACTCGGAAGCGATTGCAAGACCAGGTCTTGGCTCAGCTCCCCATCCATGGCAAAACCAAGTTGTCCAAGACGTTCAATCAAATTGATCATCTTAAGCACATGGTCATTCACAGATGATCCCTCAGACATCCTACAACCGAACAACTCTTTCGATATCTCATATCGAGCTGTCCTCCCTGCCACATCATACAACTCTTGTAGATGCATGAGGATAGTGTGAGCATCCATATGCTCATGTTGCTTCTGTAGCTCAATGTTCATGGAAGCTAGCATGATGCATTGAGCAACATTCGCATCATCTATCCACTTACGATACACAACGTGTTCATCATTATGTGCATCATTAGCAGGTTCAGTAGGCTTAGGTGAGTCAATCACGTATTCCAGCTTCTCAATCCTGAGAACAATTCTCAAGTTTCGAAGCCAGTCAGCATAATTAGGACCAGTCAATTTGTGAGCATCCAGTATGCTCCTGAGTGATAGTGCAGAAGACATAACGTACAAAGTAAATCTGTAAATGATAAACACATAATAACACTTAGCAAATATTCGATTTCATTTCAAAACACTATATGAATCGGGTCTTTATTCATAAGTGGCTCCCACTAGTTTTCCTAATTTATTCAACCCCCTACATGAAAAATTAAGCATTCATAATGCTAGTGGGAATAGGGATCCTACATTCCATTACACGACCCCGGCTGTAGCACGAACCGCCATGTAATGTTCAATAGGCAGACAACTCTTGTCAATTACATCTCATGTTATTCCCTAATCAAACTTTAGCCTCTTGAATAATTGAGTCTCGGCTGTAGCACGACAAACTCAATATTCTAAGTCAAGTTTAACCCAACATTCCGTACAGTTGAATCAGTCCCCAAAGGCCCACGGCTGTAGCACGTACCGACCTTTAGATTCTTATTCAATGTACACATCTCTATGTAATAGACAAGTATTTCTTATTTCGAAATCAAAGCCCTCGGCTGTAGCACGAACCGACAATGATTCAAAAATAAGAACTACTTTTCTATCATGTTGGAAGGCTATGACCGACACAAGCCCGTTGTTTCATTGGCCAATTACTACTTGATATTATTTAATTTTAGAGGGATTATATTACGTTACAATCATAATCATATTATAAAGAGATTCTTCCTTTTAAATTAAATATTTCAAATCAATAATCAATAATCAGATGATTCCCAGATCGGGTGGAGCATTGTCAAGAGGCGTCACTTAATAACCCTTTCTTACAGATAGAAATCTGTTGTTGACAGAATCATCCTTTCTCTCATATCGAAAATTCATATTCAATTACGTGTTTCACAAACACAAGAATCTCATGATTGTATTCATAATATTGTTATTAAGGTTATGAAACAATTTCACTATACTAGGTTGTCTAACAAACGCCTTATGTTCATTCAAGTTCACCTAAATCTATCATCGCATGATAAACTAAGTATATATCACATATATAAACATGAATAAACATCAAGGTAGGCATGTTAAATCATCTAGCACATTAATCTAAGCAATATACATCTCTATGTATCACATGAAGCATTTAAAAGCAATTTAAACAGTCAAAAACAGCTTAAAAAACACTTCTTTTAGCTATAAACAGTTCGAAACAATTTCATAAAATATCATATAATATACCATTAGAAGCGTCTCGAAAAGACGAATCCAACGACACCAAAATCACCCCATTCTGAGCTTGCATGCGCCCGCACGCGCCCCGAGAAGTTGTCCCACGCGCCGCCACGCGCACACGCGCTGTCAGGCGCGTGTCAGACTTCCCCCATGCGCGCCCACGCGCCCACGCGCCTCACGCGCCCCTGACCCCTATGCTGACGTCAGCATGACGTCATCTGATGACGTCAGCATGACGCCAGCACGACGTCACCAGCGCGTGTCTTCCACGCGCCGCGCGTGGCACGCTAGCGCGTGAACCCCACGCGCGCGTGGTCGACGCGCGGTCCTTCGTTCTATTCGTGAATTGTCGCCGCTTTTCTCGAATACCGTGCATGTCAGTACCTGTCTTCTCTTTTACCGTGCCATTGATTTCAACAGCAGCACCATAAACATCACAGATATATTCATATGCAGACATTATATATATATACAACATAATATATATATATATATGATTAATTAATTACGAATTTAAATTTAAGAACTTCAAAAATTCATAATAAAAAATCTATACATCCTAAAATTATGGGAAAAATACCCAGACGATCTACAACACTTGTAAAACCCAGATCAACACTCAAAATTATTCTGAGAAACGATTTCTCATCAGACAAAATTAATCCATGAAATAACTTGTAAAAATCATAATTAATTCATACAAGCATATAAAATTATGAAATTTTTACCACAGATCTATATGCATACAACCTATGCTCTGATACCATTGTTGGATTTTTAATCGCAGCGGGGCATGGAAAAACACTTTTACACACACAAAATCCAAATAAAAGCATATAAATCGTGAATAAAAATTCGAGGGATCGAATCTAACCTTTTAAAATAATTCGGAGACAACGATCAGAGATCCTTAGCAGTTGCTCCTCAAGTGTGAAGCACTCCACCGGTATCCACCAAGAAAACGACTTTTAGGAGGAGGAGGAGGTGGAGAGAATTTGGTTTTCTGAAACTTTTGGGTTTCTTTGGTTAGAATAAAATAGGGTCTATAATAGTGTATTTATAGGCAAAATTTTCAGCTGAAATTTTCCCATAAATAATATTATTATTATCCCATTTATTATTCTCATTAATAATTAAAACACCTTTTAATTATTAATCCTTTTTCTAAACACTTTAGAAATAATTCTCTCTCTTGATTTAATTTCCAAAAATTAAATCCTTAATTAATAATATTAAGAACTTTTCTTAATTAATTTATAATCAATTAAATCTCATTTAATCAATTATTAAATTTGCCAATCAATTATTTATTTCACAAATAAATAATTATTAACCATTATTAATTAATTCCTCCACCATAAAATCATTCTCTTTTTATGGTGTGACCCTGTAGGTTCAATATTAAGCCGGTAGTAGAAATAAATAATAATAAAACTATTTTATCATTATTTATATAAATTCTCTAATTTATTAAATATGATTAATTAATTAATCACATTTATTCTACATCGTGAGTGATGCTTCTCAACATATCGCGACTATCCGGATAATATGAATTCACTGCTTAGAATACCAAGAACCTGTCAGTGAATAGTTACCATACAATAAACTCCTTCTACCCTACAATGTCCCGATTAAATACAAGGCATGGATCTCGTGTCAAGCCTATCTAATTCAATCACTTGCTTACCATCTATTATGCGTAGTTCTATGCAAATTAGAAACTCCTTTCTAATTTCATTTACTCTGGCCAGAGATTCCTGAACTAGCATAAGTGGATCAGCCTTGAACATTCGCTTCCTTCACTGGAAGGGGTAGATCCTTTATTGATCATACACTATCTTCGTGTACAAATTCCTATACCCAGAAGAGCCCTAATAATTGTCCCTGGAGACTAAGAACTAAACCAAAGCATAGTTCAGTGTACACAAGATGACTATGATGATCTCAAGTCTAAGGATACTTGTACAACTATCACTAAGCGAACAACTGCTGACACGTGAGTGAACTCCATCAGTTGTTCAGCTGGGCGAGTCATGTTCAGTGAACTTATTCTATAATAAGCACCTACATACTAGCTATAGTGTCACCACACAAATATCTATGAGAACAGACATCCTTCATAATGAAGCAAGCATAGTATGTACCGATCTTTGCGGATTATTAATTACCAGTTAGTAATCCTATGACCAGGAACTATTTAAGTTTAGAGTTATCATCTTTTTAGGTCTCACTATTATGATCTCATCATAATCCATAAAAAGCTTTACTCTAAACTATGGTATATCTTATTTAAACACTTAAATAGATAAAGCCCGTAATAAAAACAAAACAAGTCTTTATTAATATCAATAAAATCAAAACAGATTACATAAAAGTTATTCCTAAATCCTAATACATGATTGGACTTAGGACATATTCCTTTCACTTTCATCCTTGGCAAGCCTACAACAAAATCCATCGCTATCTGTTCCCATTTCCATTCGGGAATCTCCAGGGGTCGCAAAAGTCCACTGGGTCTCTGGTGCTCTGCCTTTACTCTTTGGCAAGTCAAACACTTGTTTACCCATTCTGCTACGTCCCTCTTCATGTTGGGCCACCAGTAATATTCCTTCAAATTCCTATACATCTTGGTACTTCCCGGGTGAATGGAATACCTGGAACTATGGCTTTCATCCAAAATCTCATCTTTAAGTTCTTGAACATTCGGAACCCAAATTCGGTAGGAGTACCTCATTATCCCTTTATCATCTTTCTCAGTATGGATCTCCTCTCCAGTCATTGACTCTCTGCCTTCATTCATTATTTTCTCCTGGCACAATCTGATCTTTTCCAATAACTCTGGCTGCATTGAGATCTCAAAAAGCTTTTCAGTTCCGGTTCCGGTTACCTTTACTTCTATTTCCATTCTCTCAAAATCCCTTATCAACTCTTCCGAAGTCGTTATCATTCTGAGTCTTTCCTTTCTACTAAGGGCATCAGCCACCACATTGGCTTTCCCTGGATGATAGAGAATCTCACAATCATAGTCCTTGATTAGTTCTAACCATCTCCTCTGGCGCATGTTGAGCTCTTTCTGCGTAAATATGTACTTGAGGCTCTTATGGTCTGTGAAAATCTCGCACTTCTCTCCATACAAGTAGTGCCTCCAAATTTTTAAAGCAAATACTATTGCCGCAAGCTCAAGGTCATGAGTAGGATATCTAACCTCGTATTCCTTCAGTTGTCTCGACGTATACGCAATAACTTTACCGTGCTGCATAAGCACACACCCTAATCCTTTGTGCGACGCGTCACTATATATCACAAAATCTCCTTTTCCGTCCGGCAATGCCAATACCGGAGCCGTTATCAACCTTTTCTTTAATTCCTGAAAACTGTTCTCGCATTTCTCCGTCCATTCAAACTTCTTTGTCTTACGAGTAAGTCGTGTCAAAGGGGCTGCGATCTTCGCAAAGTCCTGTACAAATCTTCGATAGTAGCCGGCCAATCCCATGAAACTCCTTACCTCTGTGGGTGTGGTTGGCCTTTCCCAATTTGAGACCGCCTCTATCTTGGAGGGGTCGACCAATACTCCTTCTTTATTGATCACATGTCCTAAAAACTGTACTTCATTCCGCCAGAATTCACACTTCGAGAATTTGGCATATAACTGCTCCTCTCTGAGTATTCCTAGAGCTATCCTCAAATGCTCTGCATGTTCTGCCTCAGTCCTTGAGTAGATCAAAATATCATCGATAAAAACTATCACACACTTGTCCAAGTACTTCTTAAATACTCTATTCATTAAATCCATGAAAGCCGTTGGGGCGTTGGTTAATCCAAATGACATTACCAAGAACTCATAATGCCCATACCTGGTACGGAACGCTGTCTTGGAAATATCTTCGGGTTTAATCTTTAGTTGGTGATATCCAGTTCTCAGGTCGATCTTGGAAAAATAAACAGCATCCTTTAGCTGGTCAAACAGATCGTCTATTCTAGGCAATGGGTACCTGTTCTTTATGGTTAGCTTATTCAACTCTCGATAGTCGATGCACAACCTCATGCTCCCATCCTTCTTCTTAACAAATAAAACTGGTGCTCCCCACGGAGACACACTGGGTCTTATCATACCCTTATCCAAGAGTTCCTGCAATTGGACAGCTAATTCCTTCATTTCTAACGGGGCTAACCGGTAAGGTGCTTTTGAAACTGGCGCCGTCCCTGGGGCCAACTCAATAGCAAATTCAATCACTCTATCGGGTGGTAATCCCGGAAGGTCTTGTGGGAATACATCTTCAAATTCGTTGACTACTGGAATATCTTGTAAGTTGGGCACCTCCTTCTGCGTGTCCACCACATAGGCTAGGTAAGCCTCACTTCCTTTTCGTAGCATCCTTTTGGCCTGGGCCATGGTCAAAAATTTCTGCGCCTGCCTCTTTCCTCTAAATATAACTTCTTTCTTCCCGGGGATATTTAACTTAACTTTCTTCCCTTTACAGTCTATCTGAGCATCGTTGCTAGATAGCCAGTCCATTCCCAAAATCACATCAAACTCCCCTAATTTAAAAGGAATCAGATCAACACTGAAAGATTGCTCCCCTATGCCTATCTCACAGGCGGGGTGAATCTGGTTAACAGGAATAATTTCATGATTGGCTATTTCTACTTGTAAGGGTTCTATCAAGGGTTCAGCCTTAAGTCTTAACTTACGCGCAAGGTCCTTTGATATAAAAGATTTAGTTGCTCCCGAATCAAATAAAACATTTGCACTGACTGAATTTAGAGAAAGGGTACCTGCTATCACATCTGAATCTTTCATAGCATCCTGGACTGTCATGTTGAAAGTCCTCGCAGTAGGTGGCTTATTGGAAGTAGCCCTGCTTGCTCCCGAAGCTGCTGGTTTGTTCATTGGGCATTCCCTCTTCCAATGACCTGGGCGTCCGCACTGATGACAAGTGGCGGTTGGAACGACGGCAGGGGTTGATGATGGGCACTTATTTGAGTAGTGGCCTTCCCGACCGCACTTAAAATAGGTTACTGGCTTTCCTTTACACTCCCCACTGTGATTCCTTCCACATATGTTACAGGCTGGCAATGGGGGTCGAGACTGGTTGGAATAGGACATTCTTGACTTCTGGCCGCCCTGGCTCACACTCACACTCATTGGCCGCTTAAACCCAGTATTCCTTCCTGGTAGGGACACTGCTCCTCGATTAAATCTAGTTGGGAAGCTCCTTCCTGCGGAACCTCTACCCATGCTCATACTTTTCCTCTTTATTCCTTTCTTCTCTCTTTCCTTCTGCATCTGTTCACTTTCGACTTCTACAATCGTTGCCTTTTGCACCAGAGTGGCATAGTCCGTAAGCTCAAGGATTGCCACCCTATTCTGAATCCACGGTTTCAGTCCCTGCTGAAACCTCCTAGCTTTCTTTTCCTCGGTGCTCACAAACTCCGGCACAAACCTTGATAACTCAGTAAATTTCGCTTCGTACTCTGCTACCGACAAGTTATTCTACTTTAGCTCCAAGAACTTGAGCTCCATATGGTTTTCCATAAACCTCGGGAAATACTTCCCCAGAAACAACTGACTAAATCTCTCCCAGGTTATAATAGCGTCTGTCTCCATATTTTTCTTGGCCTCCCACCAGTAGTTGTCCTCTCCTTTCAGAAGGTAGGTAGCAAATATAGTCTTCTGTGCCTCCTCGGTACTCAAAATCTCAAAAGATTTCTCCATTTCCTTTAACCATGCCCTTGCCTCAACTGGGTCGGCTGATCCGTGGAACTCAGGGGGCTTAAGGGACTTAAAAGCCCTGAAAGAGTTTGCCACTGCATTGTTACTTCCTTGAGGGGGTGGGTTGGGTTGACGTTCCAAATTCTGCCTTAGGAGTTGCATGAACTGGCTCATGGGATCCATGCCTGGGTTTGGTACTGGTTGCTCAACCTCGGTTTCTCCTTCTTCAGCCTCTATCTCAAATCCCTCAACATTATATGTTTCCTCTTCCTCTTCATACAGGGAGTCATCCTGTTCCACATAATCCTCATCTTCCTCTTCACTGTGTTCTTGGTTTCTATTGTCCTGATTATGGCTTCCCTGGTCCTCAGATCCAGGGTTCGCCCTAGTTCCAATCTTTCTTGACGGCATGATTCTGATAATAATAAAAACAATTATTGGGAAAATTCAACGTTAGGTCACAATCATATACAACATTGTGCCTTGCACAGCTCTTATAATGGGGAGAACGTATATCGCAATTCTATTATTTTAAGAAAGTTCTAATACGAAGTGCAGTAATAATAATGATAAAAACAGTGATCCCGTCACTATGGAACTGAACCAAAAGGAAACAAATATATACATAATGCGAGAAATACATAGTTTGATCTGGTCAAAAGTACAACAGTGCTACAGTCATCTGTCCCAAAAGTGATACACAAGAGTCTATCTGTCTAGTCAGAAAAAGGGATGCTATATACAAGTCAACTATCCCGGAAAATTGGCTCTTACTAAGGCCTCAGCTAACTAGATAACTAGACTATTCCATCATCAATCCTGAATCACACACCGGAGCGGGTCAGCTCCCAAACCCTTTCCATCGCACGACGGAAGATATAGTCGGCCTGCCGCCTGGAGATCCTACCATGCCTGTCCCCCTGGAGCAATCTGAGCCTCGCTCGGGATGTGAGCTCTATCCCCGTAAGCTCCCTCCTCAAGGATCGGGGTATAGAAGCCCTAGTCTCATAAGCTCGGGTACGCCTACCCGCCCTCTCTGCATCCGACTCCCTCCTGGCCTCATCTAGTCGGCCCTCGGCAACAGCCACTCGGGTCCTCAATACATCCTGAACATATCCATGAGCTAACGAAGACTGCCTGTGGGCAGGGTCAAGAGGTGGTGAATCCGGAGCCGCTGAGGGTGCCTCCTCGGTCTGCCTAGGCTCGGAAGTATGGGTCTCTGAGCTGTCATCATCAGGAATCCAAGATAGTGGTGGAGGGGTAAGGGCTCTGACCACCGGAAGTGTGGGTAATGGGATACCAGCATACACTACCATAGGTCCAACACGCTCCTCAGCTACTGGGACCTCATCCGGGTCCTCCTCATCTGGAATAGCAATAACCTCTGTCTCTGACTCCTCCGAGGGGTCCTCCTCATCTGAAATAGCAATGACCTCCGTCTCAGGCTCCTCTGAGGGGTCCTCCTCATCCTCCTCCATCTCAGGCTCCTCCTGATCCTCAACATCTAGCAATGCCTCATCATGCTCACGCTCGAACATCTCAGGGTCCTCTATCTCAGGCGCCTACACATTAAATGAGCTAAGTTACTATCATGATACTTATAAGGGTTCCCGTAAGGGTTTTAACTGTCAGCACTACTTTAAGTAGTCCGACCATGAACTTGGCAAGAGTTCTTATTATCTTTGTGAGTTTATTATTATATCATCGCATCATCTCTGAGGTTTATAACGCTTAGCTCTGATACCATTTCTGTAACACCCCCAGATCCGGGGTCGGGGATCCGGGTTGTCACGGTCTTTCTTTCCACAATATCACTTCACTTAATTAATAATAAATAACCTCATGCTGTGACCCCGTACTAACACACACCACAACCCGTTATAGTCTCAGAGATGAAATTGAAATAAGTACAAGTCTTTGAATCCACCATTTAAAAGTTATTACAACCCAAAATGATTACTTGATAAATTTACAGTTAATTGCCATTATCTGCCACAAGTTATAATTATACATAATTTGATTCTCAAAAGTAGATGGTCTGAACTACAATGGATCTACCTCTGCAGCTATAGCAACTACAACATCATCGGGAAGACGCGGGACGCTTCCCACGCGCTTGCGCTGGGTCTGCTGGAGTCTGGCCATCTCTCCTAACTGTTGTTGTGTGATGAAGAAATAAAGCAAGAGTGAGCCTTACAGCTCGCAAGATAATACATAGTGATAACAATAATATAAGTATCTAAATTGATACTTACTAGAATCTTTATCGTGTGTAAGATAATTACTTACTAGATATAAGTAAAAACAAGGAATGAAGTTACCAATACTTCACTACACTTATATCCTTTATAAAGCTACTTGAACTACCACCGTTCAAAGTATTATAAGTTTAAAAAAAAAATCCCATAGATGAGACCATAAGTTAAGACTTGAATAGATTCAATCTTTGAAATATTATTGAATGAAAAAAAATTACGAGATACTTTATTTAGTCCCGATATATATATATCCACATATATATCTCTTTAAACATTTCCTGGAACCTCTGTTATGTAAAGTATGAACAGAGTTTGAAACATCCAATGAATTTTGGAAAGGAAAAGAATTTTGGCATAAACCAGATATCTTGCTGATCAGGCAAAGATACCAATAAATAACCTTTTCTACTAGTAGATGGATGAATCCCCCACCGGTCATCACCCTGGCCACATAAGGACCTTGTGCTGGACCGCCACCCGGCCTCTTACGCGTTGATGGACTGCCACCCAGCCACTTACACTTTGATAGACCGTACCCCGGCCTGTCGCTTATGCCGACTCAATTAGATGGGCTTACTTCCCGAACATTGGGCAAGTAATCAATTCATTTACCAAAACTGCAACCTCGTTGCGAATATAAAATACACCACAGAGCCGGATTTCCCAGGTTTTGAGCGAGTATTTAAATCCCCTTAAAAAAGGAAGATCTTAAATATATAAATGAGTTTTGGGATCCGCTCTGACTTTAAAAATCATTTTGAAGACTCGAAAACACTTTATAGAGTGTTTGGAGTAAAGCTGATTTAATGAAGTAAATCAGTCCCCAGAATATTTAGAAAATGACTGAATATTATTATTTAAATAATATTCCCATAAAGAATAATCTTTATAAAAATAATTGAAGTAGAAGTATTAAAACTTATACTTGAAACGAGTATTAAATAACCAAAGATATACTTATATGAAAGTATTATCTTTATTTGAATAATCGAAAATAAGTTTGATTATTGACACCTTATTCTTTAATAAAATAAAGAATATACCTCAGCAAATAATCGGAGTCATAGATCCTCAAATGAATATTCAAATAATATTCATTAAATAATATAAACTGAGTCATAAGCCTTCGAATGAATATTCAAATAATATTCAATAAATAATATAAAAGAGTCATAAGCCCTCGAATGAATATTCAAATAATATTCAAATAATAAAATAAAAGGAGTCATAAGTCCTCGAATGAATATTCGTAATAATATTCATTAAATAAAATAAAGTTATCGAATAAACCTTATTCGATTAATAGTTTTAAAAACTATATCAATATATATATAAATATATATTATACTCGGGAGCCTCGCCTCCCGGTTTAGAAACATGTTCACCTTTTATCCCCTATACTAAGGGTAAACTCAAATACCGCTTATCTCTAGCATAGGTATTATGCAACTATAAGCATTTGAACCAACAGATATATAAATCAAGAATATGAAACAGGCATACGTATATACCATATCACATGCTACAATATATCGCAAGAATTTGCTAATAACCAATATGCATTTATCGCAAGATCATGCATATACACATATACATCACAACAACAGTTATACGGGTAGAAAACTTGCCTGAGCGACTTGGGGTGATAAAAGGCTCGGGACGAGTCTGGTAACCTATAAACAACAAGTAAGTTGGAATTAAACCAAAATCACTTGTAAATCTATACTTTAACTAACTTAGACTCTAACGCTTGTTTTGCGCTCACTGATTTGCTTAAGTCACTCGGGTACCCTCGGCTCTACCATTTTTAATAATTTAACCTTTACGAGTTTTAAAGCGATTCCTTCGCGAGTGTCTTACCAACTGCCTAACACACTTACCATAAATGTTTCATACATTAATTAACCCTTTTTGGTCTTTAACCTATGTGTCAAAGTAAGGCGAGGGAAAAAGTTTCGTTCGCGAAACGCCGTTACTTGAAACGGTCGTTTCTCCTAAACCGTGCATCGGAATCGAACGAACTAC
The DNA here is from genome assembly GCF_009905375.1 of Apium graveolens. Classification (NCBI taxonomy): domain Eukaryota; kingdom Viridiplantae; phylum Streptophyta; class Magnoliopsida; order Apiales; family Apiaceae; genus Apium; species Apium graveolens. Next base: position 257,839,731 of record NC_133651.1, on the reverse strand, counting down.
ATATCAAAACGAAGCTCGTAACATGAGCTATCTAATCATGGCAGTGGTCATAATCTAGCAGGGGTTTCTCGGGTCCTAATGCTATGCACAAAAACAGTCCAAAGAAAATCGGACATTACGACGGCTATGTTTACGCGATTTCCCAATTTTAAACCATTCAAAACCAACCACAAACCAACCTCAAATCCAACATACAACCAACATCCATCCTTATCACATCATAACAAACCCAACCAATTCAATTTAATCATTCATACTTATGCCTAAGCTTAACTTTAATCATACTTAAGTTCTTTTAATCAAAACCACAACATTTACCATTCCATTTCGCTACCATTTCAAATCCCAAACTCTAATCACAACAACAAGCTACAATAGCACCCTACTAATCAAAATCATCTTATAATATATAGGAATCTAGGGTTTGGAGATGGTATACCTTCCTTGAAGTGGTGGGAGGAGCTAGGAAGCCTTAAGAAGCTTTGAGAAGTCTTAGGAAAGCTTGGATCTTCAAGAAAAACAAGAAAACTTCAAGTTAAAGAACTTGAAAACACTATTCATAGTCTTCTTCTTTGATTAAATGAAGAAGATTGAGAAGGAATTAATGGCTTAAACTCATGATATAGCCCTAACTAAGCATGAAGATGATTAGGGAATTTACTCACCAATTTAGGAAGCTTGGATCTTGGATTTTGAAAAATCTTGCCTTTAAAAAGTGAAAAAGCCGAGAGCAATGAAGAACTAATGCCTTGGTTTCTTTTTGTTTTGATGAAGAATGAATTATTTGGCTTGGTTGGTTGTAGTTTTGTATTTGATTTAGTCAATTACCTTCTTGCCCTTGAATTTGTGTGGTTACAAAGCCACCACACCTCCTTCCTTCCCATGTCATGCTTATGTCATCCTCATGATGTCATCCTCCCTTCCTTGTCCTCTTTCTATTGGTTGGATGACATCATTCCCACTAATCCCTTTGATTAACTTCCTAATCGTTTGCCTAATGACCGCTGATCTGTTATACGGTTCGCTTAACTTTCGTTCTCGTTTATCGTTTGAAGGATCATACCCGGGATCTTATTACTTAGGTTCCCTTAACCTTTCTCAATACATTATATTCCTTTTTATGATCCTCTATTATAATCCTTTAATTTAAATCATTTTTATCCTGTTACCTTATACTCAATTCTCTCCGTATCTTGTGGATTTCCGGGAAAAACCAAAGTGTTCGGAATTGGATTCTGACGATCTTTACATACACTTATATACTTCATAGAGTACTAATAATATCCCAGAATATCCATAACAGAACCCCTACATAGTGTGGCGTGAAAAGTTTCTTCATTCAGCTAAAACACTATTTACAAGGGTTACAAAAAGTTGAAAATTTTGGGGTTATTACAGTCACAGTACGCAGTAGTTGGTTGATTGTTAAGGTTAAGTATTATTAAGGGAAATGGAACTCGTTACAATCCGGATCCCTGACCCCGGATCTGGGGGTGTTACAGAAATGGTATCAGAGCTAAGCGTTATAAACCTCAGAGATGATGTGACGTTAAGATAATAAGTTCACTAAGATAATAAGAACTCTTGCCAAGTTCATAGTCGGGCTACCTAACGTAGTACTGACAGTTAAAACCCTTATGGGAACCCTTATAAATATCGTGATAGAAGCGTAGTTCGTTATCATATATGGTAGCGGGACTCCGAACCCTGAGGTTGAGGAGCAACAGCGCGATGATGTTTTATTACTAATTGGAGATCGGATTGTGGATCCGATAGAGCGTCCTAACGCAGGACCGGATGATGTTCATATTGAGGACGTAGCGGTTGAGGACGTTGTCCTAGAAGGGATTGTTGCTGAGGAGGATCCCGTGGAGAATCCTAACCAGAATGAATAAAGGACCACTGAGGAATTGATGACCATGGTTAGGGCGACTACCAGAGGTAGGATTGGCCGGTCACTATCGGAGGTTCGTTCAAGTTTATAAAGATAGTAGCCCCTTTAACGCGGCTTACTCGTAAGACTGAGAAGTTCGAATGGACAGAGAAATGCGAGAACAACTTTTAAGAACTAAAGAAAAGGTTGGTGACGGCCCTTATGTTGGCGTTGCCGGATGGAAAAAGGAGATTTTGTGATGTGTAGTGACGCTTCGCATAAGGAATTAGGGTGCTTCTTATACAGCACAACAAGGTAATCGCGTACGCGTCAAGACAATTAAGGGAATATAAAATTCGATATCCCCACCCATGAGCTTGGGCTCATGGCAATAGTTTTGCCATAAAGATTGGAGGCACTACTTGTATGGAGAGAAGTGCGAGATTTACACAAGCCATAAGTGCTCTAGTGCATTTTCACGCAGAAAGAGCTGAACATGTGCCAGAGGAGGTGGTTAGAGCTAATGAAGGATTACGATTATGAGATTCTTTATCATCCAGGGAAAGCCAAAATGGTGGCTAATGCCCTTAGTATAAAGGAGAGACTCAAGATGAAAATGTCTTTGGGAGAGTTGATAAGAGATTTTGAGAAAATGGAAATAGAAGTTAAGGTAACCGGAGCCGGTACCGAAACGCTGTTTGAGATTGCAATACAGCCCGAATTATCGAAAAAGAACATATTGTGCCAAGGAAAAGTGATGAATGAAGGCAGAGAGTCAATGACTGGAGAAGAGATTAATACCAAGAAAGATGATAAGGGAATAACGAGGTATTCCTACATAATTTGGGTTCCAAACGTTTAAGAGCGTAAGGACTGGATCTTAGATGAAATCCATAGCTCGAGGAATAAGATTTAGGGCAAACCCCGAATGTGATAGTCAGGGAGGTTGCCATTAAGAAAGAAGGAGCTCATAACATAATGAAGTGGAAAACAAGGATTTTTAACGTATAAGATAACCCCAAGTATGGGAGAAGGATGAAACATTTCATACCAAGGAAACATAAAGTCGAGTAAGGAAAGGAGACCCGATACGGTACTCCTATACGGCAAGTTATGGACCTGTCTAAAAAGAACTTAGACTATTATCCCCAACCACCACCCTGAGGAGACAGTGCGGTGGGAAATTCTTTCAGGACCTTTAAGTCGCTAAGCTCTCAGAGTTCCAAGGAACAAGCGAACCCAGTAGAGGCGAGAGCCTGGCTAAAGGAAATATAGGAATCATTTGAGATTCTAAATGATGGACGAATCACAAAAGAGTATTTTTGTCACCTACCCTCCTAAGAGAGAGGCCACCTGCTGGTGAAAGACCATGAAAGGCACGGAACCATAGGTTAGAATATACTGATTAAAGTTCAGTCAATTGTTTTCGGGAAAGTAATTCCCAAGGCTATGGAGATAGTGTAAAAGCTTTAGAGCCAGAACAAAAGCGGACGAGTATGATGAATTAGGAATCTAAGTTGTAAAAGTTGTCAAGATTCGTTCGGAGGACACGAATCCAGAATGACGGGATGTTTGAAATCAATGCTTATGTTGTGTTGGTTCATGAAATAATGATAAGAGAAAGGAAAATAAAAAAAGAAACTGAAGTGGAAAGGAATATAAAGGCAATAGAGTTTGAGGAATGATAAGAGAGTTGGGTATGAGGAAACCCTAAAGACTCGTAGTAATAGAAATAGAAAAGTATGTAATCGTTAGGATGAGGGTGATTCACCATGAGTTAAAGTTGATGATTGAAGGAATAAGAGATACATATATTTTATCCCCTGTAAGTTGGGAGGATTCGAGGAAACCTTGAGATAGTTCGAAGGATAAATAATGAGACGCGGATAGACTGAGGAGACAAGGAAGTAAGAAATTAGGAAAATTGGATGAAGGAAGTGACCTTCAAGAATGTGAAGTGTAAGACCGGTGGCTTGATACCCAGAAAGGGAGACGCCAGGTATGAAAGATATCCCACCCTTGAGATGACTGTTGAGATAAACAACAAAAGTAAATAAGGAATTATTAAGAAGAAGTTCACGTTGAACACGACCAATATCTTCCAGAACATCCTTGTTATCGTTACCCAATTTAGGCAAGAAAAGCGGATAACCGTTGTTATCTTTTGGAGGCCATATTGATTGACCTCATTTTGAATATAGATGTTATTGTGAAATTCGACATATACTTTCGAGGTGGGAATGATTGAATAAGACACCCTTATCAGGGATATATGACTTGATTTATCCATGGAAGGATGCATGTACCTTTTTAAAGGTGGAATTAAGGATAGAACATCGGTAACTTAAAATGAATCCTAGGGGAATGCATAAAGGTTGGCATTTCACCCTTAATAGGGATAGTATGAGTTTTGACAGTATGAATTGGAAAGGATTAAGGTAATAACAACCTTTAAGGATCAGTGGAGAAATTTTTCAGAAGTATATAGACAATGATTCTGGTATTAATAAATGGTATCTTGATATGCCCTGTATTTAGGGAATACATGAGGAACGATTCAAGGATAACCTTAGAGGTTTTACAAGGAGAAAGGTAATATTCAAAATTTTCAAGAATAGAAATGTTGATAAAGGAAATATGACGTAATTATAATGATGCCAAGTGGGGCACGTGTTAAACCACGAGAAAGTATGGATCGAACCAGTAAAGGTCGAAATTGTTCAGGGAAATTAGGACCTAAGATAAAAGATGTTCTAAGTATGATTGAGAGTCAGTCGTGACAGTGATTAACCTCTAAAGACTGAGGCAATAACTTATGGAAAAATGGTGATTTTTTTTTATCATATTTTAAGGAAAACATCTTCACATAAGCAGTGATTGAAATGAGGTAGAAAATTTATTTGGAGGTGGTTAAAATGACATTGACTGTAAGGAAAATTTTACTATCAGGAAAGGCCAAAGAGGTGGCCGACACTTTAAAGGTAAGAGGATAATTATAGGCGCTTGTGCCAAAGGAATACAGTGATGATGGTTAAAGCTGTGAAGGTTGTATTATGGTTTGGAAGATTGACATTCCTTCTGATGACTGTGCAATACCCAACCGTAATAGTAGTTGGTAAAGGTTTAATTCGTGTATTCGCCATGAGCGGGCTATCTATCTCAGAAGGTACTATCTTGAGATAAGCCAGGACCATGTTTCAAAAAGGACTAGACGAACCTTTCAGTTAAGTCTTCTATTTAAGGCATATGATTAAGAATGGTATTAACCTGCTATCGTTGTTGTGATTGAAACTCTTCTGCAATTTTATCTGCTTCCTGTCATGAAAGTACGTCAGAATTTGGAGTGTTCTTCATGAATTATGAACGGTGATCATGTTACCTCCTTAGAAGAATTCGATACGAGATGTATAGACTCCGTATGGTTAGCTATTAAGACTTCATGGAAAATGAACGACGACAGTAGGTCAGTGGTGGACCATAGTAATGCAGCAATGATTCTGAGAGTAATGAGCTGATTACAACCGTGAGAGTTGTATTGGAATGGATGTTGAGATTGAGTACCACTAATCAGGTCGTGTTGACGTATAAGTTATCTTTGATAGAAAAACTAGGTTGATTATTTACCTATTAAATATTTATTCCTTCTTATCAATAGAGAGTCGTATTACTATACGAGGAAGGTTGCGATGCAAGCATAGAATTCTAGTAACGATGATGTCTAGAATGAGATCCCAGATTCGATTTTCAATATCGAGGGAGTTTCAAAGGTGATTGTGTATAAGCTCGAGGAAGAGCATGGGTCCATAGAATGATGGACGGAATAGCAAAAATATTTAGGCAGGTGAAATACGATGCTATAATACTTGATGTTGATATAAATACATATATGTTTTGTTCTCCTATGACAAACCTCTATAGTTCAAGGGTAGATTCCAAGCCAGATATTTTATGGCAATAATTTTTTTTCGTATATATAATTCTCTTCAATTCGTTCTTTTCTCTCCTTTTCATTTTGTATAAGCTGAGAAGAACAACCCTTCCAGAAGGGGAGGTATTGCCGAATGACTATCTATCTGTGTGATAGAAGCCTAGTAGGATACCACATGTTGTTTAATTGCTTGTCAAATACTAAAGGCCGGCCACCTTCTGTACTAACTATGCGATATAACAAGTATTCATGATCATAGTGATCTTTCAATAAATTCTTTTACTTCTATACGATGGATCAAGCTTTCAAAGATAGAAGCAGCTAGAAAGGAGTAGTATCAGTGCGGTGGTATTCCGAATCTAACGCGTTCGTGATACTAAGGTTGACGTAATTATTAAAAGGTCATAGAATGCTAACGAGCAAAAGTGTAACCGGTATAGTATTATGTACGGAAGATAGTAATGACTACGAACTGGAAAAGAATGGGTATTCAAAAGCAAAAGCTATAATGCTAGAAGTTATGATGAGAGTCTGTGCAATAGACTTGAAATAATTTGAAATGGTCACTTAACACGGATTGAGTTTTCTTACGACAATAGATCATATGTCAGTATTGAGATATCGCCTTATGAGATCCTTGAGGGAAGACAATGTCGATCTCCCTTATGATAGGATGATGTTACAGAGCGCAAGATGCTCAGACCAGTAGTGGTCCAAAGGACCAATGATATAATAGATCTAATCAGAGGACGGATGGTAGTAGCCCAAGGTGGACATAAAAAGTATGTTGATTTGACACGAAAGGAAGAGGAATAAGAAATAGGGGACCTAGTAATGTTAAAGGTATCCCTTGGAAATGATGGATGAGGTTCGGAAAGAAAGGAAAGCTAAGCCCACGAATTGTTGGATCCTTTGAGGTATTAAGACGTATTGGGAAGTTAGCATATGAGCTAGCCCTACCCCCGAACATGTAGCAAATTCATAACGTGTTCCACGTATCAATGCTAATAAAGTATCCCTATTCATTTTCCCTGATTCCGGGATGAAATCCTTTTAAGGAGGGGAGTCTGTAATAACCCCAAATGTTTGAACTTTTAGTAACCCTTATGAATAGTGTTTTGCTGATTATGCTGAATAAGAAAACTTTCCATGCCACACTATGTAGGGGTTCTTCTATTGTTATTCTGAGATCTTATTAGTACTTTATATGGGATATAAGTGTATGTAAAGATCGTCAGAATCCAAATTCGAACACTTTGATTTTTCCCGAAAATCCATCAGATACCGAAAGAATTGAGTATAAGGGAACATGATAAAAATGATTTAAATTCAAGGATCATAAGAGAGGATCATAAAAGGAACATAATGTATTGAGAAAGGTTAAGGGAACCCAAGTAATGAGATCCCGGGTATGATCCCTCAAACGATAAACGAGAACGAAAGTTAAGCGAACCGTATAACAGATCAGCGGTCATTAGCCAAGTAATTAGAAGCTAATCAAAGAGGTTAGTGAGGACGATGTCATCAAACCAATAAGAAGAGGACAAGCATGGGAAGATGACATAAGATTGATGACCTAAGCATGACCAAAAAGGAAGGAAGTGTGGTTGATTATTAACCACACAATTTTACATAGTTAAAAGGGTAATTAAACAAAACAAAAACCTAGCAACCAAGCAAAACAAATCACAAACACAAAAACACATCTTGACTTCATTTCAAGCAACAAAGCTGCTTTTCTTCTTTTTTAAAGAGGAAAATTTCAAAATCCAAGATCCAACCATTGTTAAATTGCAAGGTAATTATCCAAGGTTCCTTATGATTAGTTATGGCTATCCTAGGAGTTTAAGCTCCAAATTCCTTCACAATCTCTTTCAATAAATCATTTAAGAAAAGAGTGAATAGTGTTTTCAAGAAATTTAAATTGTTTGATCTTGTGTTTTTGGTTAGATTAAGCTTTGGTAAGGACTTTCAAGGGTGATTCCAAGCTCCTTAGTTACTCTCACTCACCAAGGAAGGTATAATCTCTTAACCTAGCATTGTTATTGAATATTAAGAGCTTATTATGAGTAGAATAGTTCATGAGAAGCATGGTGATTGAATATGTAGAGATTAGTTGGTTTTATGATGTTTTTGGAGTTGTAAAGCTTGGTTATTAGTTAATGAACTTAAGAATAGTTTTAATTCATGTTTGAGAATAATATAAATTGGAGAACTTGAGGTGTTGGGGCTGTTTTAATAATGTATGGATGGAGTTTGGTTGTATGGTTAAATTGTGATTGAATTGTGGTTGATTTGGAGTAGGATAAAATTTGGTAATCGCGTAAACATAGCCGTCGTAATGTCCGATTTACTTTAGACTGTTTTGTTCTTAACATCAGGACCCGAGAACTCACTGCTAGGTTTTGACCATTGACATGATTAGATAGTTCATATTACGAGCTTCGTTTTGATATGTGGTTCGTTTGAATCTGATGTACGGTTTAGGAGAAACGACCGTTTTAAGTAACGGCATTTGGCGAACGAACCATTACCCCTCGCCTTACTTTGAAACATAGGTTAAAGACCTTCAAGGAATAATTGGAGTATGAGAAAATTATGTAAAGTGGGTTAGGCATTTGGTAGGAGACTCGCGAAAGAATCGCCTTAAAACTCTTAATGGTTAATTTATTAAAAATGGTGGAGCCGAGGGTACTCGAGCGACTTAAGTGAATCGTTAAGCGCAAAAGCGAACGTTAGGGTCTAATTGGTTAAAGTATAGATTCATAAGCGACTTTGGTTTAATTCCAACTTATATGTTGTTTATAGGTTACCAGACTCGTCCCAAGCCATTTATCACCCCTAGTCACTCAGGCAAGTTTTCTACCCGTTATATTGTGGTTGTGATGTAAATATATGTATATGCATTATCTTGAGATAGATGCATGATAGTTATTAGCAAATCTTGCGATATATTGGAGCATGTTGATATGGTATATATGCATTCTTGTTTCGTAGTTTTGATATCTAAGTGTTGATTCAATTGCTTATAAGTTGCATAATACCTATGCTAGAGATAAGAAGTAGTTGCGTATACCCTTAGTATAGGGGACCCAAAGGTGAACATATTTCTAAACCGGGAGTCGATATTCCCGAGTATAATATATATATATATATATATATATATATATATATATTTATATATATATATATATATATATATTGTTTTCAAAACTATTAATCGAATAAGGTTTATTCGATAGCTTTATTTTGTTTAATGAATATTATTTTGAATATTCATTTGAGGACTTATGACTCCGTTTAGCTTAATTAATGAATATTATTTTGAAAATTCATTTGAGGACTTAAGACTACGTTTATTTTATTTAATAAATATTATTTTGAATATTCATTTGAGGACTTATGACTCCGCTTATTTATTACATAATATTCTTTATTTTATTAAAGAATAATGTTTCGATAATCAAACTTATTTTCGATTATTCAAATAAAGATCATACTTTCGTATAAGTATATCTTTGTTTATTGTATTCATTTCAAGTATGAGTTTTAAAACTCCTACCACGATTATTTTTATAAGGATCATCCTTATGGGAATATTATTTAAATAATAATATTCATATACTTTCTAACATATCGGGACTGATTTATTTTATTAAATCAGCGTTACGCTAAACATTCTTTAAAATGTTTTCGAGTCTTCAAAATAATTTTAAAAGTTAGTGTGGATCCCAAAACTCATTTTTATATTTAAGATCCTCCTTTCGAAGGGGATTTAAATAATCGCTCAAAACCTGAGGGATCCGGCTCTGTGGTGTGTTTTATATTCGCAACAAGGTTGCTATTTTGATAAAAGAGTTTTTGATTACTTACCCAACACTCGGGAAGTAAAATTCGTGGAACAAGTTAATCCATTAACAGGCATCTCCTGAGAATCAAAGATATACTTGGGGAAAGGGGGGACAAGCTTGGTGGAGCCGTATCAACAAGTTTCTACTTGGGGAAAGGGGGGACAAGCTTTACGTTTCAGAGTCATGGATTTCATCTGAACTAGGAGTGGCGTAAGTGGTCGAGTGGCGCCGGCCCAGCCTAATTATATTGGCCCAAATGGCCTGGAAGTTCCGCTAAGACGGTCCATTCCTTAGGAGTCCAGTATTCGGTTGACAAGTAAATCCGACAGGTTCTCCTCTACATGTAGAAAATGGTGGGGTTGCACTTCTATGACTGATCATCGTAAGTGGTCTTCCTGGCGCGGCAAACTCCCGTAATGAGTTCATCATCCAGTTGGATATTTCTGCAACACTATCCAGAGCCCTTCGATAGAAAGGCTATGGCTGGGCGATTGTTGAGTGTTGGCAGGGTCGAGTTTTTAAATCGATGTTTTCATCAAATGAAGTATCTCGTAATTTCATTTCTTTTGAATGATATTTCAAAGATTGATTCTATACAAGTTATGCCTTGTAGCTTCATATATGTGATGAACTATTTATACCTTGAACGGTGGTAGTTCAAGTAGTATTCGGAAAGGATATAAGTATATTGGAGTATCTTGTAACTTCATCCTTTCAACTTATATCTAGTAAATGATTATCTTATGCATGACAAAGATTTTCATAAAAAGGTTGAGACAAAGTTAGATATATGAGATCACCTCGCAACGATATTTTTATACAGTTATAAACTGGAACTCTGTGTATATTATACATGGCAGAGGATTTCAAAGATTTTGAAAAGTATATAAGTATATATACTGAATATTTTGCGACTTTGTCGCATTAAGAGGTCAAACTTGGTTCATTTCTTCTTGACCAAGACTTTCATGAGTACTATGAGAATGCTCATATATTGTTAATTATTATGCATATTATTTCGGTGGGCTTGTTGCTCACCCTTGCTTTCTTCTCTCATCACACAACATCAGATAGAAAAGATAAACAGAACCAAGCTTCAAATTCGCAAGCGGTTAGGAAACGTTCCGCAGATTTCTAGAAGCATTGATGCCGCCGTAGCTGAGGTAGGAACTACCAATAGGCTAGGCTTCAACTATTGATGAACCAGACTTATGTATATTATGAATTGTAATAATGGCAAAGAATATGTAAATTATTCAGAAACCCTTTTGAGGTGAAATGGTTTATAATTGTGGAATAAATGACTTGTGTTATTTTTGGTTTTCATCTCTGAGACTATAACTTGTGGTGTGTGTGTGTATATTATGGGGTCACAGTACGCAGTAGTTGGTTGATTGTTAAGGTTAAGTATTATTAAGGGAAATGGAACTCGTGACAACCCGGATCCCTGACCCCGGATCTGTGGGTGTTACATATTTCTTAGGAAAATCGCATATTCTCGTCCTCAAAAACGTATTCCTTATTGGAGTAGATTCCCTTGACTCTTAGTGGATCCTTCACTGGGGCTAGTGAATCCTCTCCAGGTGCCCTTATTTCCTTCCCATGCATAAGACGTAGATGGAAATTCGTCCGCTTAATTCAGGATACGTTGATTTCTGTTTGAAAACCCCTTGCAAAGAACGACAGTCAACAAAACGACTAGAAGGATTCAAAGTCCAACAAAAATTAGAGTTGAAAAGAAAGAAGAAACAAGGATTTGAATATAAATGAGACAACCACATTGGTACTTAAGATGGCCAGTCTTTCATACCATAAGGCATACATCACATGATTAGGAGGCGTCCCACCCGACTCTTCGTCATTTTGACAAAGTGTCTTACCATAATACTGTTTGTCCCAATCAGAAAGCAAAACTTGAGGGAAGCACATAAATTTGAAAGGAATGGAATATCCTCTTTTTTGATATCATAGAAAAGAGTTCATTGGAGAAAAGAAGTTCATACATTTTTAGGAATTGAGAAGGAATATACGCTGTAATATTGAAGACTAGAACGATACCATTGGTCACCATCCACATTTCACTTGTATTCATCTTTCGAGCTTGTTCGATCACATCCCAATTGCATCATATAGCCACTTTAGAGGGTACACTGAAATGCCTTTGCAGATTAAGCATTATGGTAGATTCCTACTTGTCACGTCTTGCGTCTTTAATATCACACCCACACGGATGATACTTTAACAATTCGATCATAATGGCATTCCTTACCAGATAACTTCAAGATTCCTCTTTTAATTTAGAATAACCACGTACCATTCGACATAACGATCCTTTTGTTAATAATATTATGCTTTTAGAGAGATCTGGAAATCTTTCCAATCTTCTGCGATCACGCTCCGGCTTCTGATAAATCAATGAATTCTTGGAACTCTGATAGTCCTAATAATTGAATGTATAGTTACTCCGTACGCTGATTCTGTTGTAAATTTTATCAAACAATACTTGCACTTTACTGTTAGGAATAATCAACTTCTTCATAATCGTAGGTTATTTCGTTCTCGAAATTAGCAATACTAAGTCTGAAACAGCATCCTTCCAGGTAATCCGGGCTTTCTAACAAACAAGAAACTCAAATAGTAACTTGAAAACCAATGTTTAAAAATCATTTCATTCGAAAAGGCTTTTAGAAATTTGTAAAGGAAAATCTTTTTCGAAAAATTGTTTAAAAAAATTTGGAAAAATCACAAACCTGGTTGTCCTTACTATATGAGTTGGTTGTTGTTCTTCCGACCTATAACAAGGTACCAAATTAATGGATCGATCATATAAAAGTCCATTCGCTTCAATCTACCTTTTCTTCTTCATCGTGTCCACTTACCTTCCTTAATCGACGAAACTTCAATTGTTGTCGCACATTATCTTATTCGTAGTTTCACATCAAGGCTCCCATACTGGTGATACTCCCGACATTATCGTTGCAGTAGTTAAGTAGAATAGGCTATCCAATAGTCCACAAGTCTATTTCATAGAACAAAGTTTACCCGTATCACATCACATCACTACTTTACATATCGCATTTATCATAGTATCATCATTTAATTTTACCAAAAATTCCAGATTTATACCTTTCTCTCTAACACTTTCAAAATTCATGTAATTCATCCCATAATTATTCACGGGTGGCTTAGTCACTAATGAATTCTTTTAACCCGATAACAGCTATCCTCTGAAACACTTAAATCTTTTCTCTAAACTTCTTTTTACCTTTATTTATCTCTCATGCGCTCCCCATTTACTATAACTCTCGAATCCATCCGCGTAGATACAATCGCTTCATAGGACAAATTCTAAACTGGGGGTATAGAACAGGATATAGGGTAAACTGAAGAGATACACTCGCAACTGAATGTTCAGTAAAACAAAAATAAACAAATGGAGGTTCTTAAATAAATAATTTCGTAACAAGAGGTGGTAGAGTAGCGTAAAATAGCTTGAAGAGGTGCAACTGACATAACGGAAGGTAGTGCCATTAATACTGATGGAGGAACAAGGTGCAAATCCAATCTGAGAAAAGATGACAATCCTCGAACGGAAAGCTCCAAACGATCAAATGACATCGAGAAATCAGGATCTGCCATTGCCGTTGTCTGAAAATCACATCGCAAGCTAAAAATCCGGAATCGCAACACGAACCGTGCCGAAGACTTACTATATAGTCGCACTCATCCTTACGATGTCTTATCTTTCTATTTCCTATTCCTAATCCTAACACTCGACCCAATCCCGACAATCTAGGCTTGTTTCAGTGACTTATAACCTGTAGCTCTGATACCAACCTGTGGCGTCTTCCAAACCCGGGTCAGAAGTTTGGGGTCCACAACACATAGAAAATATATAAACCTGAATAAGAAATATTATTTGCAATAAACCTGCTTTACATAACCACAGATCACAACAGGTTAAAGTATGAAAACAAGCCACAATCCTTAGCTTTATTACAACGTACCAAATCCCAACTAATTTAACTTACAATTGATAATAAAATCATTCTTACAATCTGACTATCTCTATACCGCATGAAGCTTCTGCTAGCTCGATTCAACTCAACTGGAACCTTAGCCCGTACTTTGGACCGAGGAACTTCACTATCATCCATATTCTTTTCAATTGTAAAATATATAAAAGAATCGCAAGGGTGAGCTAACTAGCTCAGCAAGTCATAATAGTGATAACTGAGGTTAAACAATGATCAAATGAGATGATTCAAAGGAATCAAATTTCTTTTAAACTAATCATTAGAATTGGATATTCATTTTAAGTTTTAAAAACCAAGGTTAGGCTGCCGATCAGTCACGCACTAACCCCGAGCAAGCACACAGCACTGCTCTAATTACTGGATCCAAGGCACATATTGGCCTAATTCGACCACGAATCTGGTCTGACCACGAATCTGGTCCATATAAAGAAAACTATCCAATTCTAGAACAATTCAGTGTAATAACAATGTAATTCAATAAGCAAGATCATAATCAACAGCGATAAAGCATTGGTATTAAAACATAATGCAATTCAAGATGTATCACAGGGGTATATCAGGGTACGTATAAGAAACGGTTTTCAGTTAGTAAAATGATCAGGTATTAGACAAATAACGATTGTTCAAGGTATAGTTCTTTGATGTTATAAAGAATGGTTGAGATATAAAAATTTCTATGTTTTCAAACAATTTTGTTTCAGTGTTTGAAGTTTGGTAGTTATACATTTGGGAAGTAGTATCATATTTGTGTGGTTTGGTGTCTGAGGATCAACAAAGTACGGTTTGCAAAGAATAAGGCTTACGGCTCAAGATCAAGAAAGAATCAAGGTTTAAGGGTAAATAGTTTGAAGCATATGCATTAAAAAACAGGAGTTATATTTAATGATAACAATATGTTATAAAACAGTTCGAAAACATTGGTAATATATCTTGAAGAAAAGTTCAGAAATACTTGCCTTTCAGGCTTTACAACTACTACAGATCAATTCTGATCCGACGCTGCCGCTTAGGCTTTAACGTCCAACCACTAGATCCCATTGGATTCGACTTCGACACCCAGGTTTTTCTGTTGAAACTCTACTGAGCTTGTCGACTGATTGCTAGGTTATCTTTAGTTCATCATCCACTGTCAGTGTTCCCGACTATAACCTACAGGGTCGAAATACCCTACGTTAGACGTCTAGGTATGCTTGACATATCCTCGATATCAATTCTACCCAACTATTTTCAAACCCGACTCGTAATTATATGGATTATTATAATATAACAACACACCCAACAGTCAGGGTTCACATTCTCGAGAAATCGGTTTGGTGTTCGCTTTCCGAAAATACGTATACTTGTAATTTTACAAAATCAGGGTTATGGATTTTAGCAATTTATTTCACCACATCGTGCAATCAAGTTCCATATAGACACATATATATCTATGTAACCATTCGACGTCCCGATAATCGTCGGATACGCTCCCGTATTTTCATAGGTAAATTTCCCGAAAATCGGGCAGCGTCTCTTTTGTTTATCGGACTACCAGTCGAAACGATTCGACGTCAAACCAATCAACAATACTACAATTACAACTCCAATCAACTCAAATTCATAACTCAATCATAATTAAATACGCAATCCAAGTCTCAATACAAAATCTAAGTCTCAATACAAACTCTAAATATCGGATAAATATTTCTCAAACTAAATTAATATTTTGAAATTTTAGGACTCAGAATAAACATCACAGTCCACCGTCAGCTCACCGATGGTCATCGCTGACGGCGGCGAAATCTAGTAGGTACCCCAATTTCGGATGCCAATCACGAGTTTCACCGATTGATTTTTAATAATTCCCGTATCAATTACTTATTTCACGAATTGCAATCAATAAGCCCTGCAGAAATTAATACAATTAATTAATTATTCCAGACAACGCGCACAAAGCAACAACAAAACTGAACCAGGCGACCAACGCACACGCGCGGCCCCAGAGGCACAGGTCACCTCGCCGGAGTTTAATCCGGCGGCAACCGGGACAGAATAGAGAAGGAAAACACCACCACAACGAAGATATACATACCGTATGTATATGTGATCAACACAACCGAACACACACATGACACACACACCATCGCACCATAGTCACCTCACCAGAAAAAGAAAAACGGCGGCAATAAGGCGGCCGAAGTTTGTCTGAGGAGGGAAGAACAACAACGAATGAATACAGGACAGGGGCAACAGAATAGAGGGGGAGAGAGATGTAGGAGAAGTAGAGAGATTTAAGAAAATTTTCTAGAGAATTCTCGAGAGATTAAGCCGAGAACAATGGAGAGAAAGGGGTACAGGGGTGGGTGTTTGTGTCTGTGTTTTAGTTTTTGTTTTTTTTTTAATTACCAACAGCTGCCACGTACACAAACGCAACAAAAACCCAGCCTGATAAGCAAACACGTGTCCCGTTGTCTCGGTTTTTCCCGAAATTCGCGAATAATCGAACCAAGTTGCGGGTAAAATAAACCCGAAAAATTATTAACATAGCTCTAAAATATCACAAATAATTCGAAGTTATTAAAATAATTTTTTTTATAATTTTCAAAGTATTTTTGAAACGTAATTCATATCCACATTTAACAATTAATGATCCGAGCTGCACTTAAAATAAATTCAGAAAATTACAGAAACAGTCTTAAAATGTTAGAAATATCCCGAAGTTTATAAAAACATAATTTTCAAAATTTTAGAACAATTTTCAAAGTGCCCTTTATACCCGTTTTTTAACAATTAAACGAAACAACGCGCGGGTGAAATTAATCTCAAAAATTTTCAGAATAATTTTAAAATTTTTAGAATATTCCAAACTTAGATAAATATGAGTTTCATAATTTTTGAAGAATTTTAGAATTAAATATGGATTTTGGCATTAAACATACTCAGAAAATCATTTAAAGATAAATAATTAATGAAATATTGATTTCTCAATTTTATAAATTCTAAAATAATTATTGTAATTATAAAATCATAAAAACAATTTTAGAAATATTCCCAATATTTATGCAAATAAATTTGCACTAAATCCACTTTTGAAAGTGAAAACAATTCAATACAATCCCATAATTAATCGCACGGACAACCCGGTACACTATAAATCACATATGCATAATAATCAAACAACACATAGTGGTTAAAACCAACACACATATTTTATTTATTTAATAATTTCCATAATTGCACAATTATATAATTCAAAAAGAATACACGAGTCGTTATATCCTTCCCCCCTTAAAGAGATTTTGTCATCAGAATCCGGTCTAATTAAATAAGTGAGGATATTTGTCAAGCATATCTGACTCTAATTCCTAAGTAGACCCTTCTACTCGAGGGTTCAAACGTACTTACAATAGGTATGCACTTATTTCCAATGACTTGCCTTTGACGATCAAGAGTTTGGATTGATCACTATATGCAGAACAACTTGGACAAGAGCCCCATTGGCTCCTGATCAATCACTTAATTTATATCAGATACTTATCGTTTTTATCTTTAACAGACTAAACACACTATATGTACACACTGTTGTGACGGTAACATCAACTCATGAACAACCTTATCTATATTTATCAATACCTCGAATGGTTCCACCAATTTTTAAGACTTAACCTGTCTCTTCTACTTAGACTTATCTAGTCTTTTTTAAGATGAAACTTGTACTAACACTACTGGTCCTATTTCTATACTCATATTCTCTCTCGATATAATTTTGCCTTATTTCTTTGTCTACTCTGAGCTGCTTCAATTAATATTACTTCGCTCTTGGTGTGCTGAATTAATTTAGAATTTGACAACTTTCTTTCTCTCACTTTATCTCAATAAAAAAATGAGGATCTACACTTGTGTTCCCATGAATTTTGATAAAGTAGCATTCCAAAGCTGACGTCGATGATAACTATTCATTCCCGTGTTTCCTTAAAACTCAACTTCTCAACATATCTTACATTTCTTAAATCACCTCCGTACTTTGACTCTCCATTTTAGGATGATAGGCGGTGCTTATTTTCAACTTGGTTTCCAAATATTTAAACATTTCTTACTCCTTTTTATTAGTTAAGGCTGAAAAGTAATCTCATATATTCACATATTATTATCTTTAAGTATTTGAACCCAAAATTTCACTCTTTCCAATTCGTTTATTAACTCCTTGGTAGTCTTAATTACATCCAACCCTTCCTGTCGGTATAGGGCACCTGTTATCATACGGCTTTGCTTAGGTAGTTGTTAATGGATTAATTCAGAACCTTTTGTTAACCCTAGTCAAAATTTCATTCTTGAAAACTTAACGCATAGTTGCTTTCCTTCTGATCCTTGAAGAAAATTCTTGGGCATTTCAGGCAGACTTCCTTATTCTTTGAGTAGCTGAGGATGTTATCAATAAATACAGTTTGCTTATCTAAGTACTTCTTATACACCATGATCCTTAATTCCTTATAGTCACCTGATACACTTGTTATTTCACATAATATAACCAAAGCTTGCTATGCTCTTAACTCACTTCAATCGTAATCTCTGATATGTTCTCAGGTCGGATCTTAAGTTAATCCCAAGATATAACACACTTCTTAGATTAGATTTCATAGGTAATCAATTCTTTATAGAGTCTCACTTCTCCATATTCGTTGTTTTGTTAAACTCCCGATAATCAGTACATACTCTTATACTTTCATTCCTTTTTCTCCCTTAACATCACTGGTACACTTCACGATTCGCTTCTTGTAGATTTACTACCTGGATATTCCTTATCTACTAGGTCTCCGATATTTCGCCTTATTCCTTTGACATGTCCACACTTCCTAATCCATCTTGAAATTTCCTTCGTATACCTGGTTATCCCTATTTTTCTTTAAATTTCCGTATATCTTGGCATTCCTTTAATAACTTAAATACTTAATATTGTGAATTCCCTGTGGGATCTCGTTTCTTAATTCTTCTATTTGTAGCATCCAAGTGCTGGAAGAAAATCTGGAGATATCGTGATCGTTCTCCTGGGCGCATAAATTTCCTTTTTCTAACTACTAACATCGTGATCCATTATCTTCTCTTGACATTTTATCTTTCCCTTCACAACTTCAACTGAAAGGTCACACTATCCATCTTTCTTCCTTTTAGATGATGAACTTTAGCTTCTAATTCCAACTTCGAGAATCCTATAGTTAATCCTTTTGATGTAGTCTCTATGTTCGTTCTCTCCTTTTTATTTATCACTTGCCACTACATTTGTTTTTCTCGTGAATACTTACTTCAAACTTTTATGGTTCGTATAAATCTTACACCTTTCTCCTTACATATCATGTTTCTCAATCATTCAAAGCGAATATGATTACTGCTAGTCCTGATTGTGAGTAGGATACTTCTGCTCATAAGGTTTTGGTTGTCTGGGTGCATATACAATAACTTTATTATACCGCATCAACACACATCCTACTCCCTTATGAGAAGCATTACTATAAACTACTAAATCCCCTTGATACCTTCAAAGTGATAAAGCAGGTACTATAATCATTCCTTCATTTAACTCTACAAAACTTTCTTCACCCTTCTCCATTTCATCTTTACTTATTGTTTTTCCAAATTAGCTTCGTCAAAGGTATTGCAATTTTTAAGAAATCTTGTACAAATTTTCAGTATAGTCGGTCCATGGTAAAACTTCTTACATTTGTTGGTGCTTTTGGCCTTTCTTTATTCATGGTGACTTTAATTTCTACTGGATCTCCTTTGGTCTCCTTCTCACTAATTATTTATGCTTTCTACCATCAAAACTTTCACCTTGTAAACTTTACATGCAACTTCTTTCTTCTTCGACTCCCCAATTGTCATTAAATTCTTCGCATGGTCCTCCGTTAACTTTAAGTAACATAATTACAACTCATCCAGATATTCCTTAAAGATTATGTCCATAGGTTCAATCTCCAATTGGTAACGCCCAAATCTTAAATCAATTTTAGAAAATACTCTGCTTCTTCTGTTTGATCAACAAATCAGTAGTTCTAGGTAACAGATACTTACTCTTGATAGTAAACTTGTTGAGCTTTCTTTAGTCGACGCATAATCTCATACTTCCATTCTCTTATTAATAAATTAATACCGGTGCACTTCATGGGATACATTAGGTTTAATCGCTTCTTTTTCTAGCATCTCTTGCATCTGCTTTGCTAACTTCCTCATTCTAACTGGTGCCATTTTGTGTAAGGCCTTGGTCACTGGCTTCGTCTCAGATATTACGTCACTCGCGAGCTTCATTTCTCTGTCTGGAGGAAATGTTAATAACTCATCTGGAAACATATCTTGAAACTCCTTAATTGCTATAAATCTTCAAACTTTGTTTGCTTCGGACTTTTATGTATTCCATAATCACCATAATGCTCATATCTTGATCACCGTAATCATCATTAACAAATTCTTTACCTTCTTTTATCTTCTGAACCTTCTCACCTTCTCATTAGGCATCCTCAGAATTATCTTTTCGTCACGACGGTCTGTCTGGACATCACACTTTAGTAGTCAATCCATTCCTTAGAATAATATCAAATCCTCTTATATTCCAGGATATCAATTCTACACAACTTATTGCCAGGAATCTCAATTTCACCATTGGTACTCACTTATTTAACAATTACACGTTCTTGACTTGCTAGTCTTTTCATCACAATCTTATCAATTCAACAGGGTAATTCATCTTATCAACAAAACCTTGAGAGATAAACAATTAAGTTTCTCTCACATCTTTTAACACTTTAACGCATAAGGTATTCACCATAATCATCCATGTCATCCCGTCCATATTCTGAATAACATATTTTGTCATAATCCCAAATGTTTGAACTTTTAGTAACCCTTATGAATAGTGTTTTGCTGCTTATGCTGAATAAGAAAACTTTCCATGCCACACTATGTAGGGGTTCTTCTATTGTTATTCTGAGATCTTATTAGTACTTTATATGGGATATAAGTGTATGTAAAGATCGTCAGAATCCAAATTCGAACACTTTGATTTTTCCCGAAAATCCACCAGATACCGAAAGAATTGAGTATAAGGGAACAGGATAAAAAGGATTTAAATTCAAGGATCATAAGAGAGGATCATAAAAGCAACATAATGTATTGAGAAAGGTTAAGGGAACCCAAGTAATGAGATCCCGGGTATGATCCCTCAAACGATAAACGAGAACGAAAGTTAAGCTAACCGTATAACAGATCAGCGGTCATTAGGCAAGTAATTAGAAGCTAATCAAAGAGGTTAGTGAGGATGATATCATCAAACCAATAAGAAGAGTACAAGCATGGGAAGATGGCATAAGATTGATGACCTAAGCATGACCAAAAAGGAAGGAAGTGTGGTTGATTATTAACCACACAATTTTACATGGTTAAAAGGGTAATTAAACAAAACAAAAACCTAGAAACCAAGCAAAACAAATCACAAATACAAAAACACATCTTGACTTTATTTCAAGCAACAAAGCTCTCGGCTTTTCTTCTTTTTCAAAGAGGAAAATTTCAAAATCCAAGATCCAACCATTGTTAAATTGCAAGGTAATTATCCAAGGTTCCTTATGATTAGTTATGGCTATCCTAGGAGTTTAAGCTCCAAATTCCTTCACAATCTCTTTCAATAAATCATTTAAGAAAAGAGTGAATAGTGTTTTCAAGAAATTTAAATTGTTTGATCTTGTGTTTTTGGTTAGATTAAGCTTTGGTAAGGACTTTCAAGGGTGATTCCAAGCTCCTTAATTACTCTCACTCGCCAAGGAAGGTATAATCTCTTAACCTAACATTGTTATTGAATATTAAGAGCTTATTATGAGTAGGATAGTTCATAAGAAGCATGGTGATTGAATATGTAGAGATTAGTTGGTTTTGTGATGTTTTTGGAGTTGTAAAGCTTGGTTATTAGTTAATGAACTTAAGAATAGTTTTAGTTCATGTTTGAGAATAATATAAATTGGAGAACTTGAGGTGTTGGGGCTGTTTTAGTAATTTATGGATGGAGTTTGGTTGTATGGTTGAATTGTGATTGAATTGTGGTTGATTTGGAGTAGGATAAAATTTGGTAATCGCGTAAACATAGTCGTCGTAATGTCCAATTTACTTTAGACTGTTTTGTTCTTAACATCAGGACACGAGAACTCACTACTAGGTTTTGACCATTGCCATGATTAGATAGTTCATGTTTCGAGCTTCGTTTTGATATGTGGTTCGTTTGAATCCGATGTACGGTTTAGGAGAAACGACCGTTTTAAGTAACGGCATTTCACGAACGAACCATTACCCCTCGCCTTACTTTAAAACATAGGTTAAAGACCTTAAAGGACTAATTGGAGTATGAGAAAATTATGTAAAGTGGGTTAGGCATTTAGTAGGAGACTCGCGAAAGAATCGCCTTAAAACTCTTAATGGTTAATTTATTAAAAATGGTGGAGCCGAGGGTACTCGAGGGACTTAAGTGAATCGTTAAGCGCAAAAGCGAACGTTAGGGTCTAATTGGTTAAAGTATAGATTCATAAGCGACTTTGGTTTAATTCCAACTTATATGTTGTTTATAGGTTACCAGACTCGTCCCAAGCCATTTATCACCCCCAGTCGCTCAGGCAAGTTTTCTACCCGTTATACTGTTGTTGTGATGTAAATATATGTATATGCATTATCTTGAGATAGGTGCATGAATTTTATTAGCAAATCTTGCGATATATTGGAGCATGTTGATATGGTATATATGCATGCTTGTTTCATAATTTTGATATCTAAGTGTTGATTCAATTGCTTATAAGTTGCATAATACCTATGCTAGAGATAAGCAGTAGTTGCGTATACCCTTAGTATAGGGGACCCAAAGGTGAACATATTTCTAAACCGGGAGTCGATGTTCCCGAGTATAATATATATATAAATATATTTATATATATATATAGATATAGTTTTCAAAACTATTAATTGAATAAGGTTTATTCGATAGCTTTATTTTATTTAATGAATATTCATTTGAATATTCATTCGAGGACTTATGACTCCGTTTAGCATAATTAATGAATATTATTTTGAATATTCATTCGAGGACTTAAGACTACGTTTATTTTATTTAATGAATATTATTTTGAATATTCATTTGAGGACTTATGACTCCGCTTATTTATTACATAATATTCTTTATTTTATTAAAGAATAATGTTTCGATAATCAAACTTATTTTCGATTATTCAAATAAAGATCATACTTTCGTATAAGTATATCTTTGGTTATTGTATTCATTTCAAGTATGAGTTTTAAAACTTCTACCTCGATTATTTTTATAAGGATCATCCTTATGGTAATATTATTTAAATAATAATATTCAGATACTTTCTAACATATCGGGACTGATTTATTTTATTAAATCAGCGTTACTCTAAACATTCTTTAAAATGTTTTCGAGTCTTCAAAATGATTTTAAAAGTTAGGGCGGATCCCAAAACTCATTTTTATATTTAAGATCCTTCTTTCGAAGGGGATTTAAATACTTGCTCAAAACCTGAGGGATCCAGCTCTGTGGTGTGGTTTATATTCGCAACAAGGTTGCTATTTTGATAAAAGAGTTTTTAATTACTTACCCAACACTCGGGAAGTAAAATTCTTAGAACAAGTTAATCCATTAATAGGCATCGCCTGGGAAATATCGGTGAGTTTTCCTTTCCAACTAGATACGACTTCTTGGTAGAGCCGTATCAACAAGTTTCTACTTGGGGAAAGGGGGGACAAGCTTTACGTTTCAGAGTCATAGATTTCATCTGAACTAGGAGTGGCGTAAGTGGTCGAGTGGCGCCGGCCCATCCTAATTATATTGGCCCAAATGGCCTGGAAGTTCCGCTAAGACGGTCCATTCCTTAGGAGTCCAGTGTTCGGTTGACAAGTAAATCCGACAGGTTCTCCTCTACATGTAGAAAATGGTGGGGTTGCACTACTTCGACTGATCATCGTAAGTGGTCTTCCTGGCGCGGCAAACTCCCGTAATGAGTTCATCATCCAGTTGGATATTTCTGCAACACTACCCAGAGCCCTTCGATAGAAAGGCTACGGCTGGGCGATTGTTGAGTGTTGGCAGGGTCGAGTTTTTAAATTGATGTTTTCATCAAATAAAGTATCTCGTAACTTCATTTCTTTTGAATGATATTTCAAAGATTGATTCTATACAAGTTATGCCTTGTAGCTTCATATATGTGATGAACTATTTATACCTTGAACGGTGGTAGTTCAAGTAGTATTCAGAAAGGATATAAGTATATTGGATTATCTTGTAACTTCATCCTTTCAACTTATATCTAGTAAATGATTATCTTATGCATGACAAAGATTTTCATAAAAAGGTTGAGACAAGGTTAGATATATGAGATCACCTTGTAAAGATATTTTTATATAGTTATAAACTGGAACTCTGTGTATATTATACATGGCAGAGGATTTCAAAGTTTCTGAAAAGTATATAAGTATATATACTGAATATTTTGCGACTTCGTCGCATTAAGAGGTCAAACTTGGTTCATTTCTTCTTGACCAAGACTTTCATGAGTACTATGAGAATGCTCATATATTGTTAATTATTATGCATATTATTTCGGTGGGCTTGTTGCTCACCCTTGCTTTCTTCTCTCATCACATAACATCAGATAAAAAAGATGAACATGACCAAGCTTCCAATTCGCAAGCGGTTAGGAAACGTTCCGCAGTTTTCTGGAAGCATTGATGCCGCCGTAACTGAGGTAGGAACTACCAATAGGCTAGGCTTCAACTATTGATGAACCAGACTTATGTATATTATGAATTGTAATAATGGCAAAGAATATGTAAATTATTCAGAAACCCTTTTGAGGTGAAATGGTTTATAATTGTGGAATAAATGACTTGTGTTATTTTTAGTTTTCATCTCTGAGACTATAACTTGTGGTGTGTGTGTATATTGTGGGGTCACAGTACGCAGTAGTTGGTTGATTTTTAAGGTTAAGTATTATTAAGGGAAATGGAACTCGTGACAATCCGGATCCCTGACCCCGGATCTGGGGGTGTTACAGAAATGGTATCAGAGCTAAGCGTTATAAACCTCAGAGATGATGTGACGTTAAGATAATAAGTTCACTAAGATAATAAGAACTCTTGCCAAGTTCATAGTCGGGCTACCTAACGTAGTACTGACAGTTAAAACCCTTATGGGAACCCTTATAAATATCGTGATAGAAGCGTAGTTCATTATCATATATGGTAGCGGGACTCCGAACCCTGAGGTTGAGGAGCAACAGCGCGATGATGTTTTATTACTAATTGGAGATCGGATTGTGGATCCGATAGAGCGTCCTAACGCAGGACCGGATGATGTTCATATTGAGGACGTAGCGGTTCAGGACGTTGTCCTAGAAGGGATTGTTGCTGAGGAGGATCCCGTGGAGAATCCTAACTAGAATGAATAAAGGACCACTGAGGAATTGATGACCATGTTTAGGGCGACTACCAGAGGTAGGATTGGCCGGTCACTACCGGAGGTTCGTTCAAGTTTATAAAAATAGTAGCCCCTTTAACGTGGCTTACTCGTAAGACTGAGAAGTTCGAATGGACAGAGAAATGCGAGAACAGCTTTTAAGAACTAAAGAAAAGGTTGGTGACGGCCCTTATGTTGGCATTGCCGGATGGAAAAAGGAGATTTTGTGATGTGTAGTGACGCTTCGCATAAGGAATTAGGGTGCTTCTTATACAGCACAACAAGGTAATCGTGTACGCGTCAAGACAATTAAGGGAATATAAAATTCGATATCCCCACCCATGAGCTTGGGCTCATGGCAATAGTTTTGCCATAAAGATTTGAGGCACTACTTGTATGGAGAGAAGTGCGAGATTTACACAAGCCATAAGTGCTCTAGTGCATTTTCACGCAGAAAGAGCTCAACATGTGCCAGAGGAGGTGGTTAGAGCTAATCAAGGATTACGATTATGAGATTCTTTATCATCCAGGGAAAGCCAAAATGGTGGCTAATGCCCTTAGTATAAAGGAGAGACTCAAGATGAAAATGTCTTTGGGAGAGTTGATAAGAGATTTTGAGAAAATGGAAATATAAGTTAAGGTAACCGGAGCCGGTACCGAAATGCTGTTTGAGATTGCAATACAGCCCGAATTATCGAAAAAGAACATATTGTGCCAAGAAAAAGTGATGAATGAAGGCAGAGAGTCAATGACTGGAGAAGAGATTAATACCAAGAAAGATGATAAGGGAATAACGAGGTATTCCTACAGAATTTGGGTTCCAAATGTTTAAGAGCATAAGGACTGGATCTTAGATTAAATTCATAGCTCGAGGAATAAGATTTAGGGCAAACCCCGAATGTGATAGTCAGGGAGGTTGCCATTAAGAAAGAAGGAGCTCATAACATAATGAAGTGGAAAACAAGGATTTTTAACGTATAAGATAACCCCAAGTATGGGAGAAGGATGAAACATTTCATACTAAGGAAACATAAAGTCGAGTAAGGAAAGGAGACCCGATACGGTACTCCTATACGGCAAGTTATGGACCTGTCTAAAAAGAACTTAGACTATTATCCCCAACCACCACCCTGAGGAGACAGTGCGGTTGGAAATTCTTTCAGGACCTTTAAGTCGCTAAGCTCTCAGAGTTCCAAGGAACAAGCGAACCTAGTAGAGGCGAGAGCCTGGCTAAAGGAAATATAGGAATCATTTGAGATTCTAAATGATGGACGAATCACAAAAGACTATTTTTGTCACCTACCCTCCTAAGAGAGAGGCCACCTGTAACGCCCCAAATCCGGGGTCAGAGGATTTGGTCGTCACTATAAAACTTCAATCCAAATTAACCTGTTAAATCAATAAATAAATGCCAGCGGAAGATAATTAGCATAAATGACCCCAACTAATCCAAGATCTTTTAAGGTTACAGTTCTAGAAACTAGAATTCCAAATTCCATCAATAATTTTTCACTTTCTTTTAAAACTCTTTTTAACAAAACCAATCCAAAACTAAACCCACTAGTATAACTTCAAAATGAAGTATACTAGGCCCAAATAAAATACACAACTATAATATAATATAAACAACTTTACACAATAAAACTTACACTAGCCCGCAAACCCTGGACTAACCACCTTCCAAGAGCTTTTCTTTGCTTCCTCGAATTTCGCAGCTAAACAGCGCAAGCTAATCCTCGCTGGAGGTTAAATTTAAAAACAGGCAAGTATGAGTGAAAGAATTGCTCAACAAGTATCATTAAAGTAAAAGCAATTTCTGAAATATTTTGAAGAGCGAAACATGAAATCATTTAGAGGATATACTTCAACAACTTAAACATCAATTTGATTTGCATTGCTATAAATCACATAGGAAATAATGACATTTTTGTAAGAGCTTCAGTATTGTGTGTTTTCAAAATAGTTTCTGGTAACACTTTCATATCTAAGCAACGAATGCATCAACTATCCATAAAACAACGTTCAAGAAATTCCTAACTATTCAGTATCCATCATTATCGACTAAGTTTCCATAGACTTAGCCTGCTAAACCAGCCTGATAAGGATGGGTTGAATAATTAAGAAGATCTCAATTCATTCAAGATTCTAATTATCACTGAGCAAATAATGCTGCAGCAACAATCTGAACTTCAAATTCATTTATAAACACTGTAATTTCCCGAAACTTAATGCTAAGAAAGAATAACATTAATCCATAATCATAAAATTTTCGAGAGAGAATGCCGTTAATGGCAATCAACAATAAAATAGACTGGACACTAGTTCGCATCTATATTCTGCTGATCAGTCAGAATATAATGCAGATCTATATCTCAATATATAGATCTAGTCGGGTCCCCAGGCACTACGGCCCATCTCGAGGCACCAGTCATCCCGGTCCTCAGGTCGCAATTAGAGGAAACGGTTATTTCTTGAATCATTCGATGTACAGGATCGAGACATGACCATAACATCTCAAACCTGTAGATCTGCATCATAGCCTTTTGACTTATCATCGTCTATGCAGTGTGGTTACACCAAATAGATAGAGATTAAAGGTGAAACATTCTATCTATATCTGGTAGCCATTGAAGTAGGGGACTTAGGATGGTACAAACCCGGAAGGGTACCGACTCCGAAAACAGGTCATGATAAAATCTGGTATGCATTTCTGTCTGGATTTGTGGGGGATTGTTAGAAAATAGAAAGTTTAAAGCATGTTTTAGACATATTCTTGATGTAATTTCCTAAAACTAATTGTTGCAGGTTGATCCTTGGTATGAGGACCTAAACTTTCATTTTTGGATCTAAATCATTTTCTTAGTGCAATCCATATAGAAATTGAGGTGAAGTTAGTAGCTTGAATGTGTAGTTTGGTTTTATCATACATTGATTATATAAAGAGGGGTTGAGTATTTTATATAGTACCATGTGCAAGAGTAATATTCAACTACTAAGGCATGTGGGTGTGCATGGTGTTATTTTGTGGCTCGCACGCGCACACACATGCGTGCACCGCCGCCTCGCCTCACCTCGCCTCATGATAAGTGGATTTTATGTCTACTTGAAATGCTTCATTACAAGTTTAAGTTGGTGTTTTAGACTCAAGTTGTTGGTATTTTTTATATGTTTTTGCGCTATTGCATTTCAATCATCAGTTAAATGAAGAAAGGAGCTTTTCAAGGAAATATACTGAAAAGATCTAAGAATTGGAAGCCTAGGCCATTCTTAAGTTGAAGAAAATTCGTTAGCTTCACGTGGGCAGTTGAATCACTTAATTCTGACGAGCAGAACTCAAGATACGGCCAAAAGAAGAATCAACTAAAAAATCCAGAAACCCTACGCGGCCGCCCCACTTCCAACGCGCCCACGCCGCTTTTCGCCGCTTTTATGCCGAAAACTAGCACGACCGCGCTGATTTGAGCACGGTCACGCCGCCCGTTTTGCCCCATAATCCTGTTTTGAGTGGAATTTGATAATTTTAAGAGTTCAGGTCCACTGGGGCTTATATATAATGATAAAAAGATGTTTTTGACAACAAGGAGACCAGGAAAAGTAATAAGAAGACCTAGAGAGCACGAGACGGCTACAGTGAAGAAGACTTTTGTTTTATTTAGTATAACTGATACTTGGATGCTTGTTTTCAATTTGTCTTTGAACCCTGGTACTCTTATATATTTTATTATCATGTTTTCATTGGAACCCATGGTGACGATGAGTTCGGTTATGAACTAATCGTTATCGTGGGGTTTTAACGGATTTATTTATAGATTTCTATAGTTAATTGTTTTGATATCTTGGTATATGGTGATTGATTGATATCATAGTACTGGTTGTGCTTATTCGTCTTATGTGCGTAGCTAACATATAATATAGCATGTTAATCTCTATTGAAGCGAAAGTGAATAAAGAGGTTTAGAACTTGTCATGCTAGCATAGGTTCATGTATTTATTATGCATGATTCGTTGGTAATTTTAACCATCATACTTATCCTATGTAATCATGATAGATAACTTGCGCATTAAACCGTTATGTTGTCAAATTCTATAGACATATAGGGTCTCAACATAATTGGTGTCTATTCAGCTTCTATCTCTTTTGTGGATGTCTGGTAGTAGGTTATTCGTTCAACAAAATTTGGCGTTTACTAGTTTCGTGTTATCTGGTTAGCTGTCATCACCATTGCATGCTAAGTTTAAGAATAATGACTTGAATGAAGTAGTAATGAAGTTAGAATCCCATATTTGTCTCATATAGTTAAATTAACCTTTTAATCTCTTAGTTATTTGCATGTTAGTTAATATTTTAGTTAATCAACAACCCAAAGTTTTATTTTACTTAGCGTTGAGTGATAGCCATACTGTAACGCCCTCCAGACCCGGGGTATAAGTCTGGGGGTTACTAGCTAATCACCAAACCTGTAACAATTTGATTAACAACTAATAAAGAAATGAAACTAAACCCCTTTAACACTAACCAGGATCTTTTCAGGTTGAAGTATGAAAACAAGAATCACTAACTACTTTTATTACAAACCAAATTTAAAATCTCACAAATTCTCTTTATTACAAACCATTGTCTAATCAGTTTTAAACTAAATCCATCTTTTATTTAAACACACACACTAACTATACACACTCCACCTATTCGGGCAACTCAAAGCTTTCTTCCTGGATTGGGATCAACACCTTGGGTATGAGAGGATCCCAAGGCTTGACCCGCTTCTTTACCACTCGAGTCTTGATAGGTTTCATATTCCTTCTTAACTGAAAACAATAAGGTGAATAAGAACAAAAAGGGTGAGCCAAAAATTGCTCAACAAGTCCACAAAATATAAGCAGAGTTAAGCATTTTAAATGAAACCGTAATCCCGGGTATATCTGCAAAGATATCACCCCACAAGAATAGAAAGAAGACCATTAATGGCGAGTACAAATGAACTAAACTGGACACAAGTTCGCATCTATATTCTGCTGATCAGTCAGAATATAATGCAGATCTATATCTCAATATATAGATCCAGTCGGGTACCCAGGCACTACGGCCCATGTCGAGGCACCAGTCATATCTCGGTCCTCAGTATTAAGACACACTCAATCCTCAAAATATCATTATCCAGTCCATCGCTTAGCAACCAGAACAATCGGTATGCTTTGATATATTCTAATCACCAGAATATATCAATCCCAATGTATCACCAATGGAATATGAATCAAGAATCCAAAGAAACGGAGTAATCAAGAATCGAAATGAAATATGAACAAAGGAATAGCAAGTGTATATCAGTGATTTAAAACAAGAATCAAAAGAGTGTAATTGTGATAAGCATATAAAGAAGTGTCACTATTTTGAAAGTAGAATAGGGGAAAAACTTGCCTTTTGCGCGACTCACTGCAAACCTGTCACCTTCGTCTATTACCGACTCAACCTGCCTTGCTGACTTAGCTTCTGTTAGAGAAATAGACTAATTTAATCATTTCGTACTTCAATTGTATCTTGAATCGACTTTACACCGTTCCTAACATCTACCCATGCGCTTATGACTGACTCATGTATTATTTATTAGCAAATAAGACTCAATTAACCATGTAATACACATAAGCACATAAGCACATAATCATTTTTATAGTTAAAATAATTTTCAGAACCAAAATCTGCTCGCTGATCGCCCAACTAATCGTTATCTGATTCGTTTCCCATTTTTTCGGAATTTTTCGGACTCGTCTCGGCACGCATTTCGACTGATAATCAAACAAGCAACAAAGTCAAAGGGCTTTAATATTATTTTTAATGAAAATAATTCATTTTTCTAAGTCAAAGGGCTTTCGTTTTGCTCGAATCGGACTAACGGTTTAATTATTATCAATTAAACACTGATAATTCAATTTATTATTCACTACAAATAATTATTACTAATTTTTAAAACTCAAAATTAATTTCTAAATAATTATTTAAGAAAAAACAGAATTAAAAATGATTTTTCAATAA
The DNA here is from genome assembly GCF_009905375.1 of Apium graveolens. Taxonomy (NCBI): domain Eukaryota; kingdom Viridiplantae; phylum Streptophyta; class Magnoliopsida; order Apiales; family Apiaceae; genus Apium; species Apium graveolens. The sequence goes on along the minus strand of NC_133651.1, from coordinate 257,808,535 downwards.
TTTTTGGAATTAAAATGAATTTATTATGATTTATTGAAAATTATTTGATTAATTATCAAAATAATTAATCATTTTTAAATAATAAATAATTAAGAAAATAATTCAATCTGATTTTTAGAAAATAATTCAGAATTATTTATAATATAAATCAATTAATTAAATAATTAATTAATTAATTTATAAAATAAATAAATCTGTTTTTTAAAATAAATAAAAATAAAATAAAAATCAAAAATCCAGAAACCGTTGTCAAAAATCAAACATCTGACAAAACAGATCAAACCCGGGTTGCAAATCGGGTTGCAACTGGGTCACCAAGAACATCCCGGGTCGGGGATGAACTCACCGGAAAATTCCCAGATTCCGGTGGGTTTCCCGGACTCCGGCGACCTCTGTTCCCGGCCAAACAAGCACCGTTTGGTACCATTTTTGATCCCAAACCATTCCAAATCACTTCCCCAACCTATCTCAGGCCAAAATCAATCAGAAACATCCCTGGATATCATTCTCCGATCAAAACCGACTTCAACTCCGGCCAAAATCCTATCTTTTGATTCTATAAACCAAACTCAACGTTCTATAGTGGAAATTAAAGTTATGAACACATACAATCAAAGCCCTAACCTTCCAGAAACCAAAGATTCACAGAAATCATCGAGTTGTAATTTGATAATTCAGTATAAACCCTAGAAATCGTGAATCACTATACAGACATCGTTTGTTCAATTAAACACCAACAATCGATTGTAAGTCATATAACAAAGCTATATCAACCATCAAAACATCAAAATAACCCTGAAATCAAAAAGTCCTAATTCGAACATAAACCCTATGAAAATGACAAACTACGAATTAAAACGTGAAATTGATGCTAAAAACAGAAAGAACAGATCAAAACCTTCAATTTGGGTACTTGAATCACACGATTTGGTGCTGAAATCAGTGAGAAATCACGACTTGAATTCCTGACCCTGTTCTTCCCAACCCGATTTGCAGAGAATTTTTGTATTTTTCTGAATTTTAATGATTTATTAATTATAATTAATTAATAATCAGGCTATTTATAATGTGAAAAATAATACCCCTAAATAAAATTAAGGGGCTAATTATACATCAAATAAAAATATTTGTCCCTAATATTTATAATTTTTGAGTATTAAAATTTAATTTATAAATATTTTATATATGCAATATATATGCCAAAATTTCCCAAAAATTATGAATATTGCAAAAATGCAAAGAAATAATATAATTGAAAGTCCTATAATTTTATAAAAATAAAAATGTGATTTTTGTGGGGTTTTTAACACCCAATGGGGCCCGGAAAAGTCATTTTTCGTAAAACGAGAAAATTTATAAAATGCCTAGATGTTCAGAATAATGCGATGGTAAAAGCCGTTTGATGAAAAATAAGGCCCATTATTTTATTTGAAATACTGGCTTTAAAATCATAGTTCGGGTCGTAAAACGTTTGAAATGAAAGCGAGGAATGCAAAATAAAATATCTGAAAAATATCTTAAAAATACAGAAATGACACAGAATGCACATAACACGTAACAATTAGGGTTTTGACAGATAATTACACATAAATGACACATTAACACACATCATTTATTATAAATATGATATAATACAGACGTTACATCCTTCCCCCCTTAATAGGATTATGTCCTCAGAATCTTACTATGTAAACAAATGAGGATATTTCTCTAACATCTCACTCTCAAGTTCCCAGGTTGATTCTTCAACCATAGGATTTCTCCACAACACTCGCACTAAAAATACGGACTTATTTCTCAACACTTTCTCTCGCCGATCTAAAATTTTTACCGGATGTTCTACAAAAGACAAATCAGGCTGGATATCTATTGGTTCATACTCAATTACATGCTTAGAATTAGGATTATATCGCTTAAGCATCGACACATGAAACACATTATGAATATGTTGCATATGCGGCGGTAAAGCTAATTCGTACGCAACTTTTCCCACTTTCTTCAAAACTTCAAAAGGTCCGACGTATCGTGGCTTCAATTTACCCTTGTTATCAAATCTGGTCACTCCTTTCCATGGCGATATTTTGAGTAATACGTGTTCTCTTTCCTGATAATCCATATCCTTCCTTGTTTGGTCTGCATATTTACGTTGCCTATTTGGTGCTGCATCTAATCATTTTCGGATGAGTTCGATCTTTTCTTTAATTTGTTGGATTAATTCTGGACCCAAAATCTTACGTTCTCCAACTTCGTCCCAATGTACTGGTGATCTGCATTTTCTTCCATATAATGCTTCATACGGTGGCATTCCAATGCTTGCGTGATAACTGTTATTATAAGAAAATTCCACCAAAGGTAAATGCTCATCCCAACTACCGTCGAAATCAATCGCACAAACTCGTAGCATGTCTTCAATCGTTTGGATAGTTCTCTCACTTTGCCCATCGATTTGTGAATGATAAGCGGTACTCATGTTTAATTTAGTTCCAAGACATTCTTGAAATTCTCTCCAAAATCTTGAGTTAAAATGAGGATCTCGATCAGACACGATAGATATTGGAACTCCATGTCGCATCACAATTTCCTTGAGATACATGTGCACTAGCTTACCGAGCGAAAATCTTTCGTTAATCGGTAGAAAATGTGCCGACTTCATGAGTCTATCAACAATCACCCATATCGCATCATAATTTGCTTTAGTCCTTGGTAGTCCTACCACAAAATCCATTGCTAAATGTTCCCATTTTCCATTCTGGGATGTCTAACGGTTGTAATAATCCGCTCGGACGTTAATGTTCCGCTTTGACACTCTGGCATGTGTAGCATTTACTCACCCATGCTGCTATTTCCTTCTTCATATTCGGCCACCAAAAGTTGTCCTTCAGATCGCGATACATTTTTGTACTCCCTGGATGAATGGAATACCTCGAACTGTGCGCATCTCGCAATATTTCTTCTTTTAGTTTTGCCACGTTAGGGATCCAGATCCTCGATGCGAAATGTAAAATTCCTTCATTATTCTTTTGAGTTATGATCTCTTCTCCCGTTAAGTTGTCATCCTGACTCATCACTTCTTCTTGACAACGGCGAATTTTCTCTAACAACTCTGGTTGAAAAGTCATAGCGTAGATAGCTTCTGCAGATTCATTGGGAATACGAATTTCAATTTCCAATTTGTCGAGTTCCTTGGCTAATTCTTCGCATGAAGTTAACAAATTCAATCTTTCCTTCCGGCTCAACACATCTGCCACCACATTGGCTTTCCCTGGATGATAACTGATCGTAACATCATAATCTTTAATCAATTTCAGCCATCGACGTTGACGCATGTTCAGTTCTTTTTGCGTGAAAATATACTTTAGACTTTTATGATCTGTGTAGATTTCGCACCTTTCACCGTAGAGGTAGTGTCTCTAAAGTTTCAACGCAAATACGATCGCTACTAGTTCTAGGTCATGCGTAGGATACTTCTGTTCATGAGGTTTAAGCTGTCTCGAGGCATATGCAATGACGTTACTGTGCTGCATCAATACACATCCTAATCCGTGATACGAAGCGTCGCTGTAAATGACGAAATCCCCATGTTCGTCTGGCAATACTAGTACCGGTGCAGTTACTAACCGATTCTTCAACTCTTGAAAACTTTCTTCATATTTATCATTCCATATGAACTTTTCACTCTTTCGGGTTAACTTGGTCAACGGCGTTGTTATTTTCGCAAAATCCTTGACAAATCTTTGATAATATCCTACCAATCCCAAGAAATTTTGAACTTCTGTCGGTGTCTTTGGTCGTTCCCAACTTAACACAGCTTCAATTTTCGCTGGATCGACTTGGATGCCTTCTCTACTGATGATGTGTCCTAGAAATTGTACTTTCTTTAACCAGAATTCACATTTTGAGAATTTCGTGTACAATTGTTTTTTCCTCAGAATTTCCAAAGCTATCCTCAAGTGCTCAACATGCTCTTCTTCTGTCTTTGAGTAAATCAAGATGTCATCAATAAATATGATCACAAATTTGTCCAAGTATTTCTTGAATACTCTATTCATCAAATCCATGAATGCTGCCGGCGCGTTAGTCAAACCGAATGCCATTACCAGAAACTTGTAATGCCCATATCTCGTGCGAAATGCAGTCTTGGGAATATCTTTAGCTTTAATCTTCAATTGATGATAACCTGACCACAAATCTATTTTTGAAAACCATGCGGCTCCTTTTAGCTGATCGAACAAATCATCGATTCTCGGTAAAGGATACTTGTTCTTGATGGTGAGCTTATTCAATTCCCGATAGTCGATGCACAATCGCATGCTACCTTCTTTCTTCTTTACGAACAATACTGGTGCACCCCATGGGGATACACTGAGTCGTATGATGCCTCGGTCTAAAAGATCTTGCAATTACGTCAACAATTCCTTCATCTCGACTGGAACCATTCGATATGGAGGTTTCGAAATTGGTTCTGTACCCGGTGCTAGATCAATCATAAACTTGATTTCTCGATCTGACGGTAACCCTAGAAACTCGTCTGGAAAGACGTCCGGAAATTCACATACAACTGGAATGTCTTATATCTCAGGACTTCCTTTTTCAGTATCTAACACGTAAGCTATGAACATCTCACACCCTTGTCGAAGCAATCGTTTGGTCTGCATCACTGTGAGAAATTTCTTTCGCTGTTTTCCCCCCTTAAACATTACCGTTGCATTTTCCGCAGTTCGCAATTTGACTTTCTTATTCACGCAATCGATCTGAGCATTATGACACGCTAACCAATCCATTCCCAAAATGACATCAAACTCTCCTAACTTAAAAGGAATCAAGTCTACCGAAAAATGATGTACGGCTATTTCTATATCGCACGCAGGACACACTCGATCTACTGGAACTTGGTCGTCATTCGCTAATTTTATAATTAACGTTTCGCCCAACCATTCGATTTCATAATGTAACTTACCAAGAAATTCTTCAGAAACATATGAACGAATAGCTCCAGAATCAATTAATACTTTTGAAATTACAGAATTCACCAAAAGTGTACCTGCAATAACACTCGGACTCTGCACCGCTTCTTTCATGATCATATTAAAAGTTCTTGCTTTGGGTTGATTAGGCGGCGGCGGAGGTAATGCTAACATTCTCGGAACACTGGCTGCCATAGCTGATCCTTTGCAATTTCTGGCGATATGCCCTTTCTTTCCACACTGGAAACAAGTCATCTCTGCTGTTCTACCTGTTGGACATTCGTTAGAATAGTGCCCTTTCTGCTTACACCGATAACACGTTACATCCCTTTTGATACATACACCAGTATGCTTTCGATTACATGTCTTGCAGTACGGCACTGGAACTCTGACCATTCCCTGCTGACTGGAGGTTTGGAAATGATTACCTGCCTTCTGTGAACCTTGTCCTATCCTTTTAAAATTCAAATTTGCCCGGGCTTGGAATCTCGGCTTTCTGCTGGAGCGATCTTGGAAACTTCCTTGTCCCTTGTCTTGCTGAGATCTTTCACTTCCCCCTTCAATAATCAAAGCTTTCTAGACTACGGCGGTATACGTTGTCAATTCAAAAACTACAACTTGGCCGCAAATCCATTATCGTAATCCTTCTTGAAACCTTTGAACTAGCTTTTCTTCAGTATCAACCTGTTCTGGGACAAACCTAGCCAACTCAGTAAATTTGGCTTCATACTCTGCTACGGACATACTTCCCTGCTTCAGTTCTAAAAATTTAATCTGCATTTGGTTTTTTACATAGCGAGGAAAATGCTTTTCTAAAAACAACTCTTTAAACCTATCCCACGCAATAACATCTTCACCCTCTAAAGCCTTTTTAGATTCCCACCAATAATTTGCCTCTCCTTTCAACAAATAACTAGAAAAGTCAGTCTTCTGGTCTTACCTATCTTTACCAGTACAAACGTTTTCTCTATCTCTTTTAGCCAGGTAGTAGCCTTAATAGAATCAGTAGACCCCTCAAATTCTGGAGGTTTAACTGACTGAAACCGTTTAAAAGTAACAACAGGTAATACTGGCGGTAATTGAGGCTCAGGATGAGGTGGCTGCTGTAACATTTGTTGTTGTATCTGTTGCTGCTGATGTTGCATCTGTTGCTGCATCATTACCATCAGTTGTTGCATCAGATGGAACATTTGGTTCAAGGTCTCATTAGTCTGATCTTCAGAATTGCTGTTAGAAGTCTCAACCTTAGTCTTTCTTTTTGGTGCCATCTTCTGATAATAAAACAAGTGATATTTCTTTAACAGTTTAATAAACAATTGACAGTAGGTAAGAAAACAATTTATCATGTATTAACAACATAATTTATATAAAGAAAGCAGTTGCTGAATCTAAAAACTGGAAATGTAAGCAGTTAAATAAAATGGTTGTTTTTTTTCAACAGGAATTATAATATGAGAAGCTGTAAAACAATAAAGTAAAGATAATACCGTAAAACTGTAAAGACTGAAATTTAAATAAAAGAAATTTGAAAAATTTCAGTTTATATATATGACACCAGCCTCAGGTGTAAATGCTTGATATAAAAAGTCTCGCTCTGCTGGTAATCACCACGGCTACAAGTCACACTACCACTACAAGTCAAACTACTACTACAGGTTAAGCTACTAGTACACACATACACACTACTCACTATGTTATACTATGTTGCCTCTATATACACCTGTACTCTGAAGTCACTGTCTCAAAACCCAGGCGGAATACGCCTAAGCTCCTCCCTAAATGTCTGGACCAAAGTCTGTGCCAAGCGGAATATCCTATAAAACTCTGCGAAAGAAGGTGGTCCTTCATCGAGCTCCCAAGTAGCACTCATTAAAACCGACTGCAATCTCTGTCTCATGTAGTAATCTGGCTATAGGGCCGCTAACGGTCCTCTGTCCCTCTGGTCAAACAAATGCATGATCTCTCGACACTGTGCTCTCCAATACTCCACATCATCCCTCATAACCCTGTACTAATGGTATGGTACCATATACGGCTGTGCAACTTGACCTACTGACTCCTGTGAAGGAACCCTCGGTATACCTGCACCCTGCTGTGGTAATCCTAACTGTAGATCCACATCATGCTCTCCCATCCCCTCGACTGGAATCATCTGAAATACATCCGGCTCTGGGGCATGCACTGGTATAGGAGGTAACACCGGTGGTGGTGGTAATTCTGGCTCAATCCCCGGTATAAATTGATGCTCAATTGGTAAAGGAACCATCGGCTCAAAGAACTCAAATGGATCAAACATCTCTTTAGGGTCCTGGACTATCCCTTGTACTGGTGGTACCGGCTCTTGTGGCAATGGTGGTGGAGGTGGTAGAGGAGGAAACATGTGCTCAGATACTGGAGGTATAACTGGTGCTGCTGGCCCGGTGATTGTCCTCTCAGAAGATGCGGAATAACCAGAAGATGTCATCTGATAATATACCAAACAAAAGAAAAGTCACTAAACAATCCTAAGATTTATATCTTCCTAATCTAATCCGACCTAAATCCTAACACTACTATTCCTATTTGACTATTCCTATCCTATGTGATCTCCCTATCCTATCTTAACCCTAATGTTCTTATTTTCAGGGACCAAACCTACAGCTCTGATGCAAAACCTGTAACGCCCTCCAGACCCGGGGTATAAGTCTGGGGGTTACTAGCTAATCACCAAACCTGTAATAATTTGATTAACAACTAATAAAAAAATGAAACTAAACCCCTTTAACACTAACCAGGATCTTTTATAAACCAAATTCAAAATCTCACAAATTCTCTTTATTACAAACCATTGTCTAATCAGTTTTAAACTAAGTCCATCTTTTATTTAAACACACACACTAACTATCCACACTCCACCTGTTCGGGTAACTCAAAGCTTTCTTCCTGGATTAGGATCAACACCTTGGGTATGAGAGGATCCCGATGCTTGACCCGCTTCTTTACCACTCGAGTCCTGATGAGTTTCATATTCCTTCTTAACTGAAAATAATAAGGTGAATAACAACAAAAAGGGTGAGCCAAAAATTGCTCAACAAGTCCACAAAATATAAGCAGAGTTAAGCATTTTAAATGAAACCGTAATCCCGGGTATATTTGCAAAATTATCTCCCAACAAGAATAGAAAGAAGGCCATTACTGGCGAGTACAAATGAACTAAACTGGACACAAGTTTGCATCTATATTCTGCTGATCAGTCAGAATATAATGCAAATCTATATCTCAATATATAGATCCAGTCGGGTACCCAGGCACTACGACCCATGTCGAGGCACCAGTCATATCCCGGTCATCAGGATTAAGACACACTCAATCCCCAAAATATCATTATCCAGTCCATCGCTTAGCAACCGGAACAATCGGTATGCTTTGATATATTCTAATCACCAGAATATATCAATCCCAATGTATCACCAATGGAATATGAATCAAGAATCCAAAGAAACTGAAAGGATATCTTCGATATATTATTTATTTTGGTATTTGTACGATTAAAAATAAAATTTAAGTACACTTAGATCCTCTCCATTAGGACATAATTTTAATTGATCCAGATCAAAGTCAAATAGTCAAACCAGCTAAATTATTTTCAAAGACGATTTATAAAAAGAGACATTCCATTATTCTAAAAATAATCAAAATTATATTTTATGGAATATATCTCTAAGGCAATTTGATCAAATAAGAAATTTCAGGTTATGATATTTTTTAGATTACAGTTGCAACATCAATAAGGCAACAAACTCGAATAAGGAATATATCAGAAATATTCTTTAGAGATCTCGTGCTAAATCAAAAATGTTTTACTCTTCGCTCCAAAATATATCTCTACATATAATCAAAAGATTTGTTATCCAAATATTATTAATATTCATGATTGGAATATTAAAATCCAGTTCTGCAACTCAGTTCTGTATACTTACAGTAATTTTCTTCTGGTTCGTAAAATCAGCATCTCTCGGAGAAAATCATTCAAAAATACTCAAACATATTTCATATCCTCTAAATATATCTCACATATTAGGAAATATATTCTAAGTATTTATACAAGTCAAAACTTGGTCAAAAGATCCATCTCCTTTATTTTAAGACCAATGGTATTTTAACTCGGAAGAAAGAGTGACAAAACAGTTTTATTTTTAGATAAAATACTTCCACATTCTAGAATGACTTGAAATTTGATACGTATCATTTAAATGGTATTTTCTAAGTATGGTAAAAATTTCGTAGAATTCAGAAAATTTTTGTTCGGGCACAAAAATCGAGGTAGTTGGTCCCACAGTTGACCACGTTTGACCTATTTACCATTGACTAAAGTTGACCAAACTTTGCAGGACATCATTTTATAATATTTAGATAATTATCATATTTTTTATGATATTTATTTAAGAGTTTTTGGGGTGGTCATAATTATTGGTGTTTAATCCTTAATTAAAGTGATTAAAGAATGATTAAAAGAAAAGGAAAATATATATTTAATATATATATTTCAGCTGGGATTTGAATGAATACTAGCTTGTGTTTCCTTCCCACTTACAAAGAAACACAACCAACTTGCCATGTCATCAATCCATGTGATACACTCCATCCACCATCCATTCCTTCTCAAATATCAACCATTCATTCCACCCAATTTCCTCTATAAATAAACCCCCACCCCAACCCATTTCAACCAAGCTAAAGAGCCAAATACTTGCTGGGAATTTTTCAAGAAGTGCCTCTCTTCATCTCTTTCAAATTCTATACACACACTTCTTCTCAAAAACCTTCTCTCTCTTAAATATATACACATATACTTAAGGTTTTTGATATCCAAGCTTAGCTTCACCCAACCAAGCTTGTTCCCACCAAGTGAGCTCATCCACCACCACTTTCCGGCCTCCCGAAGGGCAGCCTAAGTTCGTCCATAGTGCCGAAAATCCGGCCGAACCTCCGGCGAACTTTTCCGACCGTTTTCCAAAAGTGGTGAGTTTTTAGCTTCTTCTTTGGTTTTCTTTATTTTTAGCTTTGTACTTAATTTCTCTACTTCATCTCAAGATCTAATACAAGATCTCCTATAAAGAAGGTTCTCTAAGAAAAGAGAACGAAGATTCAAACTCGGAATTCGAATAAGTACTTGATCTTCGAACCGAAGCTCTAAACGAAGAAGATCTATAATATACAAGTACTTAAATCTCTAAATAACTCCTCACGAGTGAGATTTCATAAATCTCTAAATAACTCCTCACGAGTGAGATTTCATATTTGACATCATGAGTTGGTCAATTACTTGCACTTCATTTATCTCGACCTTGACCAGCATATTTTGTGAATATAGTATCATTACGAAATGTATCGTCTTATAACCCTTTCTAGCATCTTCAGTGTTCCGGGGGATTGTAAGTCGATCAATAGTGATCTTCGTAATTTTGTCAAATATAAGAGACGGATTAAATCACACGAGTTGGCCAATTACTCGCACTTCTATTATTTGGATCTTGGCCAACGCATAGTTCGTGTATATAGTCCAATTACGAAAGATATCGTATAATCCCCTTCTAGCACCTTAGTGTTCCATGGGGTTTTTATTCGATATATATTAACTTCGTAATCATCCGTCTAAGCTTCAAAGGTGGATTTAATCACACGAGTTGACCAATTACTTTGCACTTCATTTATCTCGATCTTGGTCAACGCATAGTTCGTGTATATAGTATCATTACGAAAGGTATCACTCATAACCCCTTCTAGCATCTTCAGTGTTCCGGGGGATTATAAGTCGATCAATAGTAAACTTCGTAATCATCCACCTAAACTTCAAAAGCACAAATTCAAAGCCAATTACTCGCTTTTCTATTATTTGGATCTTGGCTAAGAATCATAGAACATATAAAGTTGCTTGAAGTTAAAAGTATACTTTGACCGCATAATCATCAAATCATAAGTATACTAAATCCTTAAGCCTAAGAGCTTAAAAGGATAGGTACAATTCCGAGATTGTAACCAAAGTATTCTTCGATCCATAAATACATAATCGGAAGAAGAAGAATACAAATGAAGTCGTATGCCATAGTGCTTATACATATATATACAAGACTTCGTATTACGCCCATAAACATATATTTTCCAGAGTAATCATACGTATACTTGACATATAAATATATATTCTGAGTTAAGTATACGTGTTGATCTTGAAGATCAAAAGAAGTCATAATCCTTATTGATTATACATATAAAGGACTTCTTATATTACTCCGATTAACACATAATCCATAAAGACGGAGTAATCAAAAGTATACTTGATATAACATTTTATATCTCAAGTCAAGTATACATATAGGGTATTAATATTCTTATTTGAATATTATACCATTTTTGGGCTAGTACCATAACATACTAGTTCAACACATATTTTCTCTATACTTTGTGTTTTATGGATTGTCTTATTAGTTTCGCAGTGAGGTGAGGTGACGTGAGGTGATCTTCGTTCTAAGACCCAAGTCTCATACGCACTAGCGGGGAGTTAGTCGTATTTGCACCGTGAAGAAGAGGAAAGACCCAAGACCGGATACTAAGATCCGAGACCGGTGAAAGCTAAGGAAGCCAAGTCCACACAAGGGATCTACATCAACTTTGAAGAGATAGCGGGGAGTTATTGTCTAAGATAAGTTGTGTAGGAACTAGATTTATTTTGAGGTGGTGACCCTTGTGTTACGCACTAAGATAAATATTTGTAAGGGTGTAAAGGCTTCTCCGCCTATTAAAGGAGCGAGATTATATTAAGGGAAAATCCCGAGTCCGGGAGAGGAGCTCGGGGACTGGAGTAGGGGTGAGCGGATCTATTAGAGGTTGTGCCATCGCGAACCAGGATAAAATCGTTATGTGGTATTTTCTTTTTTGCACTTTATTTTCCGCACATATAAACTACATAACCACTCGGTAAAGTTTTTAAAACGCCATAATAATTTTTAAATTGGTAATTAAGCTATTCAACCCCCCTTCTAGCTTAACATAGCCCTCATACGGGACCTAACAATTGGTATCAGAGCAGTGCTTTTTAACGTGTTTGTTAAGTGATTTGCAGATTTACAGGCACAACAAAAAAGTGGTCCAAATGGCGTATATCAATCCCGTTGGTTGTGGTAAAGGATTGTCAAGCTCATGACCTCCTCTGTTCGATGGCACCAACTTTGCAACATGGAAAACTAGATTTCGCATTTATGCAAGATCTCAAGGAGTCAAAGTTTGGATGGCTATCGAAGACGGTGTTCGCATACCTACCAAAATTGTTGATGACATCCTCATCGAAAAGAAGGTTAGTGAATACAATCTCGAGGAAGAAGCCACAATGAATATAGCCGCCAAGGCGGAAATGGTTCTCACAAGTGCACTTGCGGAAAAAGAATACAAAAGAGTAAATAATTGCAAGTCGGCACAAGAGATGTGGAACAAATTAGTGGTAACCTATGAAGGAACCACTGATATAAAAGATTCTCGGATGGAAACATTGATCCAAGATTATGAGAACTTTAAACTCCAAGAAGGAGAAAATATCATCGACATGGAAACAAGATTTACTCGTATAATCGATGAATTATCTCAACTTGGAAAGAATTATACTCAAAATGAAAAGAATAGAAGAGTGCTTAAATCTCTACCTCCAAGTTGGAAAGTCAAAGTTACTACTATAAAAGAGATGCACAATCTAAATGAGTATAAGATTGATAACCTCTTCGGAAATCTTCGTGCTTACGAAGAAGATAATATTCCAGAAAAGGTTGCTCCAAAAGTGGAGGACAAAAAGAAAAATATGGCACTAAAGGCCATATTAATAGATGAAGATAAAAATGACGAGGAGTTAAATGAGGAACTTCAAAATCTCAATGAGAGTGAAATTGCTCTTCTCACGAGACAACTCCGTCGTGTGTTTCAAAGCAAAGCTCAAAGATACGGAAAGGGCTTCCTAAAATCAAATAATCAACAAAGAATTTTTAACTCTAACGGAAGGCCTAATTACCTCCAAAATTATTCCTCCAACAATTAGAATAATTTTCCGTCAACGAGCTACAACAAAGGCAAAGGCAATCAAAATATAAATACCTATAGTAATGCCAATGTCTCTACTACTCATCCCGTTTACATTCCTCCAAAACCAAAAGATGCATCTCCGAAGGAAACACAAGATATGTGTTTTGAGTGTAAACAACCCGGTCACTATAAAAGAGAATGTCCTAAACTCTCAAAGGGACGAAGTCTCGTGGCTGAAAATGGTTGGGATTTGAGTGAAGATGAAGAAGCTCCGGAAGCTAGTGAAGAAGTGGTGAATCTATGCTTGATGGCTCTCGGAGAAGAAACTATATCTAGGGAAGTCTCCTCTACAAATGAAGAGGTAACATCTAAATACGTCTCAATTAAGTCATTATTGGATTAATCTAATTTATCACTTATGGACATGAATAAGCATGATTTAATTGGACTTGTGGTAGAATATAAAAGTAAATACAAAGATGTTAATCAAAGGCTTCACTTAGTACGGTCCGAGAAAATGAAAATAGAATAAATACATTATACTCAAAATAAAGAGTATACTCGGATGATGGACTCAAGAGTCCAAGTTGAAAAAGAGATTACATCTCTAAAAGATCAAAACCATCTCATCAAGGTTGAAGTAAATAAACTTTAAGAAAATATAATCAACCTTGAAACAGAGAATATATCACTAATCCTCAAGGAGGAAGAGATGGTACGTGAAAAGGTTCAATTGAATGAAAATATATGTGAACTTCACGTTGATCTATTGAACCTAAAGATTCAAATGGAATCAAGTGTTCAAAATAAAGAAACATCTTCTAAAGATAATCTTGCTAAAGAAAATGAGCTAATAAAGATCAACGAGCTTACAATTGAAGCTCAAAATTTGAAAGAAGAAAATTACAAGCTCATAGCTCAAGTTAAGGATCAAGAAATAATCCTTAACAACAAGATTGATGCCTTACAAAAAGATAATGAAAGTCTTGAAAATGCTCTTCAAAGATTTACAAAAGGCAATAAGATGTTGGATCAAATGGTGCATACAAAAACCTCATACAATCATGAAGGTTTAGGATATAATAAGAATTCTCCTCCTAAAAATAATATTTGGAGATTTGTATCACCAACTAAGACTTCACCCGAATCACCATCGTATAAATGTTCCTATTGTAACAAGATTGGACACACTGTTCAATATTGTAAATTCAAGAATGGTGAAATTAAGGGGAAGCATGTATGGATTCGCAAGGAATCATACAAGAAAGATGATAAGCGTGTGCCTTACAAAAATATGGAATATAAAGATCAAAGGCAACAAAGGTCTCATCAACCTAATACGTTTCCAAGAAGAAGCAACCAACATCATGTCAACCATAATTATTATGCACTTAAAAGACAACAATTTCTTAGATATGTATATCATCATGATAATAACATATATAATGCTTATCATGCTCAATCTAAATTCTATGGTACATCTAGAAATTACCCAACTAGGAATTATGTATTTAGAAAGGTTCATGTTTCTAAGGAAGATAATAACATGCCTAGCTATGCTTATCAATATACAAATGCTTTTTATGATGTACTAACCCTAGGACCCTCAAGACAAAGGGGTACCTATAAATTTAATTAACTTGTTTTATTGGTTTGTCTTGCCGCGAAACAAGATTTATGGTACCTTGATAGTGGGTGTTCAAGACACATGACCGACAACAAGTCACTCTTGAACAATATTAAAAAGGTTACTGCGGGGAGCGTAACATTTGGAGATAATAGCAAAGGAAATATTGTCGGCATCGGGGATATCGGAAATGGAAAGGTTAGAATTTCTGACGTACAACTAGTCACCGGACTAAGGTACAATCTTCTCTCCATTAGTTAACTATGCGACAATGAATACAAGGTACTCTTCTACACTACTCATTGTTCAATTTTAGATAAATCCGGAAAATTGGTTCTCACTTGCCCCAGAAATAAAAATATTTATATATGCGACATGAGCAAGCAAGTGAGCGTATGCCTAATCACTATAAATGATGATCCATGGCTATGACATCGAAGATTAGGACATGCCAACATGAAGTTAATAAAAAATTTATCAACTAAAGAGCATCTACGAGGTATATCAAAGTTAAACTATCAAAAAGATCATACTTGTGAAGCTTGCGAAATAGGAAAACAAATTCGAGCCTCTCACAAAGCAAAATTTATGGTATCTACCTCAAGACCTCTCGAGTTATTGCATATGGATCTTATTGGTCCGGTTCCTATACAAAGTCTCGGAGGTTGTTCATATACGTTGGTAATCGTAGATGATTATTCACGATTTACGTGGACGGAATTTCTCAAAGCCAAAAGCGATGCTTTTGAATCCTTTTCCTCTTTATGCAAAAGGATTCAAAATCAACAAAATACGACCATAGTCTATATAAGAACTGATTATGGTAAAGAATTTGAGAATTCCAGTTTTACCAACTTTTGTGATGAACAAGGCATCACATATAATTTTTCCGCTCCATATACCCCACAATCAAATGGAGTTGTTGAAAGAAAAAATAGAACACTCCAAGAAATGGCTAGCACAATGCTAAATGAATATCGTCGACCTAAATATTTTTGGGCCGAGGCCATGTCGACGGCTTTCCATATTCTTAATCGGGTTTTGCTACGACCTATAAAACAAAAGAGTCCTTACGAGCTCTATTTTGGCAAAACTCCAAAGTTAAGCTACTTTTGGGTATTCGGAAGCAAATGCTTCATATTAAATTTAAAAGAATACCTTACAAATTTTGATCCTAAGTCAGACGAAGGTATATTTCGTGGATACTCGAATAATAGTAAAGCTTACCGAGTGTTTAATCTAAAGTCTCTTGTGGTGGAAGAATCAATGAATGTAGCATTTGATGAAAGTAAACCACATGCGAAATATAAAGATCTTGTTGATCAAGAAAATGTCGAGAAAGATGATATTGAAATTATCATTCGTGTAACGACTGGGAACTTTACGTTTATATTATATCATGATTATAATAAAATATGTGAATTAATGTGTCATTTATGTGTGATTATCTGATAAACCCTAACTGTTACGTGATACGTGTATTCCATGTCATTTCTGTATTTTAAGGTATTTTTCAGATATTTTATTATGCATTTATAGGTTTTATTTCAAACGTTTTATGATCCAAACGATGATTTTAAAGCCAGTATTTCAAATAAAATAATGGGCCTTATTTTTCATCAAATGGCTTTTACAATCGCCTTGTTCTGAATATCTAGATAATTTATAAATTTTCTCGTTTTGCGAAAAATGATTTTTTCGGGCCCCATTGGGTGTCAAAAACCCCACAAAAATCACATTTTTATTTTTATAAAATTATAGGACTTTCATTTATATTATTTCTTTGCATTTTTGCATTATTCACAATTTTTGGGAATTTTTGGCATATATATTGCATATATAAAATATTTATAAATTAAATTTTAATACTCAAAAATTATAAAAATTAGGGCCCAATATTTTTATTTAATGTATAATTAGCCCCTTAATTTTAATTAGGAGTATTATTTTTACTACTATAAATAGCCTAATTTTTATTTAATTAATTATAATTAATCATTAAAATCTGCAAAATTACCAAAAATTCTCTGAAATCGGGTCGGGAAGAACAGGTTCGGGTCGAAGAATCAAGTCGTGATTTCTCACTGATTACAACATCAAATCGTGTGATTCAAGTACTGAAATCGAAGGTTATGATCCGTTCTTTCTGTTTCTTGCATCAATTTCACGTTTTATTGCATCGTTTTTTATTTTTGATTTTTAGGGTTTATGTTCGAATTAGGGCTTTTTGATTCTGGGGTTATTGTGATGTTTTGATGATTAATATAGCTTTGTTAGATGATTTACAGTCGATTCATGGTGTTTAATTGAACAAACGATGCTTGGATAGTGATTCACGAATTCTAGGGTTTAGGTCGAATTTTCAAAACACAACTCGATGATTTCTGTGAATATTTGGTTCTTGTAATGTTAGGGCTTTGATTGTATATGTTCTTAGCTTCATTTTGCACTATATAACGTTTGATTTTATGTACGATTCTACAAATTCAATTTTTGGCCGGAGTTTATGTCGATTTTGCCGGAGAAGTTGATTCAGGAGTTATTCTGTGATGTTTTGGCCGTGGTTGGATTGCTGTGTTGATTTGCAATGAAAAGCACTCAAAAACAGCACCAAATGGTGTTGATTTGGGGCTGATCGGAGCTTGGCCGGACTCCGGGAACTCACCGGAATCTGGAAAAATTCCGGCGTGTTCTGGGTGACCCGGAATCCAACCCGTTTGACCCGTTCAGATTACCCGGTTTTGATCTGTGTTTGTCAGAAACCAATTTCTGACAACTGTTTCTGAAATTTTGATTTTTATTTTATTTTTATTAATTTTAAAAATCAGTTTTATTTATTTTGTAAATTGATTAATTAATTATTTAATTAATTAATTTATATTATAAATAATTCTGAATTATTTTCTAAAAATCAGATTGAATTATTTTCTTAATTATTTATTATTTATTTATTACTTATTTATTATTTAAAAGTGATTAATTATTTTGATAATTAATAAAATAATTTTCAATAAATCATAATAAATTCAATTTAATTTCAAAAATTATAGAAAAATTATTTTTAATTCTGATTTTCTTAAATAATGATTTAAAAATTATTTTTGGGTTTTAAAAATTAGTAATAATTATTTATAATGATTAATAAATGGAATTATCAGTATTTAATTAATAATAATTCAACCGTTAGTCCGTTTTGCGTGAAACGAAAGCCTGTTAACTCAGAAAAATGAATCCTTTTCATTAAAAATAATATCAAAGCTTAATTTTTTTAGAAGTTAGTTGATTTTGTGACTTGTTTGATTATCAGTCAAGTTACGTGCCGAGACGAGTCCGAAAAATTCCGGAAAAATGGGAAACGAGTTAGATAACGATCAGTTAAGCAATCAGCGAGTCGATTTTGGTTTTAAAAATTATTTTAACCATAAAAATAATTATATGCTTATGTACTTATGTGTATTACGTGGTTAATCGAGTCTTACTTGCTTATATGTAATACATGAGTCAGTCATAAGCGCATGGGTAGATGTTAGGATCAGTTTGAAGTCGATTCAAGATGTAAATGAAGTACGACGTGACTTAACCAGTCTGTTTTGTTAACAGAAGCTAAGCCAGCCAGGCCAGTTGAGTCAGTAATAGTCCAAGGTGATAGACATAAGTGATTCAATTGCAGTAAGTCGCGCAGAAGGCAAGTTTTTCCTCTATTCTACTTTCGGAATAGTGATATTGATTCAAATATTTATGACATTTACATTCTCTTGATTATTGTTCTTGATCACTAATATACAATCCCTATTCCTTTGTTCATATTTCATTTCAATTCTTGATTTCTCCGTTTCTTTTGATTCTTGATTCATATTCTGTTGGTAACACATGGAGATTGATATATTCTAGTGTTTGGAATATATCAAAGCATACCGATTGTCCCGGTTGCTGAGCGATGGACTGGATAAGGATATTTTGGGATTGAGTGTGTCTTAATCCTGAGGACCGGGATGACTGGTGCCTCGACGTGGGCCGTAGTGCCTGGGTACCCGGCTGGATCTATATACTGAGATATGGATCTACATTATATTCTGACTGATCAGCAGAATATAGATGCGAACTTATGTCCAGTTTAGTTTATTTGTACTCGCCAGTAATGCCCTTCTTTCTATTCTCGTGAGGTTATATCTTGGCAGATATACCTGGGATGGCGGATTCATTTAAAATGCTTTAACACTGTTTATATGTTTGTGGACTTGTTGAGCAACTTTTGGCTCACCCCTTTTGTTGTTATTCACCTTATTGTTTTCAGTTAAGAAGGAATATGAAACCAATCAGGACTCGAGTGGTAAAGAAGCGAGTCAAGCCTCGGGATCCTCTTATACCCAAGGTGTTGATCCCAATCCAGGAAGAAAGCTTTGAGTTGCTCGAGCAGGTGGAGTGTTGATAGATAGTAGGTGTGTGTGTTTGAATAAAAGTTGAACTTAGCTTATGAATTAGACAATGGTTTGTAATAAAGAGAGTTTGTGAGACTTTGAATGTTGGTTTGTAATAAAAGTAGTTAGTGGTTTTTGTTTTCATACTTCAACCTAAAAAGATCCTGGTTAGTGTTAAAGGGGTTTAATTTCATTTCTTTATTAATTGTTAATCAAATTGTACAGGTTTGGTGATTAGCTAGTAACCCCCAGACTTATACCCCGGGTCTGGAGGGCGTTACAGGTTTGGTATCAGAGCTGTAGGTTCGGTCCCTGAAAACAAGAACATTAGGATTAAGATAGGATAAGGAGATCACATAAGATAGGGATAGTCAAATTAGGATGAATAGTGTTAGGATTTAGGTCAGATTAGAATAGGGAAATAATCTTAGGATTGTTAATGACCTTTTCTTTTCCTTGGTATATTATCAGATGACATCTTCTGGTTATTCTGCATCTTCCGAGAGGACAGTCACTGGGCCAGTAGCACCAGCCATACCTCCAGTATCTGAGCATATGTTTCCTCCTCTACCACCTCCACCACCATTGCCACAGGAGCCGGTACCACCAGTACAGGGGATAGTGCATGACCCCATAGAGATGTTTGATCCATTTGAGTTCTTCGAGCCGATGGTTCCTTTACCTATTGAGCACCAGTTTATACTAGGTATTGAGCAGGAGTTACCACCACCACCATTGTTACCTCCTATACCAGTGCATGCCCCAGAGCCGGACATAGTTCAGATGATTCCAGTAGAGGGGATGGGAGAGCATGATGTGGATCTACAGTTAGGTTTACCCCAGCAGGGTGCAGGTATTCCGAGGGTTCCTTCTCAGGAGTCAGTAGGTCAGGTTGCTCAGCTGCATATGGTACCATACCATGAGTATAGAGTTATGAGGGATGATGTGGAGTATTGGCGGGCACAGTGTCGGGAGATTATGCATCTGTTTGATCAGAGGGACAGAGGACCGTTAGCGGCCCTACATCCGGATTATTATATGAGACAGCGATTACAGTCAGTATTGATGAGTACTACTTGGGAGCTGGATGATTTGACTCATGATGGACCTCCTTCTTTTGCAGAGTTCTACAGGGTTTTCCGCTTGGCACAGACTGTGGTCCAGGCACTTAGAGAGGAGCTTAGGTGTATTCCGCCTAGGTTCTGAGAGGGTTTGAGACGGTGACTCTAGAGTGCATGTGTATATAGAGGCAGCATAGTATAACCTAGTGAGTAGTGTGTATGTGTGTATCAGTAGTTTAACTTGTAGTAGTAATTTAACTTGTAGCGATAGTGTGACTTGTAGCCGTAGTGATGACCAGTAGCCCGAGACTTTTTGTATCAAGCATTTACACCTGAAGCTGGTGTCACATATATATAAGATGAACTTTTTCAAATTCTTTTATTTAAATTTCAGTCTTTACAGTTTTATAGCATTTACTTTCACTTTACAGTTTTTCATATTATAATTCCTGTTGAAAAAAAAACAATTATTTTATTTAACTATTTACATTTCCAGTCTGTACACTCAGCAACTGTTTTCTTTAAATAAACCATGTTTTGAATACAGGATAAATTGTTTTCCATACATACTGTCAATTGTTTATTAAACTGTTAAATAAATATCACCTGTTTTATTATCAGAAGAAGATGGCACCAAAAAGAAAGACTAGGGTTGAGACCTCTAACAGCAATTCTGAAAATCAGACTAATGAGACCATGAACCAAATGTTCCATCTGATGCAACAACAGATGGTAATGATGCAGCAGCAGATGCAGCATCAGCAACAGCAGATACAACAACAAATGTTGCAACAGCCACCTCGTCCTGAGCTTCAATTACCACCAGTATTACCTGTTGTTACTTTTAAGCAGTTTCAGTCAGTTAAACCTCCAGAGTTTGAAGGGACTACTGATCCTATTAAAGCTACCACCTGGTTAAAAGAAGTAGAGAAAGCGTTCGCACTAGTGAAGGTAGGTGAGGACCAGAAGACTGATTTTGCTAGTTACTTGTTGAAAGGAGAGGCGAATTATTGGTGGGAATCTAAAAAGGCCTTAGAGGGTGAAGAAGTTATTGTATGGGATAGGTTTAAAGAGTTGTTTTTAGAAAAGCATTTTCCTCGCTATGTGAAGAATCAAATGCAGATTAAGTTTCTAGAACTGAAGCAGGGAAATATGTCTGTGGCAGAATATGAAGCCAAATTTACTGAGTTGGCTAGGTTTGTTCCAGAACAAGTTGACACTGAAGAAAAACTAGTTCAAAGATTTCAAGAAGGATTACGACCATGGATTCGTGGCCAAGTTGCAGTTTTCGAATTTACGACGTATACCACCGTAGTTCAGAAAGCTTTGATTATAGAAGGGGAAAGTGAAAGATCTCAGCAAGATAAGGGACAGGGAAGTTTCCAAGATCGCTCCAACAGAAAGCCGGGATTCCAAGCCCGGGCAAATTTGAATTTTAAAAGGATAGGACAAGGTTCACAGAAGGCAGGTAATCGTTTCCAAACCTCCAGTCAGCAGGGAATGGTCAGAGTTCCAGTGCCATACTGCAAGACATGTAATCGAAAGCATACTGGTGTATGTATCAAAAGGGATGTAACGTGTTATCGGTATAAGCAGAAAGGGCACTATTCTAACGAATGTCCAACAGGTAGAACAACAGAGATGACTTGTTTCCAGAGTGGAAAGAAAGGGCATATCGCCAGAAATTGCAAAGGATCAGCTATGGCAGCCAGTGTTCCGAGAATGTTAGCATTACCTCCGCCGCCGCCTAATCAACCCAAAGCAAGAACTTTTAACATGACCATGAAAGAAGCGGTGCAGAGTCCGAGTGTTATTGCAGGTACACTTTTGGTGAATTCTGTAATTTCAAAAGTATTAATTGATTCTGGAGCTACTCGTTCATATGTTTCTGAAGAATTTCTTGGTAAGTTACATTGTGAAATCGAATGGTTGGGCGAAACGTTAATTATAAAATTAGCGAATGACGACCAAGTTCCGGTAGATCGAGTATGTCCTGTGTGTGATATAGAAATAGCCGGACATCATTTTTCGGTAGGTTTAATTCCTTTTAAGCTAGGAGAATTCGATATTATCTTGGGAATGGATTGGTTAGCATGTCATAACGCTCAGATAGATTGCGCGAATAAGAGAGTCAAATTGCGAACTGCGGAGAATGCAACAGTAATATTCAAAGGCGAAAAACAGCAGAAGAAATTTCTTACTGTGATGCAGACTAAACGATTGCTTCGACAAGGATGTGAGGCGTACATAGTTTACGTGTTAGATACCGAAAGAGAAAGTCCTAGAATAGAAGACATTCCAATTGTGTGCGAATTTCCAGACGTCTTTCCAGACGAGCTTCCAGGGTTACCACCAGTTCGAGAAATTGAGTTCACAATTGATCTAGCACCAGGTACAGAACCAGTTTCGAAAGCTCCATATCGGATGGCTCCAGTCGAAATGAAGGAATTGTCAACGCAACTGCAAGATCTTCTAGACCGAGGCATCATACGACCTAGTGTATCCCCATGGGGTGCACCAGTGTTATTTGTGAAGAAGAAGGACGGCAGCATGCGATTATGCATTGACTATAGGGAATTGAATAAACTCACTATCAAGAATAAGTATCCTTACCGAGAATCGACGATTTGTTCGATCAGCTAAAAGGAGCAGCATGGTTTTCAAAGATAGATTTGCGATCAGGCTATCATCAATTGAAGATTAAAGCTGAAGATATTCCAAAAACTGCGTTTCGTACAAGATATGGGCATTACGAGTTTTTGGTAATGGCATTCGGTCTGACAAACGCGCCAGCAGCATTCATGGATCTGATGAACAGAGTATTCAAGAAATATTTGGATAAATTCGTGATTGTATTCATTGATGACATCTTGATTTACTCCAAGTCAGAAGAAGAGCATGCAGAACACTTGAGAATAACTTTGGAAATTCTGAGGAAAGAGCAACTATACGCAAAATTCTCAAAATGTGAATTCTGGTTAAGAGAAGTACAATTTCTAGGGCATATTATCAGTAGAGAAGGCATCCAAGTCGATCCAGCGAAGATTGAAGCTGTGTTAAATTGGGAAAGACCAAGGACGCCGACAGAAGTTCGAAGTTTCTTGGGATTGGCAGGATATTATCGAAGGTTTGTCAAAGATTTTGCGAAAATAGCAACGCCGCTGACCAAGTTAACTCGAAAAAGTGAAAAGTTTGAATGGAGTGATAAGTGTGAAGAAAGTTTTCAAGAGCTGAAAAATCGGTTAGTAACTGCACCAGTACTTGTATTGCCAGACGAGCTAGGAAATTTCATCATTTTCAGCGACGCTTCGTATCGCGGGTTAGGATGTGTACTGATGCAGCACGGTAACGTCATCGCATATGCTTCGAGACAACTTAAACCTCATGAACAAAAATATCCTACTCATGATCTGGAATTAGCAGCGATCGTATTTGCGTTGAAGCTTTGGAGACATTATCTCTACGGTGAAAAATGTGAAATTTACACAGATCATAAAAGTCTAAAGTATATCTTTACGCAAAAGGAGTTGAACATGTGACAACGTCGATGGCTGGAATTGATAAAGGATTACGAAGTCACGATTAGTTATCATCCAGGGAAAGCAAATGTTGTAGCAGATGCGCTGAGCAGGAAAGAAAGATTGAATCGGTTAACTTCGTGTGAAGACTTAATCAAGGAATTCGACAAATTGGAAATTGAGATTCGTATTCCCAATGAATCTGCAGAAGCTATCTACACTATGACTTTCTAACCGGAATTGTTAGAAAAGATTCGCTGCTGTCAAAATGAAGTGATGGGTCAAGATGACGACCTGACGGGAGAAGAAATCACAACTCAGAAAGATAATGAAGGAATTTTACGCTTTGCGTCGAGAATCTGGATCCCTAACATAGTAGAATTAAAAGAAGAAATAATGTGAGATGCGCACAATTCGAAGTATTCCATTCATCCAGGAAGTACAAAAATGTATCGTGATCTGAAAGAAAACTTCTGGTGGCCGAACATGAAGAAGGAAATAGCTGAATGGATAAGTAAGTGCTACACATGCCAGCGAGTTAAAGCGGAACATCAACGTTCGAGTGGATTATTGCAACCATTAGACATTCCAGAATGGAAATGGGAACATCTAGCGATGGATTTTGTGGTAGGACTACCAAGGACAAAGGCAAATCATGATGCGATATGGGTAATCATTGACAGACTCACGAAGTCGGCACATTTTCTACCAATCAATGAAAGATTTTCACTCGACAAGCTAGTACACATATATCTCAAAGAAATTGTGATGCGACATGGAGTTCCAGTATCTATCGTGTCTGATCGAGATCCTCGTTTCAACTCAAGATTTTGGAGACAATTTCAAGAATGTCTTGGAACTAAATTGAACATGAGTACCGCTTATCATCCGCAAATCGACGGGCAAAGTGAAAGAACTATCCAAACGATTGAAGACATGCTACGAGTTTGTGCGATCGATTTTGAAGGCAGTTGGGATGAACATCTACCCCTAATGGAATTTTCTTATAATAACAGTTATCACGCCAGCATTGGAATGCCACCGTATGAAGCATTATACGGGAGAAAATGCAGATCACCAGTATATTGGGATGAAGTTGGAGAACGCAAATTTTTGGGTCCAGAACTAATTCAACAGATGAAAGAAAAGATTGAACTCATTCGAAAACGACTCGATGCAGCGCAAAACAGACAACGCAAATATGCAGATCAAGCCAGGAAAGATATAGACTATCAGGAAGGAGAAAACGTACTACTCAAAATATCGCCATGGAAAGGATTAACCAGATTTAGAAATAAGGGTAAATTGAAACCACGTTATGTTGGACCGTTTGAAATTTTGAAGAAAGTGGGAAAAGTTGCATACGAATTAGTTTTACCGCCTCATATGCAGCATATTCACAATGTGTTTCACGTGTCCATGCTTAAGCGATATAATCCTGATTCTAGGCATGTAATCGAGTATGAGCCGATAGAATTCCAACCTGATTTGTCTTTTATAGAACAGCCGGTAAGAATTTTAGATCGGCGAGAGAAAGTGTTGAGAAATAAGTCTGTATATTTAGTGCGAGTGTTGTGGAGAAATCCTATGGTTGAAGAATCAACCTGGGAACTCGAAAGTGAAATATTAGAGAAATACCCTCATTTGTTTTCATAGAAGATTCTGAGGACAGAATCCTTTTAAGGGGGGAGGATGTAACGACTGGGAACTTTACGTTTATATTATATCATGATTATAATAAAATATGTGAATTAATGTGTCATTTATGTGTGATTATCTGATAAACCCTAACTGTTACGTGATACGTGTATTCCATGTCATTTCTGTATTTTAAGGTATTTTTCAGATATTTTATTATGCATTTATAGGTTTTATTTCAAACGTTTTATGATCCAAACGATGATTTTAAAGCCAGTATTTCAAATAAAATAATGGGCCTTATTTTTCATCAAATGGCTTTTACAATCGCCTTGTTCTAAACATCTAGATAATTTATAAATTTTCTCGTTTTGCGAAAAATGATTTTTTCGGGCCCCATTGGGTGTCAAAAACCCCACAAAAATCACATTTTTATTTTTATAAAATTATAGGACTTTCATTTATATTATTTCTTTGCATTTTTGCATTATTCACAATTTTTGGCATATATATTGCATATATAAAATATTTATAAATTAAATTTTAATACTCAAAAATTATAAAAATTAGGGCCCAATATTTTTATTTAATGTATAATTAGCCCCTTAATTTTAATAAGGAGTATTATTTTTACTACTATAAATAGCCTAATTTTTATTTAATTAATTATAATTAATCATTAAAATCTGCAAAATTACCAAAAATTCTCTGAAATCGGGTCGGGAAGAACAGGTTCGGGTCGAAGAATCAAGTCATGATTTCTCACTGATTACAACATCAAATCGTGTGATTCAAGTACTCAAATCGAAGGTTGTGATCCGTTCTTTCTATTTCTTGCATCAATTTCACGTTTTATTGCATCGTTTTTGATTTTTTGATTTTTAGGGTTTATGTTCGAATTAGGGCTTTTTGATTCTGGGGTTATTGTGATGTTTTGATGATTGATATAGCTTTGTTAGATGATTTACAGTCGATTCATGGTGTTTAATTGAACAAACGATGCTTGGATAGTGATTCACGAATTCTAGGGTTTAGGTCAAATTTTCAAAACACAACTCGATGATTTCTGTGAATATTTGGTTCTTGTAATGTTAGGGCTTTGATTGTATATGTTCTTAGCTTCATTTTGCACTATATAACGTTTGATTTTATGTACGATTCTGCAAATTCGATTTTTGGTCGGAGTTTATGTCGATTTTGCCGGAGAAGTTGATTCAGGAGTTATTCTGTGATGTTTTGGCCGTGGTTGGATTGCTGTGTTGATTTGCAATGAAAAGCACTCAAAAACAGCACCAAATGGTGTTGATTTGGGGCTGATCGGAGCTTGGCCGGACTCTGGGAACTCACCGGAATCTGGAAAAATTCCGGCGTGTTCTTGGTGACCCGGAATCCAACTCGTTTGACCCGTTCAGATTACCCGGTTTTGATCTGTTTTTGTCAGAAACCAATTTCTGACAACTGTTTCTGAAATTTTGATTTTTTTTTTAATTTTATTAATTTTAAAAATCAGTTTTATTTATTTTGTAAATTGATTAATTAATTATTTAATTAATTAATTTATATTATAAATAATTCTGAATTATTTTCTAAAATCAGATTGAATTATTTTATTAATTATTTATTAATTATTTATTACTTATTAATTATTTAAAAGTGATTAATTATTTTGATAATTAATAAAATAATTTTCAATAAATCATAATAAATTCAATTTAATTTCAAAAATTATAGAAAAATTATTTTTAATTCTGATTTTCTTAAATAATGATTTAAAAATTATTTTTGGGTTTTAAAAATTAGTAATAAATATTTATAATGATTAATAAATGGAATTATCAGTATTTAATTAATAATAATTCAACCGTTAGTCCGTTTTGCGTGAAACGAAAGCCTGTTAACTCAGAAAAATGAATCCTTTTCATTAAAAATAATATCAAAGCTTAATTTTTTTAGAAGTTAGTTGATTTTGTGACTTGTTTGATTATCAGTCAAGTTACGTGCCGAGACGAGTCTGAAAAATTCCGGAAAAATGGGAAACGAGTCAGATAACGATCAGTTAAGCAATCAGCGAGTCGATTTTGGTTTTAAAAATTATTTTAACCATAAAAATGATTATATGCTTATGTGCTTATGTGTATTACGTGGTTAATCGAGTCTTACTTGCTTATATATAATACATGAGTCAGTCATAAGCGCATGGGTAGATGTTAGGATCAGTTTGAAGTCGATTCAAGATGCAAATGAAGTACGACGTGACTTAACCAGTCTGTTTTGCCAACAGAAGCTAAGCCAGCCACGCCAGTTGAGTCGGTAATAGTCCAAGGTGATAGACATAAGTGATTCAATTGCAGTAAGTCACGCAGAAGGCAAGTTTTTCCTCTATTCTACTTTCGGAATAGTGATATTGATTCAAATATTTATCACATTTACATTCTCTTGATTATTGTTCTTGATCACTAATATACAATCCCTATTCCTTTGTTCATATTTCATTTCAATTCTTGATTTCTCCGTTTCTTTTGATTCTTGATTCATATTCTGTTGGTAACACATGGAGATTGATATATTCTAGTATTTGGAATATATCAAAGCATACCGATTATCCCGGTTGCTGAGCGATGGACTGGATAAGGATATTTTGGGATTGAGTGTGTCTTAATCCTGAGGACCGGGATGACTGGTGCCTCGACGTGGGCCGTAGTGCCTGGGTACCCGACTGGATCTATATACTGAGATATGGATCTGCATTATATTCTGACTGATCAGCAGAATATAGATGCGAACTTATGTCCAGTTTAGTTTATTTTTACTCGCCAGTAATGCCCTTCTTTCTATTCTCGTGAGGTTATATCTTGGCAGATATACCTGGGATGGCGGATTCATTTAAAATGCTTTAACACTGTTTATATGTTTGTGGACTTGTTGAGCAACTTTTGGCTCACCCCTTTTGTTGTTATTCACCTTATTGTTTTCAGTTAAGAAGGAATATGAAACCAATCAGGACTCGAGTGGTAAAGAAGCGAGTCAAGCCTCGGATCCTCTTATACCCAAGGTGTTGATCCCAATCCAGGAAGAAAGCTTTGAGTTGCCCGAGCAGGTGGAGTGTTGATAGATAGTAGGTGTGTGTGTTTGAATAAAAGTTGAACTTAGCTTAAAATGAATTAGACAATGGTTTGTAATAAAGAGAGTTTGTGAGACTTTGAATGTTGGTTTGTAATAAAAGTAGTTAGTGGTTTTTGTTTTCATACTTCAACCTAAAAAGATCCTGGTTAGTGTTAAAGGGGTTTAATTTCATTTCTTTATTAATTGTTAATCAAATTGTACAGGTTTGGTGATTAGCTAGTAACCCCAAACTTATACCTCGGGTCTGGAGGGCGTTACAATTCGACAAGTTGAGAATATGGATCTCGGGAATCCTGTGATAAGTGGCATTTTATACCACTTAGAACGTCTTAAAATGGCTTAAATTTGTGTCTTAAAATCAAGTATTTTGTGTATTTGATGCGTTTTTCTAGTGTTTATGCGTTTCAGGGTAATAGTTGCATTTTGGGGGAGTAATCATCAATAATAAGCCTTGGCATGTGTCTAGCATCACGAGAGGGGAGAAAGGAGCAGATTACAACGAAGAAACGGAGCAAAAATTAGACATTTTCCAGTAGGGGTCTGAGCGCCCGCTCAGCTATGCTGAGCGGCCGTGCAGGAAGCTGAGCGCCCGCTCAGCTATGCTGAGCGGCCGCGCAGGGTCGGGAAATTAAAATATTTATTTTAGACTTCTACTTCTGTTTGGCTTCCAACTTCTGTGTAATCTGAGTTTTATGGGACTTCTATATAAGTAGATTCAGAGACGTTTCACGTGTGTTGAATGGTTGTATTAATCGAGGAGCGAAGGAGATGAGGAAGAAGACCGTTTTAGCACACCGCAACGAAGAGGAAGCATATTTTCTTGTGATTCTTTATTTCATTGTAATGTTGGATGCTAGTTTTCTTTGCTTTGAACCTATTTACTCTTGTGACGTACTCTGGTTTAATATAATTAGTTTATTTATTATTCTCTTGTGTTTATTTATCATGTTTTCATATGAACCCATGATGACGATAAGTGCTAACATGGGCTAATCGTGATCATGGGGTTGTAACGGATTTACTATGGAATTCTTTAGTTAGTTGTTTAATACCTTAGTGTGTGATGATTGTATGATATCTAGTGTTGGTTGTGCGTATTCGTCTTATGTGCGTCGCGAACATATAAGATAGGGAGTTAATCTCGTGTGACGCGACGGTGAATCTCGAGATTTAGAACTTGCCATGCTAGCATAGGTTCATGTATGATGTTGCATGATTAGTGGGTAACTCTAACCGTATTATTCTCCCTGTGTAATCAAAAGGAATAACTTGTACTTAAATCATTATGTTGTCAATTTCTGTAGACATATAGGGACTCAACATAATTGATTTCTATTCAACTTCTATCTTAATTGTGGATGTTTGGTAGAATGGTATTAGTACAATGAAAGTTGGCTTTTATCAGTTTCGTGTTATTCGAATAATATCATCACTATTGCATACTAAGGGTAATAACAATGACTATTGAAGGAAGTAGTAATGAAGTTGTGATCTCAGGAGTGTTTTATAATTGGTAATCCGAAGTGTTAATTAAGTGGTTAATTTTAGTAGTTAATTGTAGTTAACAATTAGTCAATATAATTATAAGTGTTTTTTGTCTTAACATTGAGAAGTAAACATACATTGGTTAGTGAGTTTTATTGAACATAATTAGTCTGAGTCTCTGTGGGAACGAACTAGAAAGTATTCTATATTACTTGCGAACGCGTATACTTGCGTGTGTTATAGCGCGTGTTTTCGCCCTAACAAGTTTTTGGCGCCGCTGCTGGGGACTCGGCGTATTTGTTGAGTTTATGTACTTACCATCATTGGTCGTTAGGACTCAGTGATTAAGACGTATTTGTTACTTATTGTTTCTGGTTGTGTTTCAGGTACTTTAGTGAGCGTTTATGCAAACTCGTTCTCGTACTCGCAAGAGGACTTTAGATATAGCTGAGGAGACAGACGAAGTTCTTGATATTCCGGAGAAGATAGATTTTGAAGATTCAGATTCAGGAAGTGAACAGAAAGAACCAGTAATCATGGGTGATCGTATTGTTCCGGCCGATCCAGCTCTTAAGGACTTTTCTCGGCCTAAAATTGATGACACTCAGTCAAGCATTCTTCATCCGGCGATTCAAGCTAACACCTTTGAAATCAAGCCGGGCACTATTCAGATGGTGCAGAATTCTGTTTCTTTTGGAGGGGCTGCGACTGAAGACCCCAACATGCACATAAGGAATTTTGTCGAGATCTGCAGTACTTTCAAATATAATGGAGTGACTGATGAGGATATCAAGCTGAGGCTTTTTCCATTCTTACTGAGGGATAAAGCTAAAGACTGGTTACATTCTGAACCAGCTGGGTCCATCACTACTTGGCAAGATCTTGCGCAAAACTTTCTGGTGAACTTTTATCCAATGGCAAAGACTGCTGCTACGAGGAGTGCTCTTACTCAGTTCGCGCAGCAACCTACAGAATCTATGTGCGAAGCTTGGGAACGCTACAAGGAAATGCTGAGAAAGTGTCCACATCATGGAATGCCCGATTGGATGGTGATCACTGGTTCTATAATAGTTTGGGGGCCCAATCTCGACCCATGCTCGATGCAGCAGCTGGAGGCGCCTTGTGGGCCAAAGGCTATACTGAGGCTTATAATCTTATTGGGACTATGGCTGCAAATGAGCATCAAAACCCAACTCAGAGGATAATGCATGCGAAGGTAGCAGGTATTCTGGAAGTCGATGCAGCCACCGCTATTGCAGCGCAGCTCCAAACACCGTCTATAAAGGTCGATTCTCTAGCTACCTATGGAGTCAATCAAATAGCTATGGTCTGTGAGCTTTGTGCAGGTTCTCATGCTACGGATCAGTGTTCTCTTGTTAACGAATCTGTTCAGTATGTGAACAATTATCAGCGACAACAGCAGCCTGTGCCAGCTACTTATCATCCTAACAACAGAAATCATCCAAATTTCAGCTGGGGTAATAATCAGAATGTTATTCAGCCACCATATCAGCAAGGTGTGAGTAAACAGTTCAATCCACCTGGATTCCAGCAACCACAGCAGTATGCTCAAAGGCAATCATATCCTCAACAGGGAAGTGCAGCTGCACCCACTAGTGCTAATTTTGAGGAACTTAAGCTGTTGTGCAAGAGTCAGGCGGTTTCTATCAAGACCTTGGAAAATCAAATCGGTCAAATAGCTAATGCAGTGCTCAATCGTCAACCTGGAACACTTCCCAGTGACACGGAAGTACCAGGCAGGAAGGAAGCTAAAGAGCAAGTCAAGGCTATTACCTTAAGGTCTGGGAAAGTTGCTGATGCTGAAAAGGCAAAAGAAGGAGAAGCTGAAGTTGGAGATGAAGAAGCTAAGCAAAAGGAGAAAGCGGCAGAATCAAGGAAGACTACTGTTGAACACACTCTGCCTGAGGGTAATACAGGGGAGAAACAGCTCTATCCTCCACCACCTTTCCCTAAGAGATTGCAACAACAAAAGCTGGATAAGTAGTTCGGTAAGTTTCTGGAGGTGTTCAAAAAACTTCACATCAATATACCTTTCGCTGAGGCTCTGGAGCAAATGCCTAGTTATGCGAAGTTTATGAAGAGTATTCTTTCAAGGAAGGTGAAACTGGATGACCTTGAGACCATTGCTCTAACGGAAGAATGCAGCATTGTGCTGCAGCAAAAGTTACCTCCAAAGCTTAAAGATCTAGGTAGCTTCACCATTTCTTGCACCATTGGCAAGTTGTCGTTTGACAAGTGCCTTTGTGACTTGGGAGCAAGCATCAATCTGATGCCGTTGTCGATCTTTAAAAAATTGGATTTGCCTGATCCAAAACCCACCTACATGTCTCTACAATTGGCTGATCGTTCTATTACTTACCCAAGGGGCATAGTGGAGGATGTGTTAGTCAAGGTGGATAAGCTCTTCTTTCCTGCAGACTTTGTTATTATGGATTTCGAGGAAGATAAGAAGATTCCCATAATCTTGGGAAGACCTTTCTTGGCTACTGGTCGTACCTTGATAGATGTGCAGAAAGGAGAACTTACTATGCGGGTGCAGGATCAGGATGTGACCTTCAATGTATTCAAAGCAATGAAATTTCCTACAGAAGATGAGGAGTGCTTAAAAGTGGATGTGATTGATTTTGCGGTTACTTCAGAACTCGATCATATACTAATGTCTGATGCATTAGAAAAGGCCTTAGTGGGGGATTTTGATAGTGATGATGAAGATGGCAACGAGCAATTACAATATCTTAACGCTTCTCCCTGGAGGCGAAAGCTGGACATACCATTTGAATCTCTTGGTACTTCTGACCTCAAGAATGCTGAAGGAAAGCTCAAACCATCAATTGAGGAAGCACCTACCTTAGAGATTAAGCCATTACCTGAACACTTGAGGTATGCTTTTTTAGGTGATGCATCTACTTTACCTGTTATTATTGCATCTGACCTTTCAGGTAGTGAGGAAGACAAGCTCTTAAGGATCTTGAGAGAATTCAAATCAGCTATTTGATGGACCATAGCAGACATCAAAGGGATCAGCCCTTCATATTGCATGCATAAGATTCTGCTAGAGGAGGGTAGTAAGCCAACTGTTGAGCAACAGCGCAGACTTAATCCTATCATGAAGGAGGTGGTGAAGAAAGAAATTCTGAAATGGCTGGATGCATGCATCATTTATCCTATTTCTGACAGTTCTTGGGTGAGCCCCGTACAATGTGTGCCTAAGAAAGGAGGTATCACTGTGGTAGCAAATGAGAATAATGAGCTCATCCCCACTCGAACAGTTACAGGATGGAGAGTATGCATGGACTACCGAAAGTTGAACAAGGCCACGAGGAAGGATCACTTCCCTCTTCTATTTATTGATCAGATGCTTGATAGGTTGGCTGGTCATGAGTATTATTGTCTTCTGGATGGTTACTCCGAGTATAATCAGATTTGTATTGCACCAGAGGATCAAGAAAATACTACCTTCACTTGTCCATTTGGCACGTTTGCTTTTCGCAGAGTTTCGTTTGGGTTATATGGCGCACCGGCCACTTTTCAGAGATGTATGATGGCTATATTCTCTGACATGATTGGAAATAATGTTGAGGTGTTCATGGACGACTTCTCCGTCTTTGGACATTCGTATGATGAATGTTTGAATAATCTTTGTGCCGTGCTCAAAAGGTGTGTGGAAACTAATTTGGTGCTCAATTGGGAAAAATGTCATTTTATGGTGCGGGAAGGCATAATTCTTGGGCATAAGGTCTCTAGCAAGGGTCTTGAGGTGGATAAAGCCAAGGTGGGAGTCATTGAAAATCTTCCACCACCTATTTCTGTGAAAGGAATCCATAGTTTTCTTGGTCATGCGGGTTTTTATCGGCGGTTCATCAAGGATTTTTCGAAGATATCTAAGCCGTTCTGCAACTTGCTTGAGAAAGATGTGCCTTTCAAATTTGATGATGAATGTTTGACGGCATTCGAGACTCTTAAGAAAAGTTTAATCACTGCGCCAGTTATTACAGCACCGGATTGGATAGAGCCTTTTGAGATGATGTGTGATGCGAGTGATTATACGATAGGTGCAGTTCTTGGGCAGCGCAAGAATAATCTCTTTCATGTGGTCTACTATGCTAGCAAGACCTTAAATGGGGCCCAAATGAACTACACCACTACTGAGAAGGAGCTCTTAGCTATAGTCTTTGGTTTTGAGAAATTTTGATCTTATCTGCTTGGGACAAAAGTGACGGTATTCACTGATCATGCGGCCATTCGCTATTTGGTTTCCAAGAAGGATTCAAAGCTGAGACTCATTCGTTGGGTGCTCTTACTACAGGAATTTGAGTTAGAGATCAAGGATCGGAAAGGTACTGAGAATCAAGTAGCTGACCACCTTTCTAGATTGGAGAATCCCGAGTCTACTTCACAGGATAAGACATTGATCAACGAGTCTTTTCCGGATAAGCAGTTGTTCGCAGTTCAGGAGGAAGAGCCATGGTTTGCAGATATTGTAAACTATCTTGTCAGCAATATTTTGCCTCCTAATTTGACCTCAGCTCAAAAGAAGAAGTTTATGCATGAGGTGAAGTGGTATATGTGGGATGAACCATACTTGTTTAGACAGGGAGCTGACCAGATCATCAGGAGATGTATCTCGTTCTGTGAGACGGAGGGGATATTACGAGACTGCCACTCCACAGTTTATGGTGGACACTATGGGGGTGAGAAGATGGTAGCTCGTATTCTGCAAGTAGGTTTTTTCTGGCCTACATTGTTTAAGGATGCTCATCAGTTTGCTTTAAGGTGTGATCGTTGCCAAAGAGTGGGAAATTTGACGAGAAAGGATGAGATGCCGTTAAATGTGATACTTGAAGTCGAGGTCTTTGATGTTTGGGGAATCGATTTCATGGGGCCTTTTGTCTCATCCTGCAACAATCAGTACATCTTGCTGGCAGTCGATTATGTCTCAAAATGGGTAGAAGTCAAAGCTCTACCGACAAATGATGCAAAGGCATTGTTGAATTTTCTTCATAAGCAGATTTTCACAAGGTTCGGAACGCCTCGGGTAGTCATAAGTGATAAAGGGTCGTATTTTTGCAACCGTAAATTCACTTCTATGATGCAGCGTTATAATGTGAATCATCAAGTTGCTACTGCCTATCATCCGCAAACAAATGGTCAAGTGGAAGTGTCTAACAGAGACATCAAGCGCTTTCTCAGAGAAGGTTGTTTGTCCGTCAATGAAGGATTGGTCTTTAAAGCTCGATGAAGTTGTTTGGGCTTACAGAACAGCATACAAAACTCCACTTAGTATGTCCCTATTTCAACTTGTGTATGGTAAGGGATGTCATTTACCTGCGGAGCTTGAGCATAAGGCCTATTGGGCGTTGAAAAAGTTGAACCTGGATCTAGATGCAGCTGGAAAGAAGCGAATGCTTCAGCTTAATGAACTTGATGAATTTCGACTCCAAGCGTACGAAAACAACAAAATGTACAAGGAAAAGGTGAAGAGGTGGCACGATAGGAAACTACATCCTAAGTTATTCGTGCCGGGGCAACAAGTTCTCTTATTCAACTCTCGTCTCCGACTTTTTCCTGGGAAGTTAAAATCAAGGTGGTCTGGACCTTTTATTGTCAAAACTGTGTTTCCACACGGAGCGGTGGAGATTTTTGAAAACGATACGGACCAAGCATTCAAGGTTAATGGTCAGCGTTTGAAGCACTACTATGGGGACACGGCAAACCGAGAAGTGGTTAGTGTCATTTTATTGTCAACTTGAGGAAGGTACGCAACGTCAAGCTAATGACGAAAAAGAAGCGTTGTGTGGGAGGCAACCCATGATTTGTTGTTATAGGAACCCTTAGAAGTTAATAACCTATCCAAAACTACAAAAAAAATCAGAAAAACCGGGCTGAAAAAAAAAATCCAGTGACTCCCTGAGCGCCCGCTCAGCTCTGCTGAGCGACCGTTCAGCAAGCTGAGCGCCCGCTCAGCTTTGCTGAGCGACCGCTCAGGGGTCGGCTGACAGAAATTTTTTTTAAGTCAATAAAAATACAAAAAAATCAGAAAAATAAAACACAAATTTCATCCCATAAAACCGACGACCTATTCCCTATTATACCATGATTTTTACCCATAAACCCCCTCCTAATGAAATTCTACCCTAATCCATTCCCTATATATACATACACTTATCCCATATATCTCCCACACAACTTCTACACTCAAACTCTCTCCCAAACACAAAAACACAATTATCAAGCACTTTTATTCAGATTCAATGGCACCTAAGAGAGCAAGGACTATTGATAGCAGCAGTACTGTGCCTACGGCTGATTCTTCGAGGGGTATTGCTGCGAGGCCTCGGTTGAATGACAGGGATGCGGAGGAGGAGTACACTAGGCTTTTGGGGAAGCCGATTCTGAAGGAGAGGGGATTTTTACCATCGGGGAGGGATGGTGAGTTGTTACCTATGATTGCTGAGAAGGGGTGGATAGCTTTTTGTGAGTCACCTGAAGCAGTGCCGATGAGCGTGATTCGCGAGTTCTATATTAACGCGAAGGCCGAGAAGAATGGGTTTTCTGTGGTCCGGGGGATGACGGTGGATTATCACCCAGCGGCGATTCGCCGTGTGATTGGGCAGCGAGAGAGGAAGCCCACGGAGGAGAACTGGAACGAGAAAACTGCTAAGGATTTTGACTTGGATTTGATTTGTGCTACTCTCTATAGGCCGGACACAGTTTGGACCTTCAAGACAGGAACTAATGAGTATCGTCACTTTCTGGCGATCGTGATGAACATGTATGCCCATGCTTGGAATGCGTTTATTTATGCTAATATTATGTCTTCTTCGCATGCACATGAGGTCACAGTTGAAAGAGCACAGTTGTTGTGGGGAATTTTGAATGAGGAATACTATGTGGACCTTGGTGAGTTCATCTACCAAGGAATTCTGAAGTTTTTGAGGGGAACTAAGCACATGAACATCCCGTATGCATCCACTGTTACTAAGCTTTGCCGAGCGGTGGGAGTGAACTGGCCGTCTCATGAGCAGTTGCAGTTGCCGGCCGCTCCTATTGATTTCGGGACTCTGAATGCGATGCAGGAGTGGACCGGTGGTGAGCCCGAGGAGCATGGACTAGGTTATCGTCTTCCAGGAGGGCGTCCAGCACGAGGTGCTACTATGGCGAGGCCTAGGCGTGATGAGGCTGGTTCTTCGAGAGCTCAGGAGGGTGCTGGGATGGCTGATCCCCAATATAGGAGGCTGTCACGGAGGATGGATGCTATGTATGAGACACAGAGCAGGTTTGCTCAGAAGCTCACCCTTGTACTAGGGACTTCTTTTCGAGGCCTTGGAGCTGACATCCAGTGGCTGGTTTTTGGTGAGGACTCTGCATATCCGCCTCCTGATACACCACCCACTGAGGGTGATGATGATGATGACTCCGAGTAGGTATACCCTGTGTTCCTTTCTACTACCTTCACTGGGGACAGTGAAGATTTTAAGTTTGGGGGTGGTAGTTAAGGAATATCGTGTGTGTGTGTCATATAGCTGCATATTCATGATAGTTAGTTCATATAGTTGCATAATTTTTGCCATATAGTTTTTTTTATATAGCTTTATTTGTTTATCATATCATGTAGCTCATGCATATACCATGATCCCTTTTACAATAATTTACCGAATGATTTGTGATGTTGATGCGAGTGTAGTGATAGCATTAAAGTGATGATTGAGTCATGTAGGTTGATATGCATGCTAGAAACACTTGTATTTTCAAAAAGCCTTAGAGAATGCTTTAGGACTAGATTGTTGTTATGATCTGATTGTTTTCGAGGTTAATCTATTTATTATGCTTAGAATTTTATAATAGGTTCTTAGTGATAAAGGCATGAAAAAGAAAAAAATGGAGTAGAAAAATGGAATTTGATGCTAATTGTGGCTAGGCGTCAATTGGCTAGTAGCCGGCTCATATGTTTATGCGAGTAGTCTAGGGTTGAGCAAGATGGAGCGAAACGCACTTGCTCAGAAATTTTGAAAAAAAAAAGAGTATGTGTTTATGCATAATTGATCACGAGTGGGCTCTTTGTTATTCGAGTTATTAAGTTCTTAGGGGACTTTGTGCCTAGTGACCTAAGGCTTTTAGAGTCTGGGATCCACTAACCTAACGCTCGCTATATGGATACCATTGTATAAGTCTTTTGTGGACCTCACTCATTGCACGGTCAAATAAGCATTACTGTTAGGAATAAAAAGCATGATTCCATGATAAGCTCCAGAATTCTTGTAGTGTTATAAGTCACTTTGTGCCTAGAATTTTTATTCTTTGTATAATCATGTGATTGCCTTGATGATAGTTGAGTCATAATAATTGATTTAGTTCCGGAGCATATCTATTAAGCATCTGCACACACCACGTTTCTGGCTGTATGCTAGTTGGCATGGTTTGATTGATCTTTAGTCGCCTAATTGCATTTGTTGAGATGTTGTAAGTTGGTTGGTTTGTTCGTAGTAAGGGGGATCGCTGCATTTCATATAGATTGCATTCATGCATGTTTTTATTTATTTTTGAGTCTGTGACGCTTGAGGACAAGCATCGATTTAAGTTTGGGGGTGTGATAAGTGGCATTTTATACCATTTAGAACGTCTTAAAATGGCTTAAATTGGTGTCTTGAAATCAAGTATTTTGTGTATTTGATGCATTTTTCTAGTGTTTGTGCGTTTCAGGGTAATAGTTGTATTTCGGGGGAGTAATCATAAATATTAAGCCTTGGCATGTGTCTAGCATCGCGAGAGGGAAGAAAGGAGCAGATTACAGCGAAGAAACGGAGCAAAAATCAGACATTTTCCAGTAGGGGTCTGAGCGCCCGCTCAGCAGCTGAGCGGCCGCGCAGGGTCGGGAAATTAAAATATTTATTTTAGACTTCTACTTCTGTTTGGCTTCCAACATCTGTGTAATCTGAGTTTTATGGGACTTCTATATAAGTAGATTCAGAGACGTTTCACGTGTGTTGAATGGTTGTATTAATCGAGGAGCGAAGGAGATAAGGAAGAAGACCGTTTTAGCACACCGCAACAAAGAGGAAGCATATTTTCTTGTGATTCTTTATTTCGTTGTAATGTTGGATGCTAGTTTTCTTTGCTTTGAACCTATTTACTCTTGTGACGTACTCTGGTTTAATATAATTAGTTTAGTTATTATTCTCTTGTGTTTATTTATCATGTTTTCATATGAACCCATGATGACGATAAGTGCTAACATGGGCTAATCGTGATCATGGGGTTGTAACGGATTTACTATGAAATTCTTTAGTTAGTTGTTTAATACCTTAGTATGTGATGATTGTATGATATCTAGTGTTGGTTGTGCGTATTCGTCTTATGTGCGTCGCGAACATATAAGATAGGGAGTTAATCCCTTGTGAAGTAACGGTGGATCTCGAGATTTAGAACTTGCCATGCTAGCATAGGTTCATGTATGATGTTGCATGATTAGTGGGTAACTCTAACCGTTTTATTCGCCCTGTGTAATCAAAAGGAATAACTTGTACTTAAATCATTATGTTGTCAATTTATGTAGACATATAGGGACTCAACATAATTGATGCATATTCAACTTCTATCTTAATTATGGATGTTTGGTAGAATGGTATTAGTACAATGAAAGTTGGCTTTTATCAGTTTCGTGTTATTCGATTAATATCATCACTATTGCATACTAAGGGTAATAACAATGACTATTGAAGGAAGTAGTAATGAAGTTGTGATCTCATGAGTGTTTTATTATTGTTAATCCGAAGTGTTAATTAAGTGGTTAATTTTAGGAGTTAATTGTAGTTAACAATTAGTTAATATAATTCTAAGTGTTTTTGTCTTAACATTGAGAAGTAAACATACATTGGTGAGTGAGTTTTATTGAACATAATTAGTCTGAGTCTCTGTGGGAATGAACTAGAAAGTATTCTATATTACTTGCGAACACGTATACTTGCATGTGTTATAGCGCGTGTTTTCGCCCTAACATCCTGTCAATAAGAATCCATTAGAAATAGATGAAAAAGAGGATGAACTACCCAAAGCCATTCCTACTATAAGAAGTCATCCACTTGAAAATGTTCTTGGAGACTTAAGGAAGGGAGTTCAAACGCGATCACAAGTTCAAAATGTTGTGAATCATCTTAGCTTTTTATCTCAAATAGAACCTAAGACCGCTAAATAGGCTTTATTGGATGAGGATTGGATCTCTGCAATGCAAGAGGAACTACTCCAATTTACTCGAAGTAAAGTTTGGGAACTTGTCCCAAAGCCTCGTGATACCTCTATAATTGGCACCAAATGGGTATTTCAAAATAAATTAGATGAAAATGGAACGGTAGTTCGAAATAAAGTGAGATTAGTCGCACAAGGATATACCCAAATGGAAGGCATAGACTTTGATGAAACATATGCGCCAGTAGCAAGAATAGAAGCAATAAGAATGCTACTAGCCTATGCATGTCATAAAAATATCAAAGTATATCAAATGGATGTGAAATCTGCATTCTTAAACGGGATATTAGAAGAAGAAGTATATATCAAACAACCTCCCAGTTTTGAAGATGCAAAC
Organism: Apium graveolens; assembly: GCF_009905375.1. NCBI lineage: Eukaryota > Viridiplantae > Streptophyta > Magnoliopsida > Apiales > Apiaceae > Apium > Apium graveolens. The sequence continues at coordinate 257,768,058 of NC_133651.1, read as the reverse complement.
CATCCAGATTACGTCTATAAATTATATAAAGCCCTATATGGGTTAAAACAAGCTCCAAGAGCTTGGTATGAAAGGTTGAGCAAGTTTCTCTTAGAAAATAAATTTAGAATGGGAACAGCCGATAAAACCTTATTTACGAGGCAAGAAAATGATGATATATTGCTCATACAAATTTACGTAGATGACATCATCTTTGGTTCAATAAATGATGCACTATGTAAAGAATTCTCGGAAAATATGAGTAAAGAATTCGAGATGAGTATGATGGGAGAATTAAACTTCTTTTTAGGATTGCAAATAAGGCAATCAGATGAAGGCATCCATATCTCTCAATCAAAATATTGTAAAGAGATGTTGAAAAGGTTCGAAATGGAAAATGCCAAACCCATCTCTACTCCTATGTCTACATCCGATAAATTAACGGAAGATCCAAAAGGAATTCCTGTAGACACAAAGAAATATCGAGGAATGATAGGTAGCTTGCTCTATATCACTGCAAGTCATCCCGATATTCAATATAGTGTTTGTAAGTGTGCTAGATTTCAAGTCGCACCAAAAGAATCTCACTTATCAGCAGTAAAAAGGATATTGAGATATCTTAAAGGAACCACATATTGGTCTTTGGTATCCTAAGGGTATACCATTTGACTTAGTATGTTTTTCTGATTCAGACTATGCCAAGCATTTAGTTGACAGAAAAAGTACTAGTGGTATGTGTCAGTTTCTCGGTGGATGCCTAGTTTCTTGGTTTTCAAAGAAACAAAACTCCGTATCCATCTCAACTACATAAGCTGAATATATAGCAACTGCAAAGTGTTGTGCTCAAATATTATGGATGAAGCAAACACTGGCTGACTATAATATAAAATTTGAAGTGATCTCAATATTATGTGATAATACGAGTGCTATTGATCTTAGCAAAAATCCCGTATTACACTCAAGATCCAAACATATAGATGTGAGACATCACTTTTTACGTGATCATGTCAATAAAGGCGACATAAAAATGACTTATATAGATACTGAGTTCAATCTCGCTGACATATTCACAAAACCATTGAATTCCGAAAGATTCACTAAACTCTGCTTGGATTTAGGAATGTTGGAATCAATAAAATAGATAGATAATTGTATTTTTATCTATCTGTTGGGTTATTTAAGCCTATCTCATGAATAGGATATTTTCTCGATCGAGTTATTGAGTCTCGTAAATTCAGATTTTTCAATAAAGAAATTTATTGATCGGATTTATTGAGATCTTATATAGCTTTGATTAACCGAGAAAATAAACTGTGCTAGTAATTATATAAATTATAATTGAGATTTATAAAGGCTAAATATATATATATATATTATTTGGGTATATCAAAAATCTATTTTCAAAATATATATATAAATAAATATTTGTTTTGGATTAAATGTTATTTGTTAATCCAGCCAGAACAATATTCAAGGCCCAAATGTTTTATAAAAACCTAAAATCCTATCTATATATTTATATAAAACCCCAGCCCAGAATTTTATTCAGCCCAGTTTTTATAAGCCCAGAAAATTAAAACGATTTAATCGTGGCCATTGATCATTTGCTTAGATCAATCTAAGCCGTCCATTTCGGTTAATATAAAACCAAACACACTGTTTGCACTGTGCATTCGTCTTCTCCCCTAACCCCGTCTCACTTGTTCTCCGCCTCTTTCTTCTCTCTGTAAACCCTAGATCAATTTCATCGTTTTCTTTCAAAAATTCGATGAATATAAAAAGATACTATACTTATTTATTATATCTCGTCGTTTATAACATACGATTGATGATTAATCGTGTTTGGGTTGGAAAAACAAATGATTTTGATGATAAAAATCGATGATTTCTATATGAATCCATCGAGAATCATCAAATCAAACATTCAAATCATGTTTATATACATATATACTTTCATTTTTGATTCGATTATAACTGATTTGATGAACCCTAACCAGTTTATTGAGACAATATGCAGGAGAAGAACGGAATCGAGCCTATAATCAAACAGAAATGAAGAAAAAGGAGTGCATGCGGTGTTTTGGAAGTTGACTCAGTCCGCGACTGAGTCAACCAGGTAAGACCTATAAGCCAGGCCAGGCTACAGGCTCAGGTATGAACAAATCGAACCCTAACAGTGTGCTACTGATTTAGTTCTTGTGAAATCGAAGAGTTGAAGCTTCTGTGATTGAAATTTATGAAGATATATGTGCTATTTGCGAAGATTATTTGAATGATATGATTAATTATTTACGAAATCGACTTGGTTTATCAATTGATTATACGAGCTCATAAACTGAGATATTTATATATGGTTGTTGAGGAATTTCTTGAAATATGTTTCAATTCTGGTATGAACAAAATGTTATTTGTGATAATATTTGATAAAATCAAGTCAATTATGTCTGATTAATCGAAACTGATGTATGTTGGATATTTGTGAAATTTGTTCCCAAAAACTGCCTTGTTTTGATTTAAAGATAACTCCCTGTGAAATATAAGTGAAAAATCAAACTCAGACAAGTGTTTAAGCATATGGGTTCTTAATCTGAAGTATATGTGATCTTAATCTGAGATATGTGTATGAATGTGGTTAATATTTGTCACTGATTTGAGTAAACCTCCAGTTAAGAGTCACTTGGTGGGATCAATACTAAAAGCTGTTTATTAGTATGTCTGTGATCAAAATTGAAGTATATATCTAGTATGCGAACTTTTGACTGACTTTGGTTTTGTGTCATCTGGGATAAATCAAATTCAGTATAAGTGTTTAAATATATGTGATCATAAATTAATATATATATGTACTATGTATAATTGTATTTTAGGTATGTCACTGTTTTGACCATAATAAAACTCCAAGTATGATTTATTAGGTGAAATCAAGACTACAGTTGATTATGTGCTAATTGTGATAAAAATTTATTAATGTGAATTGCTAGTGAATTACTATGCAAAATGTATCTTGAGTTAACTGATGTTCTGAGTATAACGGTCCTGAATGAATTGTCTTTAAATATGAACTGATTTGATATAAACTGATTAAAGTGTGAACTTTTCTTGATAGAATCTGATTCAGTGAATAAGATGCATAAATATTGCTTTATATTGTATGATCCAAAGAACTATGTGGTCTTATTGAAACAGATCTTTTAATTCTCTTAATCAAAATAACTCAGGCTTGATAATACTCAATAATGGGATAAAGTCAACAACTTGTTATTTATTAATGCTTACTGATCCATGGCTGAGTTAATATTTATGAGAAATTAAGTGCTTAACAGTGTATCAAGTATCTGGACTCATTATATCCTATCAGTATCTACTTGAATCAATCTACAAAGTGTCATGTGCTTATGATCTTTTGAAATCTGTGCACTTATTTGATCTTTCAGATTTAATTTGAATTCAAAATATGATATACTTCCTGATTCATTGAACTTCTGTGTACTTCAATCTTCATCTTTATCTGTGATATATATGTAATCTTGTACACTATGATTGATTACACTGTGATGATTTACTATAGATTAATGTATGAATTTAAAGGTTTAATGCAAGAAATGAAAACACAAGCACACAGTGCCCTCACAGGAAGACCTGGCAGGGGAGCCTTGAGCACCTCTGTATCTGGATCACTGCTGTGATTAATGGCCACTTAGAGATCTTAGGAAGAACACTCTAAAATGCCATGAAGAAATTATGTTTAAATCTGACTTAGTGTTTATTCTGTGTAATTGTGTGATATTAATTGCTATCTGAATTAAATGGAATTGCACATGTAATATAAATGCATCAGATGTGTTAAATGTGATATTACTCTCATAAATTCCTTATCATTTAACATAATCTACCTATAGATATAAATGCATTATTTTGTGTTAAAAAAAAAAGGTTATTCCATTAATATCTGTGAAAAGGTATTGCACTTTTTGCATATTCAGGACAGCCATCTGAACACTCTTAAATGCACAATTTGTCATCTTACTAGAAGTCTATGCTGCACTTCACCTTTATGTCACACAGTTTCCCAAAATCTGTGTACTGTGTACTTAAAACAGTATTAAAAAGTATAATCAGACACTTCTGTCATTAATTTCCTATAACTGCTATAAATATATCTTGTCCTAGAATAACTAAGTAAATACCTAGGATTTGGACTTATGTGACACAGCATGCTTTGGCAAACTGCACTTAATGATAAACACTATTCATGAACAGTAAAAGTGACTTTGAAATGAAATTATTTTCTAAACTAATCTTGGATTTTGTGCAATGTGCATGCATATATACTTGTTACTTATTGCATTCACACACACTCAAACACTTGGAAAAAGGTTATCTTCTTTACTTTACAAGTCATGAATCCAAATGCAATGCCATATTACCCCAGACCTAGACCAGCCATCACCAATCCATATCTACTTCAAGATATGGAAAAGAAACAGTTTATTTACCATAAAAATTCTGCCTTCAAAACTGTAAACACTTCCCAGTCCAGAAACCCTAACCAGAGACACCTGTCTAAAAACCCTAGAAAAGGATTTAGAAATCACACCATTCCATTTTATCAAAGCAGAAAATTCCAGATCCCAAATGCTCAAAACCCTAGACCCTCTAAGCCTTTTCAAGCTAGAGTATACACCAGGAAATCAAACCTCAGAAATGAACCAAACACAAAAACAAACACAAACAGTTCCAAACCCCCTCCTCCAGACCTTGCAAACCCTTCCAACTCAAAGAAATACCTAAACCTTGTCCAAAATGTCCAGCTTGGCATTTGTGTGAATCTGACTGGTGAAGTTGAGAAGGTAATCAGATCTGCTAAATGGGATGGGTTAGTCTTTCATTTGTGTAGACAGTATTTCATACATCTGATGGGTGAATTCTATTGCAACATGAATATCATTAAGGGAGTAGATGGTTTGTTGCATTTTACTACAACTGTAAACAAGAAGGTTATTTGCATTGATAACAAGAGTCTAAATAGAGCTTTGCATTTACCTTTACACCTGTGTGAACTTCCTTGTCATGATATTTACTCATTGTTTGTCTTTAACAAAGCTGAGTATGAGTTAATGTTGGGTGTCCTCTGTGAATCTGATGTGCCTTTAGGGTTGTGTGATGTTAACTGTGGTATCCATTTTAAGCATTTTAAAGGGGTATTTCAATACTTAGCTTTAATAATTAGGGCCAATGTGTTACCTAAGCCTAATCAAAGCAAGTATTTTGACTTTTATGATGTAAAACTCGTTTACCTCCTTTATAATAACAAGATAAACTTCATTATATCCTATGTAATCTTGTTAACCATGATAAATGCTAATCTGGTAGGATATATGCCCTATGGTCTTCTCATTACATCCTTCTTTCTGATGTGTAATGTTCACCTTCCTAAAAAATTTGCTAACTTGGGTGATTCTCATATCACCAAAGACCATATCAGACCTCAGATCTCCCTTAAAACCTGTGAACCTCAAGAGGTTGAACCTACTGTACTTCCTCCAGTACTTAGAGAAGTAGACATATTCCTCTCAAATTATGATTCTGTGAGAGTCATGATTAGTGAGCTTAAAACTGAACTTAAAAAGGTTAAAACAGAAAAATAAGGAGATTAAGGAAAAGGTGACTTACCTAGAAAGTGTGACTATATCCTATAAGAATAGGATTTCCTATTTAGAGAACCTAGCTGGATCAAACCTAGGGGAACCTAGTTTGACTGACCTAGAGATGGTGAATTCATTCCAAGTTCCAGTCTCAAATGACTTAGATATGGTTCAGGAATTAGAGGATATAGGCATGGATGCTAGAGGACCCCCCATTGAACTCTTACCTGATTTGATTCATGTTTGTGATGTGGATGGAAATGTGATTGGATGATCTGTGTTTGCTGAACTTGAAGTGGTGTGTGATTCTGTGCTACTTAACTCTGCTGATCTGATGTTAACTTTTGTATCTTTTACTTTGTTTGTAATGAATGGAACTAGCTATTGAATTTGTAACTTTCTGGAGTGTATGCACTCTTTTTGCTTTGTAATGTTAAGACAGGTGCAAATGTGTGTTCTCTTTAATCAGTGAACCACACTAATTGAAATGGAACATTTTTGGTTTCTTGTGAATATAAAATTTGCATTATGTTACATTTTCTTGCATTACTGTATTTATGCCTTTATGGATCACTAATATGCATCTACAGGTACTGTGGTCAAGTTACTAAATGGTTGTACTGATAATTTTAAAGAAATTATTTCAGTTTGCTAATAATTGAGTTAGTTAAACAGTTTGATATCTTAGAAGTACAACTGCCTCGTTTAAATCTGACTAGTGTACTAACCAGTTGTATTCAGTCCACTAGTTCAAAGAATATATATGGATTAGCAACTATGTATACTAATCATTTTTGCAGATTAACAAGTTCATTTCTCAAAAACTCACACAGTGCACAAACAAAATGCAAAAGAAGTGTATTTGATAACTACATACTCACACACATCACTCAGGTATGAAAGGTATACACTGTTGGACTTATTCAAATTGTATTGTAATTATCAATTATTAAACTTATAACAAGATAAGTTAGAATCAGTTTAGAACAATTTGAATGTAAACAGTCGGTTCCTTAGATTGTAATAGTATTTATCCCATGTAAACTGCAAGAATGGATATGAGTTTTAGATAAAAAGCACTGCAGTAGCATGTATTAGTCTTCTGGATCTATAAACAATACAAAACATAGAATGTATTAGGCTCTCTCATGTGTAACAATTTCTAGTGCAAGACTGTACTCTGTATTATTTCTGTGCAACTCGTAAGGGTCATACGTACTTCTACTCAATCATCATGCATGCAACTAAACTGGTATATGTTTGATAAATAGGTTTATGTTTGATAATTCAAGTTTAAAAGGATTTGCGTAAAACATGTTTGTATTTTCAGTCAAACTCTTTTTGTGATTGCTTAAAACGAAACTAAGGTTTTAAAGTATGCTTTAATCAAGGTTTAAAATCACAAGATGACATGCAGTTGAACTCAGTTAAGGTCTACAAAGTCTGATATATATATATATATATATATTGGGTAATTCTTTAACAAGATATGCATGAAAAATTCGAATCACAAGACTAGTTTAAAAGGTATAAGTTTGTAAATGGTTTCTTATACAAAGAAGTTACTTCTTTAAACTAAACTACAGTTAGCCTGTTTTAGCAAGAGTCTTAAAAATCCGAAATTATGCATGCAACAAGGCCAAATAAAATGTGTACAAATGAATTACACTTAACATGTTTTAAGGTCTATAAAACTATCATTATTTGATTCAAGCTATGTATGCCTAAAATCTCACATGCTTAAATCAGAAACTAACCTGCATGAATGAAACTGAAAACCATTAAGAAACTACTTGCACTTATTCCATATTTTAACATGATCATATTGTTTCTAAATTGGGATTCACCTACTTTTTGTTATCTTCTAAACAAAAGGGGAAGAGAATTTAAAGTGTTCTATTGTAAACTAAAGGGAAATAAAAAGGGAAAAGAGTACTTAAATGAATTTAGCCCCCTCAATTTTTCAAATACATGATTTTGCTAGATAATCACTATGCTTCAATATTTCTTAAATATCTAACAAGGTTTTGCAGGATTTATCCTAAGAGAGGAATCAAGTTGAGTCCCTTAAAATGTATGTGCAAAAATATTTTAAAACTCATGCATACACCAAGGGGAAGCACACACTTGAAAAATTTAAATTTTATGTTGGTTTGGCAAATACCAAAAAGGGGAATATTGAAAGGATATCTTCGATATATTATTTATTTTGGTATTTGTACGATTAAACATAAAATTTAAGTACACTTAGATCCTCTCCATTAGGACATAATTTTAATTGATCCAGATCAAAGTCAAATAGTCAAACCAGCTAAATTATTTTCAAAGACTATTTATAAAAAGAGACATTCCATTATTCTAAAAACAATCAAAATTATATTTTATGGAATATATCTCTAAGGCAACTTGATCAAATAAGAAATATCAAGTTATGATATTTTTTAGATTACAGTTGCAACATCAATAAGGCAACAAACTCGAATAAGGAATATATCAGAAATATTCTTTAGAGATCTCGTGCTAAATTAAAAATGTTTTACTCTTCGCTCCAAAATACATCTCTACATATAATCAAAAGAGTTTTTATCCAAAGATTATTAATATTCATGATTGGAATATTAAAATCCAGTTCTGCAGCTCAGTTCTGTATACTTACAGTAATTTTCTTCTGGTTCGTAAAATCAGCATCTCTCGGAGAAAATCATTCAAAAATACTCAAACACATTTCCTATCCTCCAAATATATCTCACATATTAGGAAATATATTCTAAGTATATATACAAGTCAAAACTTTGGTCAAAAGATCAATCTCCTTTATTTTAAGACCAATGGTATTTTTACTCGGAAGAAAGACTGACAGAACAGTTTTATTTTTAGATAAAATACTTCCACATGCTAGAATGACTTGAAATTTGATATGGATCATTTAAATTCTATTTTTTAAGTATGGTAAAAATTTCGTAGCCTTTAGAGAATTTTTGTCCGGGCACAAAAATCGAGGCAGTTGGTCCCACAGTTGACCACGTTTGACCTAGTTACCATTGACTAAAGTTGACCAAACTTTGCAGGACATCATTTTATAATATTTAGATAATTATCATATTTTTTATGATATTTATTTAAGAGTTTTTGGGGTGGTCATAATTAATGGTGCTTAATCGGTAATTAAAGTGATTAAAGAATGATTAAAAGAAAAGGAAAATATATATTTAATATATATATTTCAGATGAGATTTGAATGAATACTAGATTGTGTTTTCTTCCCACTTGCAAAGAAACACAACCTACTTGCCATGTCATCAATCCATGTGATACACTCCATCCACCATTCATTCCTTCTCAAATCTCAACCATTCATTCCACCCAATTTTCTCTATAAATAAACCCCCACCCCAACCCATTTCAACCAAGCTAAAGGGCCAAATACTTGCTGGGAATTTTTGAAGAAGTGCCTCTCTTCATCTCTTTCAAATTCTATACACACACTTCTTCTCAAAAACCTTCTCTCTCTTAAATATATACATATATACTTAAGGTTTTTGATATCCAAGCTTAGCTTCACCCAACCAAGCTTGTTCCCACCAAGTGAGCTCATCCACCACCACTTTCCGGCCTCCCGAAGGGCTGCCCAAGTTCGTCCATAGTGCCAAAATCCGGCCGAACCTCCGGCGAATTTTTCCGGCGAACTTTTTCGACCGTTTTCCAAAAGTGGTGAGTTTTTAACTTCTTCTTTGGTTTTCTTTATTTTGAGCTTTGTACTTAATTACTTGCACTTCATTTATCTCGACCTTGACCAACATATTTCATGAATATAGTATCATTTCGAAAGGTATCGTCTTATAACCCCTTCTAGCATCTTCGGTGTTCCGGGGGATTGTAAGTCGATCAATAGTGATCTTTGTAATTTTGTCAAATATAAGAGACGGATTAAATCACACGAGTTGGCCAATTACTCGCACTTCTATTATTTGGATCTTGGCCAACGCATAGTTGGTGTATATAGTCTAATTACGAAAGATATCGTATAATCCCCTTCTAGCACCTTAGTGTTCCGTGGGGTTTTTATTCGATATATATTAACTTCGTAATCATCTGTCTAAGCTTCAAAGGTGGATTTAATCACATGAGTTGACCAATTACTTTGCACTTCATTTATCTCGATCTTGGTCAACGCATAGTTCGTGTATATAGTATCATTACGAAAGGTATCACTTATAACCCCTTCTAGCATCTTCAGTGTTCCGGGGGATTATAAGTCAATCAATAGTAAACTTCGTAATCATCCACCTAAACTTCAAAAGCACAAATTCAAAGCCAATTACTCGCACTTCTATTATTTGGGTCTTGGCTAAGAATCATAGAACATATAAAGTTGCTTCAAGTTAAAAGTATACTTTGACTGCATAATCGTCAAATCATAAGTATACTAAATCCATAAGCCTAAGAGCTTAAAAGGATAGGTACAATTCCAAGATTGTAACCAAAGTATTCTTCGATCCATAAATACATAATCGAAAGAAGAAGAATACAAACGAAGTCGTAAGCCATAGTGCTTATACATATATATACAAGACTTCGTATTACTCCCATAAACATATATTTTCCGGAGTAATCATACGTTTACTTGACATATAAATATATATTCTGAGTTAAGTATACGTGTTGAGCTTGAAGATCAAAAGAAGTCATAATCCTTATTGATTATACATATAAAGGACTTATTATATTACTCCGATTAACACATAATCCATAAAGACGGAGTAATCAAAAGTATACTTGATATAACATTTTATATCTCAAGTCAAGTACACATATAGAGTATTAATATTCTTATTTGAATATTATACCATCTTTGGGCTAGTACCGTAACATACTAGTTCAACACATATTTTCTCTATACTTTGTGTTTTGTGGATTGTCTTATTAGTTTCGCAGCGAGGTGAGGTGACGTGAGGTGATCTTCGTTCTAAGACCCAAGTCTCATACGCACTAGCGGGGAGTTAGTCGTATTTGCACCGTGAAGAAGAGGAAAGACTCAAGACCGGATACTAAGATCCGAGACCGGTGAAAGCTAAGGAAGCCAAGTCCACACAAGGGATCTACATCAACTTTGAAGAGATACCGGGGAGTTATTGTCTAAGATAAGTTGTGTAGGAACTACATTTATTTTGAGGTGGTGACCCTTGTGTTATGCACCAAGATAAATATTTGTAAGGGTGTAAAGGCTTCTCCGCCTACTAAAGGAGCGAGTTTATATTAAGGGAAAATCCCGAGTCCGGGAGAGGAGCTCGGGGACTGGAGTAGGGGTGAGCGGATCTATTAGAGGTTGCGCCATCGCAAACCAGGATAAAATCGCCGTGTGGTATTTTCTTTTCTTGTACTTTATTTTCCGCACATATAAACTGCATAACCACTCGGTAAAGTTTTTAAAACGCCATAATAATTTTTAAATTGGTAATTAAGCTATTCAACCCCCCTTCTAGCTTAACATAGCCCTCATACGGGACCTAACAGAAATGGAGTAATAAAAAATCGAAATGAAATATGAACAAAGGAATAGCAAGTGTATATCAGTGATTTAAAACAAGAATCAAAAGAGTGCAATTGTGATAAGTATCTGAAGAAGTGTCACTATTCTGAAAGTAGAATAGGGGAAAAACTTACCTTTTGCGCGACTCACTGCAAACCTGTCACCTTCGTCTATTACCGACTCAACCTGCCTTGCTGACTTAGCTTCTGTTAGAGAACTAGACTGATTTAGTAATTTCGTACTTCAATTGTATCTTGAATCGACTTCACACCGTTCCTAACATTTATCCATGTGCTTATGACTGACTCATGTATTATTTATTAGCAAATAAGACTCAATTAACCACGTAATACACATAAGCACATAATCATTTTTATAGTTAAAATAATTTTTAGAACCAAAATTGCCTCGCTGATCGCCCAACTAATCTTTATCTGATTCGTTTCCCATTTTTCCGGAATTTTTCGGACTCGTCTCGGCACGCATTTCGATTGATAATCAAACAAGCAACAAAGTCAACTGATTTCTAGAAGAAATTAAGCTTTAATATTATTTTTAATGAAAAGAATTTATTTTTCTGAGTCAAAGGGCTTTCGTTTTGCTCGAATCGGGCTAACGGTTTAATTATTATCAATTAACACTGATAATTCAATTTATTATTCACTATAAATAATTATTACTAATTTTTAAAACTCAAAATTAATTTTTAAATAATTATTTAAGAAAAATGAGAATTAAAAATGATTTTTCTATAATTTTTGGAATTAAAATGAATTTATTATGATTTATTGAAAATTATTTGATTAATTATCAAAATAATTAATAATTTTTAAATAATTAATAAATAATTAATAACTAATAAATAAATAATAAATAATTAAGAAAATAATTCAATATGATTTTTAGAAAATAATTCAGAATTATTTATAATATAAATTAATTAATTAAATAATTAATTAATCAATTTATAAAATAAATAAATCTGATTTTTAAAATAAATAAAAATAAAATAAAAATCAAAAATCCAGAAACAGTTGTCAGAAATCAAACATCTGACAAAACAGATCAAACCCGGGTTGCAAATCGGGTTGCAACCGGGTCACCAAGAACATCCCGGGTCGGGGATTAACTCACCGGAAAATTCCCAGATTCGGGTGTGTTTCCCGGACTCCGGCGACCTCTGTTCCCGGCCAAACGAGCACCGTTTGGTACCGTTTTTGATCCCAAACCATTCCAAATCACTTCCCCAACCTATCTCAGGCCAAAATCAATCAGAAACATCCCTGGATATCATTCTCCGATCAAAACCGACTTCAACTCCGGCCAAAATCCTATCTTTTGATTCTGTAAACCAAACTCAACGTTCTATAGTGGAAATTAAAGCTATGAACACATACAATCAAAGCCCTAACCTTCCAGAAACCAAAGATTCACAGAAATCATCGACTTGTAATTTGAAAATTCAGTATAAACCCTAGAAATCATGAATCACTATACAGACATCGTTTGTTCAATTAAACACCATCAATTGATTGTAAATCATCTAACAAAGCTATATCAACCATCAAAATATCAAAATAACCCTAAATTCAAAAGTCCTAATTCGAACATAAACCCTGGAATTTGAAAATCACAAACTACGAATTAAAACGTGAAATTGATGCTAAAAACAGAAAGAACATATCAAAACCTTCAATTTGGGTACTTGAATCACACGATTTGGTGTTGAAATCAGTGAGAAATCACGTCTTGAATTCCTTACCCGACACTGTTCTTCCCGACCCGATTTGCAGAGAATTTTTGTATTTTTCTGAATTTTAATGATTTATTAATTATAATTAATTAATAATCAGGCTATTTATAGTGTGAAAAATAATACCCCTAAATAAAATTAAGGGGCTAATTATACATCAAATAAAAATATTTGGCCCTAATTTTTATAATTTTTTAGAATTAAAATTTATTTTATAAATATTTTATATATGCAATATATATGCCAAAATTTCCCAAAAATTGTGAATATTGCAAAAATGCAAAGAAATAATATAATTGAAAGTCCTATAATTTTATAAAAATAAAAATGTGATTTTTGTGGGGTTTTTAACACCCAATGGGGCCCGGAAAAGTCATTTTTCGTAAAACGAGAAAATTTATAAAATGCCTAGATGTTCAAAATAATGCGATGGTAAAAGCCGTTTGATGAAAAATAAGGCCCATTATTTTATTTGAAATACTGGCTTTAAAATCATGGTTCGGGTCGTAAAACATTTGAAATGAAAGCGAGGAATGTAAAATAAAATATCTGAAAAATATCTTAAAAATACAGAATTGACACAGAATGCACATAACACGTAACAATTAGGGTTTTGACAGATGATTACACATAAATGACACATTAACACACATCATTTATTATAAATATGATATAATACAGACATAGATTTCCCAGACGTTACACATACCATTGTTGCATAAGTGCATAATCTTAAGTTAACTAAAAAGAGTCTATGTGGGTACGAATCTGATTTATATCTTATACTACTTGCGAACGCGTATACTTGCGTGTAATTTTAGCGCATGTTATCGCCTTAACAAGTTTTTGGCGCCGCTGCCGGGGACTCGGTGTTAATTTTTAGTTTATGTGCTTGACATTAGTGGTCGTTAAAGTTCACTGACTCAGATTCTTTTATTTTCACGGTTTATTTGTTATGTTTCAGGTACTCGAGAGAGCGTGTATGCGAACACGTTCTCAATCTCTTAAGGAAACTATTGAAGAAGAAGAAGTGATCATTAAAATGGGAGATCCAGCAGCAGCAACGAAAGCGTTGATGGACTTTTCTCAACCAAAGATCAATGACATTCAATCTAGCATTTCCAGGCCAGCTATCGCAGCTAATACCTTTGAGATCAAGCCTCGCACAATTCAGATGATGCCGAATTCTGTCTAGTTTGAGGTGCTCCAACGGAAGATCCCAATATACACATTAGGGATTTCATCGAGATCTGCGACACCTTCGAGATCAATAATGTTTCTGAAGATGCTATGAAACTGAGACTTTTCCCATTCTCTCTGAGGGATAAAGCTAAGGGCTGGTTACACTCTCTATCAGCTAGTTCGAATACTACATGGGAAGATCTTGCTCAAAAGTTTCTCACTAAATTCTTTCCTATGGCAAAAACAACTACAATCAGGAATGTTCTTACTCAATTTGCGCTGCAATCAGGAGAATCTTTATGTGAAGCTTGGGAACGCTAAAAGGAGATGCTTAGGAAGTGTCCTCATCATGGAATGCCTGACTGGATGGTGATCAATTGCTTTTATAATGGTTTGGGAGCACAGTCGAGACCTATGCTTGATGCATCATCAGGTGGAGCTCTATGGGCTAAAAGCTATGAGGAAGCTTATGAGCTAATTGAACTGATGGCTGCTAATGAATATCAGTATCCAACCCAGAGATTGTCACAGGGCAAGGTAGCAGGAGTTCTTGAATTGGATACATCTACCGCTATCACTGTTCAGCTAAAGGCGATAGCTATGAAAATCGATTATCTAGCCAACTATGGAGTTAATCAGATAGCCAGTGTTTGTGAGATGTGTGGAGGTGCGAATACGACGGAGCATTGTGCTATATCTTGTGAATCAGCACAGTTTGTGAGCAACTTTCAGAGGCTGCAGTAGCCAGTTCCTGCCATGTACCATCCTGACAACCAGAATCACCCTAACTTCAGTTGGAGCAACAATCAAAATTAGGTGCAACAACCTTATCAGTAGTATGCAGCAAGGAAATTCAACCCTCCTGGTTTTCGACAACCGCAATATGCACCAAGACAACAACTCCAACTTCAACAACTACCACATGGAACTACAAGTCAATCTAATAGAAAATCTGAATTGGAAGAGTTGAGGTTCATGTGCAAAAGCCAAGTGGTTTCTATCAAGACTCTGGAGAATCAAATTGGGCAGATTGCCAATGTTTTGTTGAATCGACAACCAGGAACTCTTCCTAGTGATACCGAAGTTAATCCAGGCAAGAGGGAAGTTAATGAACAGGTGAACGCCATCACCTTGAGGTCTGGAAAGTTCGCAAGCCCCGAAATTCAGCAAGACAAAGCGTCTGGAAATTATGTTCATAATTCAGGTGCGTCTGCACCCTTGCCGATTCCAGAAAATGAGATTGTAGCTGAAAAAGTTGTACAGAAGGATGCCGAGGTGGAACCGAAGAATAAAGCTATTGAAAGCAATCCTCCTGAGGGTAATACAGGGGATAAACAGGTCTACCCACCTCCGTCATTTCCTAAAAGGCTTCAGAAGCATAAGTTCGATGAGCAATTTGCCAAGTTTTTGGAGGTTTTCAAGAAGCTGGATATGAATATATCTTTTACGGAAGCTCTAGAACAGATGCCGAGCTATGCTAAGTTTATGAAGGGTATTCTATCTCGGAAGCTAAAATTTGAGGAGTTGGAAACCGTCGCTCTAACGGAAGAGTGCAGTGTTGTGCTGCAACAGAAACTACCTCCTAAACTTAAAGATCCAGGAAGCTTCACGATACCTTGTACCATTGGCAATCTGTCATTCGACAAGTGTTTGTGTGACTTGGGAGCTAACATCAATCTGATGCCCTTGTCTGTCTTCAAGAAACTTGGTTTGCCTGAGCTAAAACCGACATACATGTCATTACAGTTGGCCGATCGGACCATCACTTATCCACGAGGAATAGTGGAGGATGTATTGGTTAAGGTGGACAAACTCATCTTCCCTGCAAACTTTATAATTCTTGATTTCGAGGAAGATAAAAGATTCCCATAATCTTGTGAAGACCATTCTTGGCTACAGGCCGAACTATGATCGATGTGCAAAAAGGAGAGCTTATGATGAAGGTTCAAGATCAAAAGGTCACTTTTAATGTGTTCAAGGCAATAAAGTTACCCACATATAAAGAGCAGTGATTAAAGTAGAGCGGGTCGACTCTGTCGAGAATTCGGAGCTTGAGCAATTGCCAAAGTCGAATACCTTAGAGAGATCCTTAATAGGGGAATCAGTTATTGAAGATGAAGAAGGAGCATAACAACTGTAGGTTTTGAATGCACCTCCGTGGAAGAGGAAGTTGGATATGCCATTAGATTCTCTTGGGTTAGCAGAACTGAAAATTTCTCAAGAGCGTTTTGAGTCGTCTATAGAAGATGCTCCCACACTTGAGCTCAACCCACTACTAAATCACTTGAGTTATGCATTCTTAGGTGCACCCCATGACAAGGGCTTGGGATATATTTTTGATGATGTAGAGGGAGGCCGAACGGATCCTCCCGTGCCTATAGAAGGTTCTTCTCATGTGCAACAGGCAGTTGATAGGACGGGTATTGGTGATGAGCAGTACAGGCGATTGACTAGGCGTATTGAGGTCATGCATGACATCCACCGACGTTTTAATGAAGATTTGACACACGCTCTCGGTATTATTTTCCGAGACACTGGTGTCGAGGTTGATGGGCCAACTGATCCTCCATCTGAAGAGGGTGATCCTCCCACTAACTAGGTATGCCTGAAATTCTTAATATTACCTTCAATGAGGACATTGAAAATTTTAAGTTTGGGGGTGATAATGTAAGGATTAGTTTGTATGTCTTCATATAGATTCATGTCGCATATTTAGTTGTATTTCATTCATATTTTTGCATGATTGTTCATATAGGACATTTGTGTTCATGTTTGTATGTGAGTCCATGTAGTTGCATTCGCATGCATATAGCATGGTCCCTTAGGTTGAGTTATTTATGTCTGATAAGTTGATGTTAATTTGAGTGTAGTGATGACGAATATAGGGTTGTTTAAGTCCTAATGAATTGATTTGCATACCAGAAATTTTTTTTTTGTTCACAAGTCTTATAGGATTGCTTTTGAGCTAGATCATGATCATACTTGTTTATTTTTTGAAATTAATCACTTGGTTATATTTAGAATTTTTAGTATTCTCTTAATGACAAAATAACACTGATTTTTTTAAATTGGAGAAAAGCAGGATTTCATTGCTAGTTGTGAACAAGGCTAGGCGTCAAATGGCTAGTAGCCAGCTTATAATTTTTATGAGTAGTCTAGGGTTGAATAAGATGGAGCGAAACACACTCATTCAGAAATCATTGAAAAAAAAGAAAAAAAGAATATGTGTTCTGCATAATTGATCAAGAGTGAACTCTTTAATACTCGAGTTATTAAGTTCTAGGAGACTTTCTGCCTAGTGATCTAAGGCTTTGATAGTCTGGGATTCGCTAACCTAACGCTCGCTACATGGGATTGTTATGAACCGTTTATAACCTCGCTCTGATACCACTTGTTGGGCTTTGCTGAGCATGCCTAACTCCACATTAGTATGATATTGTCCGCTTTGGCCGGAGCCCGCACGGGGTTGTTTTGGGTCAATCCCAAAAGGCCTCATTCTAATGGAGTTATCTGGCTGCTCATATTTTAACAATTTGCCCCTCCCACAAACGATGTGGGACAACTCCTAAAAAGTTGGGCAATAATCTCTTCAAGAACAGTTTGTTCTTCTCGGAAATTAGGCGTCTCAGCTGTTCATAATTCTTTTACATTACAGATTTTAATAAAACTTCTGTTAGACATAAGTGTTCTATTCTCTACTTGTCAATTCAGTTACCGATTGTTTTTGCATTCATGTTTTGTTTCGTTATTTGATTTATTGCTTGTTCTTACTTAAATCCTGATTAAATTGCGTGTAGTGTTAATTTTACCCAACTGTAAGAGTGGAATTGAAGTCATTGACAAGAATTACAGCAGTACAACATACATACAGTGTCTTATGTTGGGAAATTGCTGTTTATTACTCCAGCTAGCAATTAGCAATAGTGTCTCCTGCTACCATAGTTTGTTTGATTCCGTAGTAAAAATCGAGACAAGTATGGGGATTCCACCATCCTAAAGATGCTTGACATGGGAGTATTATCCTCCCGTCTGCACTTTGGTTGGAATTAAGTTCACCAGACATGTTTTAAGGTGCTTTCAGTCTTTCATTGGTTTCACCAACCCCAGCCAGTATAGTTGAATTACAGCTAGTGCATAGTGGTTTGTGCCTTCCTATTTCCAGATTCTTCTCAATTACTCGTATCTCATGCATACAGTGAAAGAAATAGACTCCAAACTACTATAACGTTAGCTGTGACATATTATCCGTACTTCATTTTTTTCCGAAGAAGATGATAACAAAAGAAACACATTTCAATACTTCTCTTGCAAAAACAAACATAAAGATTTGAAAAAACAATGTTTATCATAGACCGAAACAAAAAAAAATTAATCAGTCTGAATGGTTGATAGCCTGATAGGAAAGAGATACCAAACATGTGATCTAAAAATTTGGAAGCTCTGGCCTCCTAGCTACCACAATAGCCGTGGTGGTATCATTTTCAGTTATCTGCCTAATTTAACAGTTGCCCCCCACCCTCCCTACCCTAAACTTGGACTATAACAAGACTCTCTCCCCTCCCCAGCCTAGACAAGTAAACATAGCCTGTAGGACTACTCTCTACCTAGATTATTACTAGTACATGAGATTAATACAAATATAATATATTGTTGCTATAGGGTTAGAACATACAAATGCTCCAAGATAATTGCAGTAGAGATGGACCATCTTTAATATATAGTGTAGATTTCGAATTCAATTTATTAGCCACTTCTTGAGAGTTGAGATACCTGCTTTTATCAATCAGATTCAGTGGTGGCCTCTCTTCCCTGTATATTTCTCTTTCCGTATCTTAATTTATAGATCTGTTGTAACTTCTTACCTCTTCCAGGAAAAGAAACGATAAATGTACAAGTCCATATACTCCATATTTATGATGTACCTCTATGTGAAATATACTAAAAATATATCAACATTTTCTATAGGAGATCATCCTCATTAACTGCAGGCTGTACCGTATGTATTGCAAAATAATGTACATTGATATTTTTAGTGAAACTGGCAATCTCGAATGCTATTTCAAATCTGTCTGCAATAATGATCCATTATATATATTTACATATTTAGTTTCATGAAGACCGTACTTAAGCTCAATGTATATATTGCTCGTGCATCCACCAAGACTCGAACCTAACAAAGAGGATATTCCTTGATCTAAGAAATCAAAACAATTATTAAAAAAGAGACATTATATGTTTTCTTTCTTAAGAGAGAACTGTGTTTTACATATGATCACGTCAACTTTTCAATACAATAGAGAAGGATTGAAGAACATCCATTATTAACACAAAAACTAATACATTTGGAGTACGGGTGATCATAAATAAGAACTTGCACGCAGTGCATATTCGATAATAATCCAAGCTAATTAATTAATAAACTAGTATCCACTGCTAGGCATGCTGCTTGTCGTTACATTTAAATCGTGATGGTAGCTGCTAAAATTTTCATGATGTCGATAAGATGCCATTGAACTACTACTCTCTCCCATATCCTTGCTACACTTATTCTCATCATCATTAGTATCATCATTATCAATGTTAATCTCTTCTTTGGTCGCTTTTTCATTAGCATGACCGCCCATCAACTCCATTGCCATTCTATTATTCGACGACATAAACTGTGCATGAGCCTCAGCTTGAGCTTGAGCTTCACAATATGCAGACATAAGTTGTGGTGATGAACCCGAGGGCACAACGGATGGGAGTTTGGAAAGAAGTGCTTCAAGGCTACTCATTGACGGAGTAATGCAAAGTGGATGATTCATGAAATGGTGGTAAAATTCAGGTGGATGTGCTGAGTTATTGGCTTGGAGTAACTGCCATGCTTGATCTGGTGTAGTAGCTCCTCCTCCACCGTAGCTAGGGTGATCTAATTTATAAGGATAAGAAGACGAGGAAGGGTGCGGTAATAGTACTCCTGGAATGCTCTCGATATAGCTTAGCTTCTTCCTCAGTAACACAACATAGCTCAAGTCTTCAATCACCTTCACTTAATTAACTCTATGTTTATATAAAAACCAAAAACTTTATTGTTTGTTAATTAACTATCACACATACAAGAAGATACTACCACTGTTTAATAGAAGTGTTAAGAGAGGATGGAGGAGGGATAACCTTGTGAGTGGAACCTAATTGAATAACACCTTCTCTAACTGCAATCAAAGCTATGGTCTGCAAAATATATGAAAGTCATGATCAGATGTATAGTAAATGGTTGTGGATGAAAAAGACATTATAATAAAGAGTTAATACTACTGTATGTGTATTTATCTATACCTTGATACCAGACTGGAACTGAGCCTCCCAAGTCCTAGGTTGCTGTTACATAAACATCACGAACAATAATAGTTTCGAATTTAGAGATGAAAAAGTTTCTCTCATACTACATCAAGTACAACAAGAGATGTGTGTGAGATCAATTTAATAAGTTGAGGGTAGCTCACAGAATCAGCTGAATTATTCCATGCAGACAAAAAGTTAATTTCTTGTTCATTTGGGTCCTTGTAAATCCACTTGTGACTATGATCTGCAGCTACTTTTCCAATCAAACTGCATATATAGTTATAATAATTTTTCAGTAATTAAGATCACCAACCCTTAAATCATGATATTATAAAAGAATAATAAATTGATATGCATAAAATATATAATACCCTTCACCATAGTTGTAGATTTCATGGGACATCTTAAAGAAAAGGTCTGGTTGTAGACCTTGGTAAGGCCGATATTCATGGTTACCGTAAACACTTGGACAATGATCACTACCCTCCATCTCTGCTGTTGACGCATCAAAATTGCAAAAACCATCTTCCCACACCAATATCCTGATCACAATTAACTAGCTAATTAATTACTCTATACTGTGTGTAAACACATCAGTACTATCACTAGATTAAACTCATTTTCATAACATTTTTAAAATTATATACAACCATCACTGTAAGAAAATCTGCTTATTTTGACGGACAGCTTGAGACGGAAGCTATAGTAATAAGGAGAAAATCAAAATGAAGAAGCTGTAGTAAAAAATCAGTACCAGTTCCTCCTGTTTCCTCTTGACCGATCATAAGCTCCTCCTTGGCTATGATCCCATCTACATAAAACAAATTTAAAAAGAAACACAAGAAGTATTTTAATCGGTAGACTTTTCGCAAATACATAAACTAGCTACTGCATGCATTTAACTTATCCAACATATATGAAAGAAAGATAACACTCCTACTTACTTGGGAGGGGGATAGTTTCTGGGCAAGATCCTCCAAAAAACAGCATAAACCCATTGAGAGGTTTCGTGATTACAAAGGCTTCTTAAGGTGTGTTGAAGGAGATGAGTCACAGCTAATTGGCTCAGTTGTTCTTCCATTAATTAAATGAGAGAGAGAGAGAGAGAGAGAGAGAGAGAGAGAGAGAGAGAGAGAGAGAGAGCAATAAAGGAAGGGAAGTGTCTTGAATTCACTGATCACTTTTCTCAATCTTTTTTTAACTGTAGTTGTATCTTTAAGGAAGAAAAAGTCCTTGTGCCCTCTTTCTT
This sequence comes from Apium graveolens, assembly GCF_009905375.1. Taxonomy (NCBI): domain Eukaryota; kingdom Viridiplantae; phylum Streptophyta; class Magnoliopsida; order Apiales; family Apiaceae; genus Apium; species Apium graveolens. The sequence continues at coordinate 257,746,396 of NC_133651.1, read as the reverse complement.
CTATCCTTTATAAGGCCGGCCCCCAACAAGCTAATGGGAATCGCACATTAATTACATTAAATAATGGATGCTAGTTCATGGGTGTCAAATCGTATCTTCCGATATAATTAAAATTCACTTAATAATAAAAATAAAAAAAATTAAGCGCAAATAAAATTATCAGGTATTCTCATAAATTTTTAGTGATAAATCTAGTTACAAATATCTTCAACGGATAATAATAATAATCATGGATTGTCGAGTCAAGGCCCCGGATAAATATACACATTTTTGTGTAGGTGTGTAGGCGTACAGATGTGTACCCCGGCCTTGGCCTTTTCCCAGTGTGTGAGTGTGTGTTCAATTATCATCATGCTTTAATTTGCCGATATGATTTCGTGACCCCACTCTTTTTCGTGCCCCGTTTTTCAACAGTTTCTGTCTCTCTCTTTTTCATTTTTCGTAAATGTGAAATTTTGAATATGCAATATGCGAGGAAGTCTTGAGGTCTCGACGGTACGGGTATTTAACCCCCTAATTCACTCCAGAATTTCACGAGGGAAAGCAATCTTAAATAAGAAAACAAGGCAAGGAAATTGAGAATGATAAGAAAAAAGAAAAAAATTGACAAATATAACCTCTTTTTCAGTCGATCTTATCAAAGTAACCGGTTTTATATATTTGGCCAAGTTTAGCCGTTTCAACCTGCCTTCACCAAATGCGTAACTAGCATACCCTATTTGCATACCAGTTTTTTTAATAAATTAAAGCAGTGTTTATTCGGGGTGAGCGCGATGCGGGCGGTGCGATTTTTTCCTCAAACTGCAAACAAAACCGCATGTTTGCTCAAATTTCCAAACCGCAACCGCACCGCGTACCCTCGAAAATCGCATAAACCACACCACGAAAATGCGGTGCGGTGTGGTACGGTTCACTGCGGTTTATACTTTACATGTTCAAAAAAATTAAATAAATACAAAACTTAAATTTAATCAAATTTCCGAAAATAGTTTTGATCAATCAGAATGCAACATCTTAGTTCACTAGTATAAATACTTGGATTTTGGTTTTCCTAGTGAAGAAATACAAACAAGAGATTTTATAGTCTCTTTTTTATTTGTCAGAAGATCGTATTGTCCATTTGAATTACTTAATGAATTTAACATATAATTCTAATTCAATAAAGATGTTATGGCCATCTGGTGAAATTCAGTTTAACTAAGAACATAAGATGATTCTTTATATTACCCGATAAGAATATAAGTGTGTATATATATATAAATATATATATATATATATATATATATATTTATAATATATTTAATATTGCGGTGCGGTGCGATTTGAACCGTATTTCAGAAATTTAAAACCACGACCCGCACCGCACCGCGCGGTTTATTAAAAATTCAAACCGCAACACGAAAATTAAAAACCGCGTTTTGCGGTGTGATTTGGTGCGGTGCGGACGGTTTTTGCGGTTTTCTGCTCACCCCTGATGCTTATATCTTAGGATACCTCAGCGACACTTGCATATTCCACGGTATACTAGCATTGCTTACTATTCAAACGTTAATTTTTTTTTCTTATTATATTGAGCTAGTAATAAAAAATTAATATTTTTAAATTTAAAAGATGTACAGTAATTTAACCGTTTTCAAAAATTTAAGGATGTACCATAATTTAACCGTTTTCAATTTTTAGGGTTCAATAATTTTCTTTTGATTTTAGAAATATTAAAAAATAGAATGTAAAAGACAAATAAATTTAAAAATTTTAACATTTTAGAGTTCAATAATTCCATTTTGGGTTTTAAAAATATTTAAAAATAAATTAATAAAAGGTACAACGATTTACTGTTTAGGATTTAGGACCTAGGGTATAGGGCTTTTAGGCCCTAAACCCACAAACTTTAAATTTAATATTTTGAACCCTAACTTAATTATATTTTAATTTTTAAGGGTTGAACCCTTGATTTTTGTATTAGAAAATAATTAAATTCACATATCCAACCACTATAACAGAGAAACTAATGATACTCTTTTAAAAAATCAGTAACTACACCCATAAAAAAACTCATTACTTGCATTTAATTCAATAATTTTCCAAATTTAATAAATAAAAAATTATCAAAAAATTCTTCCTCATTAATAATTAAAATCTATATGAAGCACTTATGTTGGCTATCTATTATATTTAATAAATCCCAACATGATTTGTTATCACTTATAAAAATGTTAATATACATCTTATAGTAATCTAAAAATTGATATTGATAAATTACAAAAAAAATACTAATGTACTCCCTATATCAAACTAAAATCAACCACTGCCCACACCACCAAAATAACCAAAATAAAAGTAAAATCACTAAAATCTGAATCCAAATAACTAGAATTTGAAACACAAATTATCACAATTATACACCTCTAAAATTTTTCCAGTTTTCGAATATGTTTGTTATGGTCTTGCTGATGGTGGAGTGGGTGAAAAAATAATATTGGGGGTTTTATAAACTCATATTTATTGTGATGGGATGAAAAATGAGATCAATGGTGTTATGGGTAAAAAACTAGGGTGTATTTAATGTTGTATTTAAGACTAAGCATATCTTAAGACTCTATTTGACTGCTCTCGTGTTTCGTTACTCAATCTGCCTTCACAAGATGCCTAGCTACCTTGATGTATACCAAAGATCAAGTCAAAAATGTAGTTCTGAATTGTGAAGCGAGGCACCTTATATAGGATTAGGATGCCTTGAATTGGATTAGGGTTAGGAAACTTGGTGGGCAAGTCTCAAATTTAGAATAGACTTTGGAGTCCCAGAATGTAGGGATTTGCTTCCTTATAGGACTGTGTGACTCGAGGACTATGTTGTGTATATGTTGTGTATTTGATAATTTTATGAACAAAACACCTTGGTAGATTTTACTTAGTGAATTTATGTAGCACTCGACGGATAAGATTTATAGTCCCGACGGATGATGACTTATTATCTATCGAGTGAGTAACTTATGTAACAATAAGTCTGTAGAACATTTCTGCATACACATTATTTAGAATCTGTAGTAGTACTTAAGTCATGATGACTTTAGTTAGATATGCAGAATAGGTTGATTAATTGTACATAGATGATGTCTTGTAATTCTACATAAGTGAAATGAAGTCAAGTGCCTGATTGCTACCCAACGGATGAACAATCAATGAATTATACGGATGATCAACAACCCGATGGATGATCAATATCTCGACAGATGATCATGAACCCGACGGATAAAGAATTCAAATATCTGTTGACAGTGACAACACAGTCACATGCGTCGAGTAGATGCAAATGGAATGTGGTAGCCTATTCAACTGGGTTTTCGAGAACAAAGAAGCATTGCCATTTCCATGCTATTATGAAGATATTCAAATATGCTGGAATAGAGTAATGAAGTAGCATTGTAATAGACTAGATAGTTTTAGTTTTATTATCCTGTCTCATTACTTTGTAATCTTGGTGATATATATAAACCAAGAAGTAGCAACTAAGAATACATGGAATCCAAGATACAAGAAGAGAAACATTGGTAAGCAGAATTCTTAGCATTTCTCTGTACTCTTAGTTGTTCAATATTTGTAAGCAGCTGTGAGCATTTTGCACACAGAGTTCTCTCGATATATAATATATATCTCTGGTGGAATTATTCAAATCCACCAGAAAGTTTTTAAAGACTCTTGTTTTTAATTACTTGTGTTTTGATTCATTTAAGTAACTATTCCGCATTGTGCTAATCAATTCACATTTATATATATATTCGAGTTAGAACATTTTTATGTAGAGAAAAAGTTTCAAGAATTTCATTCAACCCCCCTTCTGTAATTTTTGTCATATTATTAAGAGACTAACAATTGGTATCAGAGCAAGCTCTTAACTTTCAAAGAGTTTAAAGATCAAAATAATACAGCAAGATGAACAAGAAGGATGTCGGAGTCAAGATTCCCTTTATGGATAAAGATAATTATCATCATTGGAAGGTAAAGATGCATCTTCATTTGCTTTCTCAAGATGAGGCCTATGTTGACTGCATAGAAAGTGTAACACCCCCAGATCCGGGGTCAGGGATCCGGGTCGTCACGGTCTTTCTTTCCATAATTATCACTTAACTTAATTAATAATAAACAACCTCATGATGTGACCCCACACTAACACACACCACCACACGTCATAGTCTCAGAGATGAAATTGAAATAAGTACAAGTCCTTGAATCCACAATTAAAAGTTATTACAACCCAAAATGATTACTTGATAAGTTTACAGTTAATTGCCATTATCTGCCACAAGTTATAATTATACATAATTGATTCTCAAAAGTAGAATGTCTGATCTACAGATAGATCTACCTCTGCAACTATAGCAGCTACGATCTCAACGGGAAGGCGCGGGGCGCTTCCCACGCTCTTGAGCTGGGTCTGCTTGAGCCTGACCATCTTTCCTAACTGTTGTTGTGTGATGAAGAAATAAAGCAAGAGTGAGCATTACAGCTCGCAAGATAATATATAGTGTAATCAATAATGCAAGTATCTAATCGATAACTTACTGAAAACCTTTATCAAGTGTAAGATAATTACTTACTGGATATAAGCTTAAAGGAAGATGAAGTTACCAAATACTTCACTATACTTATATCATTTATAAGGCTACTTGAACTACCACTGTTCAAAGTATTATAGGTTTAAAAAGGTCATCACATAGATGAGACCACAAGTTAAGACTTGAATAGATTCAATCTTTGAAATATTATTGAATGAAATAAAGTTACGAGATACTTTATTTAGTCCCGATATATATCCACATATATATCTCTTAAACATTTCCTGGAACCTCTGTTATGTAAAGTATGAACAGAGTTTGTAACATCCAATGAATTTTGGAAAGGAAAAGAATTTTGGCATAAACCCGATATCTTGCTGATCAGGCAAAGATACCAATAAGTAACCTTTTCTACTAGTAGATGGATGAATCCCCCACCGGTCATCACCCTGGCCACATAAGGACCTTGTGCTGGACCGCCACCCGGCCTCTTACGCGTTGATGGACTGCCACCTAGCCACTTACACTTTGATAGACCGTACCCCGGTCTGTCACTTATGCCGACTCAATTAGATGGGCTTACTTCCCTAACGTTGGGTAAGTAATCAATTCATTTGTTTTCTTAAAACAGCAACCACGTTGCGAATGTAAAATGTACCACAGAGCTGGATCCCCCAGGTTTTAAGCGAGTATTTAAATCCCCTTTGAAAGGAAGATCTTAAATATAAAAATGAGTTTTGGGGTCCACTCTAACTTTAAAAAAAATCATTTTGAAGACTCGAAAACATTTTAAGAATGTTTGGAGTACTGCTGATTTATTAAAATAAATCAGTCCCGATATATTAGAAAATATCTGAATATTATTATTTAAATAATATTCTCATAAAGATAATCCTTATAAAAATAATCGAAGTAGAAGTTTTAAAACTTATACTTGAAATGGATATTAAATAACCAAAGATATACTTATATGAAAGTACTATCCTTATTTGAATAATCGAAAATAAGTTTGATTATCGAAATATTATTCTTTAATAAAATAAAGAATATTATTAAATAATAAGCGGAGTCATAATACCTCGAATGAATATCCAATTAATAATCATTAAATATAATAAACAGAGTCATAAGTCCTCGAATGAATATTCAAATAATATTCATTAATTAATATAAAGTTATCGAATAAACCTTATTCGATCAATAATTTTGAAAACTATATCCATATATATATAAATATATATATATATATATATATATTATACTCGGGAGCCTCGCCTCCCGGTTTTAGAAAAAGTTCACCTTTTTATCCCCTATACTAAGGGTATACTCAAATACCGCTTATCTCTCGCATAGGTATTATGCAACTATAAGCATTGAACCAACAGATATATAAATCAAGAATATGAAACAGGCATGCATATATACCATATCACATGCTACAATATATCGCAAGAATTTGCTAATAACAAATATGCATTTATCGCAAGATCATGCATATACACATATACATCATAACAACAGTTATACAGGTAGAAAACTTGCCTGAGCGACTGGGGGTTTCAAATGGCTCGGGACGAGTCTGGTAACCTATAAACAACATGTGAGTTGGAATTAAACAAAAGTCACTTGTAAATCTATACTTTAACCAAATTAGACTCTAACGCTCAATTTGCGCTTACTGATTCTCTTAAGTCACTCGAGTACCCTCGGCTCCACCATTTTTAATAAATTAACCATTACGAGTTTTAAGGCGATTCTTTCGCGAGTGTCTTACTGACTGCCTAACACACTTAACATAATTGTTTCATACACTAATTAACCCTTTTTAGGTCTTTAACCTATGTTTCAAAGTAAGGTGAGGGGTAATGTTTCGTTCGCGAAACGTCGTTACTTAAAACGGCCGTTTCTCCTAAACCGTACATCGGAATCAAACGAACCACATATCAAAACGAAGCTCGTAACATAAAATATCTATAAATGGCTATGGTCAAAACCTAGCAGGGAGTTCTCGGGTCCTAATGTTATGAACAAAAGCAGTCTAAAGTAAATCGGACATTACGACGGCTATGTTTACGCGATTTCCCAATTTTATACCATTCCAATACAACCACCAATCAATCCCAATCCATCCATACAACCAACATCCATCCACAATACATCATAACAGCCCCAATCAACTCAATATTAACAATTATACTTATTCTTAAACTTGAATTTAAACTAGACTTGAGTCCTTTAACCAAACCATAAGATTTCAACATTCAATTCACCACCATTCCAACCTAAACTCTAAACCAACAAGCATTAAGCTACTCTATTACCATAACAACCAAAATCATCCTAATATACAAAGTAAAGTTAGGGTTTGGAGATGATATACCTTCCTTGAAGTGATGTGAGTAGCTAGGAAGCCTTAAGAAGCCTTGAGATGTCTTAGGGATGCTTGGATCTTAAAGGAAAAACAAGAAAAATCAAGTTAAAAACCTTGAAATCACTATTCATTATCTTCTTCATTGATTTCTTGGAGAAGATTAAGAATGAATTGGAGGCTTAAACTCATAAGATAGCCATAACTATGCATAAGGAGTACTAGAGAATTATCTTACCAATTTAGGAAGCTTGGAACTTGGATTTTGAAAAATCTTCTCTTTGAAAATGGAAAAAGCCGAGAGCAAATGTCCCTGGTGAAGAGAAATACAATTTTTTTTTGATGAAATGATTTGTTTTGGCTTGGTGGATGTAGTTTTGTTTTTGTTTTGGTTAATTACCTTATTAACCTTGTCTTTGTGTGGTTATAAACCAACCACATCTCCTCCCTCCCTATGTCATGCTTACATCACCTTATTGTGTCATCATCTCTTAATTGTCCTCTCCTTATTGGTTGGATGACCTCATCATCCCTAACCTCCTTAATTAACTTCCTAATTGTTTGCCTAATAACCGCTGATCTGTTATACGGTTCGCTTAACTTTCGTTTTCGTTTATCGTTTGAGGGATCATACCCGGGATCTTATTACTTAGGTTCCCTTAACCTTTCTCAATATATTATATTCCTTTTATGATCCTCTCTAATAATCCTTTAATTTAAATCCTTTTTATCCTGTTACCTTATACTCAATTCTTTCCGTATCTAGTGAATTTCCGGGAAAAATCAAAGTGTTCGAAATTGGATTCTGACGATCTTTACATACCCTTATATACCCTATAGAGTACCAATAAAATCTCAGAATATTCATAACAGAACCCCTACATAGTGTGACATGAACAGTTTTCTTATTCAGCAATATCAGCAAAAATACTATTCATAAGGGTTACAAAGAGTTCAAAATTTTTGGGTTATTACAGTCTCCCCTCCTTAAAAGGATTCCGTCCCGGAATCAAATAGAAAACAATTGGGGGTACTTTTCTAGCATTGCGCTCTCTAGTTCCCAAGTTGATTCTTCCACATTATGATTCTGCCATAGCACTCTGACTAGCTTGATCACTTTGTTCCGAAGCACCTGCTCCTTCTTATCCATAATCTTTACTGGTTTCTCCACGTAAGTCAGATCTGGTTGCATATCCACATGCTCGTACTCCACTATGTGTCTGGCATCCCGATGATACTTCCTTAGCATTGACACATGGAACACATTATGAACTTGCTGTAGGTTCGGGGGTAAGGCTAGCTCGTAAGCCAACTTCCCAATCCGTCTTAGTATCTCAAAAGGTCCAATGTATCTTGGGCTTAGTTTTCCTTTCTTTTCGAATCTCATTAGCCCCTTCCAAGGGGATACTTTTAGTAGTACTAAGTCCCCTACTTCATACTCCTTGTCCTTTCGGGCTAGGTCTGCATATTTCTTCTGTCTGTCTTGGGCTGCTACAAGCCGCCCTCTGATAAGATCCACTATGTCTTTGGTCCTTTGGACCACTTCGGGTCCGAGCATCTTCCGCTCCCCTACTTCATCCCAGTATAAGGGAGATCGACACCTTCTTTCGTACAGGGCCTCATAAAGCGGCATTCCGATGCTAGCATGAAAGCTATTGTTATAAGAAAACTCGATCAACAGCAAGTGATCATCCCAACTTCCTTTAGAGTCTATTGCACAGACTCTCAACATATCCTCTAATGTCTGGATAGTCCTTTCACTCTGCCCATCCGTCTGGGGATGGTACGCGGTACTCATATTTAACTTGGTCCCCGCACATTCTTGAAAACTCCTCCAAAATCTGGATTTGAATCTGGGGTCTCGGTATGAGACAATGGACGCTGGGACTCCATGTCGCGTCACTATTTCCTTAAGGTAAATATCCACCAGTCTATCGACTGTGTATCTCTCATTGATAGGAATGAAATGAGCTGACTTTGTCAGTCGGTCTATACTTACCCATATGGCGTCATGATTGGCTTTCGTCCTTGGCAAGCCTACAACAAAATCCATCGCTATTTGTTCCCATTTCCATTCGGGAATCTCCAGGGGTCGTAAAAGTCCACTGGGTCTCTGGTGCTCTGCCTTTACTCTTTGGCAAGTCAAACATTTGCTCACCCATTCTGCTACATCCCTCTTCATGTTGGGCCACCAGTAATACTCCTTCAAATCCCTATACATCTTGGTGCTTCCCGGGTGAATGGAATACCTTGAACTATGGATTTCATCCAAAATCTCATCTTTAAGCTCTTGAACGTTCGGAACCCAAATCCGGTAGGAGTACGTCATTATCCCTTTATCATCTTTCTCAGTATAGATCTCCTCTCCAGTCATTGACTCTCTGCCTTCATTCATTATTTTCTCTTGGTACAATCTGATCTTTTCCAATAACTCTGGCTGCATTGAGATCTCAAAAAGCTTTTCAGTTCCGGTTCCGGTTACCTTTACTTCTATTTCTATTCTCTCAAAATCCCTTATCAATTCTTCCGAAGTCGTTATCATTCCGAGTCTTTCCTTTCTACTAAGGGCATCAGCCACCACATTGGCTTTCCCCGGATGATAGAGAATCTCACAATCATAGTCCTTGATTAGCTCTATCCATCTCCTCTGGCGCATGTTGAGCTCTTTCTGCATAAATATGTACTTGAGGCTCTTATGGTCTGTGAAAATCTCGCACTTCTCTCCATACAAGTAGTGCCTCCAAATTTTTAAGGCAAAAACTATTGCCGCTAGCTCAAGATCATGGGTAGGATATCTAATCTCATATTCCTTCAGTTGTCTCGATGCATACGCAATCACTTTACCGTGCTGCATAAGCACACACCCTAATACTTTGTGCGACGCGTCACTATATATCACAAAATCTCCTTTTCCGTCTGGCAATGCCAACACCGGGGCCGTTACCAACCTTTTCTTTAATTCCTGAAAACTGTTCTCGCATTTCTCCGTCCATTCAAACTTCTCTGTCTTACGCGTAAGTCGTGTCAAAGGGGCTGCGATCTTCGCAAAGTCCTGTACAAATCTACGATAGTAGCCGGCCAATCCTATGAAACTCCTTACCTCTATGGGTGTGGTTGGCCTTTCCCAATTTGAGACCGCCTCTATCTTGGAGGGGTCGACCAATACTCCTTCTTTATTGATCACATGTCCTAAAAACTGTACTTCATTCCACCAGAATTCACACTTCGAGAATTTGGCATATAACTGTTCCTCTCTGAGTATTCCTAGAGTTATCCTCAAATGCTCTGCATGTTCTGCCTCAGTCCTTGAGTAGATTAAGATATCATCGATAAAAACTATCACACACTTGTCCATGTACTTCTTAAATACTCTATTCATTAAATCCATGAAAGCCGCTGGGCCGTTGGTTAATCCAAAGGACATTACCAAGAACTCATAATGCCCATACCTGGTACGGAACGCTGTCTTGGGGATATCTTCGGGTTTAATCTTTAGTTGGTGATATCCAGTTCTCAGGTCAATCTTGGAAAAATAAATAGCATCCTTTAGCTGGTCGAACAGATTGTCTATTCTAGGTAACGGGTACCTGTTCTTTATGGTTAGCTTGTTCAACTCTCGATAGTCGATGTACAGCCTCATGCTCCCATCCTTCTTCTTAACAAATAAAACTGGTGCTCCCCATGGAGACACACTGGGTCTTATCATACCCTTATCCAAAAGTTCCTGCAATTGGATATCTAATTCCTTCATTTCTAACGGGGCTAACCGGTAAGGTGTTTTTGAAACTGGCGCCGTCCCTGGGGCCAACTCAATCGCAAATTCAATCACTCTATCGGGTGGTAATCCCGGAAGGTCTTGTGGGAATACATCTTCAAATTCGTTGACTACTGGAATATCTTGTAAGTTGGGCACCTCCTTTTGCGTGTCTACCACATAGGCTAGGTAAGCCTCGTTTCCTTTTCGTAGCATCCTTCTGGCCTGGGCCATGGTCAAAAATTTCTACGTCTGCCTCTTTCCCCTAAATATGACTTCTTTCTTTCCTGGAATATTCAACTTAACTTTCTTCCCCTTACAGTCTATCTGAGCATCATTGCTAGATAGCCAGTCCATTCCCAAAATTATATCAAATTCCCCTAACTTAAAAGGAATCAGATCAACACTGAAAGATTGTCCCCCTATGCCTAACTCACAGGCGGGGTGAATCAGATTAACAAGAATAACTTCATGGTTGGCTATTTCTACTTGTAAGGGCTCTATCAAGGGTTCAGCTTTAAGTCTTAATTTACGCGCAAAGTCCCTTGATATAAAAGATTTAGTTGCTCCTGAATCAAATAAAATGTTTGCACTGACTGAATTTAGAGAAAGGGTACCTGCTATCACATCTGAATCTTTCATAGCATCCTGGACTGTCATGTTAAAAGTCCTTGCAGTAGGTGGCTTATTAGAAGCAGCCCTGCTTGCTCCCGAAGCTGCTGGTTTGTTCATTGGGCATTCCCTCTTCCAATGACCCGGGCGTCCACACTGATGACAAGTGGTGGTTGGGCGGGTAATGGGGGTTGGCGAAGTGCACTTGTCCGAATAGTGACCCTCTCGACCACACTTGAAGCAGATTACCGGCTTTCCTTTACACTCCCCAGAATGCATCCTTCCACAAGTGTTACAGGCTGGCAATGGGGGTCGAGACTGGTTGGAATAGGACATTCTTGACTTCTGGCCGCTCTGGCTCACATTCACGCTCATTGGCCGCTTAAACCCAGTGTTCTTTCCTGGTAGGGACACTGCTCCTCGATTAAATCTAGTTGGGAAGCTCCTTTCTGCGGAACCCCCACCCATGCTCATACTTTTCCTCTTTATTCCCTTCTTCTCTCTTTCCTTCTGCATCTGTTCACTTCCGGCTTCTACAATTGTTGCCTTTTGCACCAGAGTGGCATAATCCGTAAGCTCAAGGATTGCCACCCTATTCTGAATCCACGGTTTCAGTCCCTGCTGAAACCTCCTAGCTTTCTTTTCCTCGGTGCTCACAAATTCTGAAACAAACCTTGATAACTCAGTAAATTTTGCTTCGTACTCTGCTACAGATAAGTTATTCTGCTTTAGCTCCAGGAACTTGAGCTCCATCTGGTTTTCCATAAACCTCGGGAAATACTTTCCCAGAAACAACTAACGGAATCTCTCCCAGGTTATGATAGCATCTGTCTCCATGTTTTTCTTGGCCTCCCACCAGTAGTTGTCCTCTCCTTTCAGAAGGTAGGTAGCAAATACAGTCTTCTGTGCCTCATCGGTACTCAAAATCTCAAAGGATTTCTCCATTTCCTTTAACCATGCCCTTGCCTCAACTGGGTCGGCTGATCCGTGGAACTCAGGGGGCTTAAGTGACTTAAAAGCCCTGAAAGAGTTTGCCACAACATTGTTATTTCCTTGAGGGGGTGGGTTGGGTTGACGTTCCAAGTTCTGCCTTAGTAGTTGCATGAACTGGCCCATGGGATCCATGCCTGGGTTTGGTACTGGTTGCTCAACCTCAGTTTCTCCTTCTTCAGCCTCTATCTCAAATCCCTCAACATCATATGTTTCCTCTTCCTCTTCATACAGGGAGTCATCCTGTTCCACATAATCCTCGTCTTCCTCTTCACTGTGTTCCTGGTTCCTATCATCCTGGTTATGGCTTCCCTGGTCCTCAGATCCAGGGTTCGCCCTAGTTCCAATCTTTCTTGGCGGCATGCTATTGATAATAAAAAAAAATTATTGGGAAATTCAACGTTAGGTCACAATCATACACAACATTGTGCCTTGCACAGCTCTATAATGGGGAGAATGTATCTCTCAATTCTATTATATTATGACAGTTCTAATAAGAAGTGCAGTAATAATAATGATAAAAACAATGATCTCGTCACTAAGGAACTGAACCGAAAGGAAACAAATATATACATAATGCGAGAAATACATAGTTTCAATCTGGTCAAAAGTACAACAGTGCTACAGCCATCTGTCCCAAAAGTGATACACAAGAGTCTGTCTGTCTAGTCAGAAAAAGGGATGCTATATACAAGTCAACTATCCCGGAAAATTGGCTCTTACTAAGGCCTCGACTAACTAGACAACTAGACTATCCCATCGTCAATCCTGAATCACACACCGGAGCGGGTCAGCTCCCATACCCTTTCCATCACACGACGGAAGATATAGTCGGCCTGCCGCCTGGAGATCCTACCATGCCTGTCCCCCTGGAGCGATCTGAGTCTCGCTCGGGACGTGAGCTCTATCCCCGTCAGCTCCCTCCTCAAGGATCGGGGTATAGCAGCCCTAGTCTCATAAGCTTGGGTACGCCTACCCGCCCTCTCCGCATCCAACTCCCTCCTGACCTCATCCAGCCAGGCCTCAGCAACAGCCAATCGGGTCCTCAGTACATCCTGAACATAGCCGTGGACTAACAAAGACTGCCTATGGGCAGGGTCGAGAGGTGGTGAATCCGGAGCCGCTGGGGATGCCTCCTCGGTCTGCCTAGGCTCGGGAGTATCAGTCTCAGAGCTGTCATCATAAGTGCTCCAGGATGGTAGTGGAGGGGTAGGAGCTCTGACCACTGGGAGTGTGGGTAAAGGGGTACCAGTGTACACTACCATAGGTCCGATACGCTCCTCAACTACTGGGACCTCATCCGGGTCCTCCTCATCTGAAATAGTAATGACCTCTGTCTCTAACTCCTCTGAGGGGTCCTCCTCATCCTCCTCCATCTCAGGCTCCTCCTGATCCTCGACATCTAGCAGTGTCTCATCATGCTCACGCTCGAACATCTCAGGGTCCTCTATCTCATGCGCCTACACATTAAACGAGCTAAGTTACTATCATGATACTTATAAGGGTTCCCGTAAGGGTTTTAACTGTCAGCGCTACTTTAAGTAGTCCGACCATTAACTTGGCAAGAGTTCTTATTATCTTTGTGAGTTTGTTATTATATCGTCGCATCATCTCTGAGGTTTATAACGCTTGGCTCTGATACCATTTCTGTAACACCCCCAGATCCGGGGTCAGGGATCCGGGTCGTCACGGTCTTTCTTCCCACAATTATCACTTAACTTAATTAATAATAAACAACCTCATGCTGTGACCCCACACTAACACACACCACCACACGTCATAGTCTCAGAGATGAAATTGAAATAAGTACAAGTCCTTGAATCCACAATTAAAAGTTATTACAACCCAAAATGATTACTTGATAAGTTTACAGTTAATTGCCATTATCTGCCACAAGTTATAATTATACATAATTGATTCTCAAAAGTAGAATGTCTGATCTACAGATAGATCTACCTCTGCAGCTATAGCAGCTACGATCTCAACGGGAAGGCACGGGGCGCTTCCCACGCTCTTGCGCTGGGTCTGCTTGAGCCTGGCCATCTTTCCTAACTGTTGTTGTGTGATGAAGAAATAAAGCAAGAGTGAGCATTACAGCTCGCAAGATAATATATAGTGTAATCAATAATGCAAGTATCTAATAGATAACTTACTAAAAACCTTTATCAAGTGTAAGATAATTACTTACTGGATATAAGCTTAAAGGAAGATGAAGTTACCAAATACTTCACTATACTTATATCATTTATAAGGCTACTTGAACTACCAATGTTGAAAGTATTATAGGTTTAATAAGGTCATCCCATAGATGAGACCACAAGTTAAGACTTGAATAGATTCAATCTTTGAAATATTATTGAATGAAATAAAGTTACGAGATACTTTATTTAGTCCCGATATATATCCACATATATATCTCTTAAACATTTCCTGGAACCTCTGTTATGTAAAGTATGAACAGAGTTTGTAACATCCAATGAATTTTGGAAAGGAAAAGAATTTTGGCATAAACCCGATATCTTGCTGATCAGGCAAAGATACCAATAAGTAACCTTTTCTACTAGTAGATGGATGAATCCCCCACCGGTCATCACCCTGGCCACATAAGGACCTTGTGCTGGACCGCCACCCGGCCTCTTACGCGTTGATGGACTGCCACCCAGCCACTTACACTTTGATAGACCGTACCCCGGCCTGTCGCTTATGCCGACTCAATTAGATGGGCTTACTTCCCGAACGTTGGGTAAGTAATCAATTCATTTGTTTTCTTAAAACAGCAACCACGTTGCGAATGTAAAATGCACCACAGAGCTGGATCCCCCAGGTTTTGAGCGAGTATTTAAATCCCCTTTGAAAGGAAGATCTTAAATATAAAAATAAGTTTTGGGGTCCACTCTAACTTTAAAAAAAATCATTTTGAAGACTCGAAAACATTTTAAGAATGTTTTGAGTACTGCTGATTTATTAAAATAAATCAGTCCCGATATATTAGAAAATATCTGAATATTATTATTTAAATAATATTCTCATAAAGATAATCCTTATAAAAATAATCGAAGTAGAAGTTTTAAAACTTATACTTGAAATGGATATTAAATAACCAAAGATATACTTATATGAAAGTACTATCCTTATTTGAATAATCAAAAATAAGTTTGATTATCGAAACAATATTATTTAATAAAATAAAGAATATTATTAAATAATAAGCGGAGTCATAATACCTCGAATGAATATCCAATTAATAATCATTAAATATAATAAACAGAGTCATAAGTCCTCGAATGAATATTCAAATAATATTCATTAATTAATATAAAGTTATCGAATAATCCTTATTCGATCAATAGTTTTGAAAACTATATCCATATATATATAAATATATATATATACTATACTCGGGAGCCTCGCCTCCCGGTTTTAGAAAAAGTTCACCTTTTTATCCCCTATACTAAGGGTATACTCAAATACCGTTTATCTCTAGCATAGGTATTATGCAACTATAAGCATTGAACCAACAGATATATAAATCAAGAATATGAAACAGGCATGCATATATACCATATCACATACTACAATATATCGCAAGAATTTGTTAATAACAAATATGCATTTATCGCAAGATCATGCATATACACATATACATCACAACAACAGTTTTACGGGTAGAAAACTTGCCTGAGCGACTGGGGGTTACAAATGGCTCGGGACGAGTCTGGTAACCTATAAACAACATGTGAGTTGGAATTAAACCAAAGTCACTTGTAAATCTATACTTTAACCAAATTAGACTCTAACGCTCAATTTGCGCTAACTGATTCTTTTAAGTCACTCGAGTACCCTCGGCTCCACCATTTTTAATAAATTAACCATTACGAGTTTTAAGGCGAATCTTTCTCGAGTGTCTTATTAACTGCCTAACACACTTAACATAATTGTTTCATACACTAATTAACCCTTTTAGGTCTTTAACCTATGTTTCCAAATAAGGCGAGGGGTAATGTTTCGTTCGCGAAACGTCGTTACTTAAAACGGTCGTTTCTCCTAAACTGTACATCGGAATCAAACGAACCACATATCAAAATGAAGCTCGTAACATGAACTATCTAAACATGGCAATGGTCAAAACCTAGAAGGGAGTTCTCGGGTCCTAATGTTATGAACAAAAGCAGTCTAAAGTAAATAGGACATTACGACGGCTATGTTTACGCGATTTCCCAATTTTATACCATTCCAATACAACCACCAATCAATCCCAATCCATCCATACAACCAACATCCATCCAAAATACATCATAACAGCCCCAATCAACTCAATATTAACAATTATACTTATTCTTAAACTTGAATTTAAACTATACTTAAGTCCTTTAACCAAACCATAAGATTTCAACATTCAATTCACCACCATTCCAACCCAAACTCTAAACCAACAAGCATTAAGCTACTCTATTACCATAACAACCAAAATCATCCTAATATACAAAGTAAAGCTAGGGTTTGGAGATGATATACCTTCCTTGAAGTGATGTGAGTAGCTAGGAAGCCTTAAGAAGCCTTGAGATGTCTTAGGGATGCTTGGATCTTAAAGGAAAAACAAGAAAAATCAAGTTAAAAACCTTGAAATCACTATTCATTATCTTCTTCATTGATTTCTTGGAGAAGATTAAGAATGAATTGGAGGCTTAAACTCATAAGATAGCCATAACTATGCATAAGGAGTACTAGAGAATTATCTTACCAATTTAGGAAGCTTGGAACTTGGATTTTGAAAAATCTTCTCTTTAAAAATGGAAAAAGCCGAGAGCAAATGTTCTTGGTGAAGAGAAATACAATTTTTGTTTTGATGAAATGATTTGTTTTGTCTTGGTGGATGTAGTTTTGTTTTTGTTTTGGTTAATTACCTTATTAACCTTGTCTTTGTGTGGTTATAAACCAACCACATCTCCTCCCTCCCTATGTCATGCTTATATCACCTTATTGTGTCATCATCTCTTACTTATCCTCTCCTTATTGGTTGGATGACCTCATCATCCCTAACCTCCTTGATTAACTTCCTAATTGTTTACCTAATGACCGCTGATCTGTTATACGGTTCGCTTAACTTTCGTTTTCGTTTATCGTTTGAGGGATCATACCCGGGATCTTATTACTTAAGTTCCCTTAACCTTTCTCAATATATTATATTCCTTTTATGATCCTCTCTTATAATCATTTAATTTAAATCCTTTTTATCCTGTTACCTTATACTCAATTATTTCCGTATCTAGTGGATTTCCGGGAAAAATCAAAGTGTTCGGAATTTGATTCTGACGATTTTTACATACACTTATATACCCTATAGAGTACCAATAAAATCTCAGAATATCCATAACAGAACCCCTACATAGTGTGGCATGAACAGTTTTCTTATTCAGCAATATCAGCAAAAACACTATTCATAAGGGTTACAAAGAGTTCAAAATTTTGGGGTTATTACAGAAAGAGGCCCTAATATTCCAATGAGAGCTGCAACAGGAAACGAGCCATCAGTCCCCAAGCTAAGGCATGAATGGTCTGATCCTGACATTGAACAAGTCAGGAAGGATAAAAAGTCCATGAATATCCTGTTTAATGGAGTAGATGGAGATATGTTTGACAACATTATCAACTGCAAAACTGTCAAGGATGTTTGGGATACAATACAGATCATCTGTGATGGCACTGAGCAAGTTAGAGAAAACAAGATGCAGTTCCTGATTCAGCAATATGAGCATTTTCATAATAAAGAAAGTGAGTCTCTCACTGATATTTTTAGTAGGTTTCAAAAACTACTAAATAAAGTTGCATGGAAGGGTCTATCAGACAGAAGACTCCAATCTGAAATTCCTTAGATCTCTTCTAAAGGAATGGAAACCAATGACAGTCTCATTAAGAAACTCACAAGATTATAAGGAGTTTACTTTGGAGAGACTATATGGCATCCTGAAAACTTATGAGCTTGAAATAGAGCAAGATTAGAGGATGTAGAGAGAAAAGAAGAAAGGAGGATCCATTGCACTAGTTGCTGAGTTGGAAAAAGAGAAGGAAGTGAAGATGGAAGCTGTTGAGTCAACTTCAAGGGTCTGTGAAAGCAAGGGCAAGGGGCTTGTAGCTGAGAATGAAGATTCTTTGAGCCAAGATGACATGGAGGACATTGATGAACACCTAACATCTTTCCAGGATATTTTCCAAGCTCAAGTTCAAGAAAAACTTTGGAGCATCCAAGCCAAATAGAAACATGGTGGATAAATCAAAATTCAAATGTTTCAAATGTGGCATAGCAGGGCATTTTGCCAATGAGTGTAGAAAGTCAGATTCCAGTAAGAAAAAGTTTGAGCCTGTAGATTATAAGCAAAAATACTTTGAACTGCTCAAACAAAAGGAAAGGGCTTTCATAACACAAGAAAATGACTGGGCAGCAGATGGTCTGGATGAAGATGAAGATGTCAGCTATGTTAATCTAGCCCTAATGGCCATGTCTGATGAGACAGAAACAAGTTATTCAAGTAATCATGTAATTACTACAAACCTTGCACATTTATCTAAAGCTGAGTGCAATGATGCCATAAATGACATGTCTACAGAGTTATATCATTTGCGTGTTACACTTAAGTCTCTTACTAAAGAAAATGCTAAAATCAAAGAAAACAATTTGTTTTTGAGTGAGAGAAATAATGTACATGAGTCTCAGTTCATTGATTTTAAAAAGTTAAGAATTGAGTGTAAGATTGCCAAGGAGGAATTAACTGAGTCCTTGAAGAAAGAAGAAATCTTAAAGAAGCAGCTCGAGCGTGAACAAGAGGTAATTAAGGCATGGAAACATCCAGGGATGTCCATGCTCAAATCACCAAAGTTCAAGGAATTGAGTCTTTCTGTGATGCAACCTGGAAAAAGAACAAAGAAAAACTTGAACCAAATTTGGTAGATAGAGTGCTAACAGATGTAGACTCGACGAATGATGAGTATCATCCGTCGGATAACAAAAAGGGTTATCCGTCGAATGATGAAAATCCTCATCCGTCGGCTGTGAACAAGCCTATAAGTAAAGCCAAACTTGTTAAGTTGAATGAGAAGTATGGGTCTATTTCCAAGAACTTTGTTTCAAGAGAATCGAGTCAAGTTAAGAAAGGGAAAAAGGCTAATGTTGGTCACATGACTGTCAAACAGTTAAGTGACGGATTTGAAAAGATTGAGTTAAAAACAGAGACTAAAAAGAAAAACAATAGAAATGGTAAAGTAGGGATTAACAAACACAATAACTACACACCTGATAAATATGCTCCTAGAAAAATCTGTGTCAAGTGTGGTAGTATAAATCATTTGTCTGTTAATTGCAAATCTGCCATGCCTACTTCCATGTTTGTGCAACCTCAATTTCCTAACATGAATGCCATGCCTCCCATGCCTATGAATGCTATGTCTAGACAGAATATGAATGCACAGTTTGCTAACATGCCATTTGCACCTAATCCTTATTGTGCTGCATTTAGTATGTCACAAATGTCAATTAGCATGCCATACTGGAATACCATGTTTACTAATAGCATGCCATTCCCTGTTGATTATAATATGTATGATAATTCTGCAACAATGAATGGTTTCAAATGCCCAACTCAAATGACCAAGGATGAATCTGATATCCCCAAGTCAAATGAGATAAAGCCCAAGAAATATAAAAAGAAAGCTAACAAGGCAGGACCCAAGGAAACTTGGGTACCAAAATCAACTTGATTTAATTTTGATGTGTGCAAGGAAACAGAAAGAATCTTTGGTACTTGGATAGTGGTTGTTCAAGACACATGACTGGTGATTCTACCCTACTCACAGAGTTTAAGGAGAGAGCTGGCCCAAGTATTACTTTTGGAGATGACAACAAGGGTTTTACTGTGGGACATGGCTTGATTTCAAAGGACTATGTCATCATTGAGGAGGTTGCCTTAGTGGATGGTCTCAAACACAATTTGTTGAGTATCATCCAGCTTTGTGATAAAGGCAACTCAGAAGCCTGTGTTGTGACTAATAAAAGAAGCAACAAAGTGGTTCTCACTGGTGTGAGAAAAGGAAATGTGTACCTAGCTGATTTCAACTCATCTAATGCAGAATCTGTTACTTGTCTTCTCAGTAAAGCAAGTCAGAATGAAAGTTGGCTATGGCACAAGAAGCTATCCCATTTAAACTTCAAGACCATGAATGAGCTAGTAAAGAAAGAACTGGTTAGAGGCATTCCTCTAGTGGATTTTTCTAAGGATGGACTGTGTGATGCCTGCCAAAAAGGGAAGCAGATTAAAGCATCATTCAGGAAGAAACTTGATTCAACAATTGAAGAACCTTTGCAACTGCTACACATGGATTTGTTTGGACCAGTCAATGTGTTGTCTATCTCAAGAAAAAGATTTTGCCTAGTAATTGTAGATGATTTCTCAAAGTTCTCTTGGACATATTTCCTAAAGTCTAAAGATGAGGCTAGTGAAATCATCATCAATCACATAAGGCAAGTCAATAATCATCCTGATTTCAAGGTTAGAAGAATCAGGAGTGACAATGGAACTGAGTTCAAGAATTCTGTCATGAGAGCATTTTGTGAGGAAAATGGGATTCTGCATGAATTTTCAGCAGCAAGAACTCCACAACAGAATGGAGTAGTGGAAAGGAAGAACAGATCACTTATTGAAGCTGTAAGAACAATGCTTGAAGAATCTAAACTGCCAACATATTTCTGGCTGAAGCTGTTAATACTGCATGCTACACTCAGAATATTTCTCTGGTTAATCAAGCAAGATGCATGACTCCATATCAATTGTTCAAGAATAAGAAGCCAACTCTAAATTTTCTTCATGTCTTTGGCTGCAAGTGCTATATTCAGAGAAATCAAACTGATCAAAATGGAAAGTTTGATGCTAAAACAGATGAAGGAATTTTTGTTGGATATGCCATTGGTAAAGCATAGAGAGTCTACAATCTAAGAACCAACATTGTTGTGGAATCAATATATGTTGTGTTTGATGATAAAAAGATTGAAGGAGTGAAAGATGGAGATTACCATGAGAGCCTCAAATTCAACAATGTGGAGATGGTTAGTGATGATGAAAGTGATCAAGAAACTGTATCTAAGGATAATGCAGAAAAATCCACTACCAATGAAGCACAAAACTCAACATCTGTCGAGTTGCATAATATTTCATCTGTCGGGAGGTAATCTGCGTTACCCGTCGGGAGACAACCAGCCTCATCCATCGGTACTCAAAACTCACCATCCGTCGGGTTATCAAGAGAAGCTGGAAATCAAGATAGATCACCTGTAGATAGTTTCCCTTTCTCAAATCAAAGATCCACAAACTCCGGGGGAGTTTCTAACAATCAAAACTCAATCACACATCAAGACAATAATGAGGCCTCTTCATCTAGAGCTAATCTACCTCAACAAAGGAAATGGACAAAAGATCACCCCTTTGAGCTTATTATTGGTGATGTTTCCTCTAGAGTTCAAACAAGGAGAGCAACTCAAGAAGAATGTCTATACAGTAGCTTTCTTTCCAAGGAAGAGCCAAAGAAGGTAGAAGAAGCTTTGTTGGATCCTGATTGGATTTTAGCTATACAGGAGGAGCTAAACCAATTTGAAAGAAATAATGTATGGACGCTGGTGCCCAAACCTAAAGGAAAGCATCCAATAGACACCAAATGGGTATTCAGAAATAAGATGGATGAAAATGGCATAGTAGTCAGGAACAAAGCTAGATTGGTTGCTAAGGGCTATTGTCAACAAGAGGGAATAGATTTTGATGAAACATTTGCTCCTGTTGCAAGACTTGAAGCCATCAGAATTTTCTTGGCCTATGCAGCCCATGCCAATTTCAAGGTCTATCAAATGGATGTCAAAAGTGCCTTTCTGAATTGAGATTTGGAGGAGGAAGTCTATGTCAGTCAACCTCCTGGTTTTGAAGATCCAAATTTTCTAGAACATGTCTATTATCTTTTGAAAGCACTTTATGGACTGAAGCAAGCACCTAGAGCCTGGTATGACACTTTATCAAAGTTCCTTTTGGAAAATCACTTCACAAGAGGTACTGTAGATCAAACTTTGTTTTTCAGAAATGTTAATGGCTCTAGTATACTTGTTCAGATTTATGTAGATGATATTATTTTTGGCTCTACAGATGAGAAACTTTGCAAAAAGTTTGCCAAATTGATGTAAAGTAAGTATGAAATGAGTATGATGGG
Source organism: Apium graveolens (assembly GCF_009905375.1). Taxonomy (NCBI): domain Eukaryota; kingdom Viridiplantae; phylum Streptophyta; class Magnoliopsida; order Apiales; family Apiaceae; genus Apium; species Apium graveolens. Next base: position 257,723,880 of record NC_133651.1, on the reverse strand, counting down.
AGAACTGACTTACTTTCTTGGTTTACAAGTTAAGCAAGTTAGTGATGGAATATTCATTAGTCAAACTAAATATATTTTTGATCTTTTAAAGAAGTTTGATCTAGTGGATTGCACATCTATAAAAACAATCATGGCCATTGCAACTAAGCTTGAATTAAACACTACTGAAAAGTCTGTGGACATTTCAAGTTATAGGGGCATGGTTGGCTCACTTTTGTACTTAACGGCTAGTAGGCCAGATATATTGTTTGCCACATGTTTATGTGCTAGATTTCAGGCTGATCCTAGAGAATCTCACTTAATAGCTATTAAGAGAATTTTCAGATATCTCAAGGGAACACCAAAACTTGGCATTTGGTACTCTAGAGATTCTGGTTTTGATCTAACTGGTTATTCAGATGCAGATTATGCAGGTTGTAGAATTGATAAAAAAAGTACAACAGAAACCTGTCAATTTTTAGGAAACAAGCTTTTGTCCTGGTTCAGTAAAAAGCAAAATTCAGTTTCTACTTCCACAGCTGAATCTGAATATATTATTGCTAGTAGTTGTTGTGCACAGATATTATGGATGAAAAATCAATTGCTAGACTATGGTTTGCAAGTTGAAAGGATTCCTATTTTCTGTGATAACACAAGTGGAATTGCCATCACTGAAAATCCAGTACAACACTCAAAGACAAAGCACACAGATATCATGTACCACTTCATAAGGGAACATGTAATGAATGGTACTGTAGAACTACATTTTGTTCCAAGTGAGAAGCACCTTGCAGATATCTTTACCAAGCCACTGGATGAATCCACCTTTTCAAGGTTGGTAAGTGAGTTAGGTATGCTTAATTATTCTTAAATCTATATGAGTTTATTTGCAAGTTGAAATGCAGCCAGAAATTTAATTGATTTTTCAGTCTTGGATGAAATTTTGGCTAAGTCAAAATTTACATCTCGACGGATGATCTTTATCCATCGAGTTTGATTATCCGTCGGTATACTATTTGCTAATACAAATCAATTATTCTTTCTGGAATACTTTATGACTCGACGGATAACTGTTTATCCTCATCCGTCTAATTGTCTTAATCTCAGCCGTTTATTACCTGTACATTATCCATCGAGTATACTTACAGTTTGTAAGCATAACACGACGGATAATGGGTGGAATTTTTACAGTTTATTTTTTAAACGGCTATTTTAGGCAATTTCTATTGGTCACTTTATTTTACTTTATTATTTTTAACAGTTATTTTTGAGATAGTATAAAAGCGTATTTCATTTCAATCACTTTTCTTCTATCATTCTCAATTCAATTGCTCTAATTTCATTCTCTCTCAAAGTAATTACTCTCTTTCTCTTCAAGCTCTTATTCTCTAACAATGGCACATGTTGTAAAGATTATGTCTCAAACTGGGTTTATTTATGAGAAGAACAATTTCACTGCACTAGTGAACAAGGGTATTCAGCATTCTGGTGACTATCACAAGATGATGGACTTTGTGAAGAATTGCAAGCTCAATTATGCCATGCTGGAATCACCCACAATCTTCTGTGAAGTTGTTGAAGAGATGTGGACCACTGCGACCTACAACTCAACAGATAAGACAATCACACTCGCCATTAAAGGTAAAGAGTTCTGTATTAATAGTAATGTTATAAAAGCATGCTTCAAGATTCCTGATAACACTGTGACCTCACCACACACTGACACTGATATAATCAATATGTTAAATTCCATGAACTAAGCTCTTTATACTTCTAAGTTAAGTGACATTAGGAGAATGGGTCTTAGGAAAGAATGGAGTTTTATGTGTGATGTTGTGACAAAGGTATTTTCAGGTAAAGTCAGTAATTTTGATTCAGTCAATATTTCAATGTTTAACATGCTATACATGCTTGTTACAGATAAATTCTATAATTTCAGTGACCTTATCTTGTTTGAGTTAGGCTTTAAATTAGGAGAGTTAAATTAAAGAGGTAAAAATGTGTATTATGCTAGATTCTTTATGATGTTAGCTAACCACCTCTGTGAAGAGATTGTGCTTGAGAACCCTAACAACAAACTAGATTGTTGGGTTCAAGAGAGAAGGCTCATTGCAGATATGAACAGGGCCAATCATCACAAGGATGTGCCACTGGTCGATTTTCCTGTAATGCAAGCACTTCAGGTAAGTGAGGTAAGTTCATCTATCCCTACCACTATTCCAACCTCACTAATTTCTTTGAGTTCCAGTGTGGCTATGGCAAATGTGTCAATGACCAAACAATTACCTACCCAAGCTACCAAAACTGCAAAAATTTTCAAACCCAAATCAAAGAAAGCCCCCTCCGGTATCTCCCAAAAGATGCTAGTTAAAAAATCCACTAAAACCAAATAGGGGAGTGTGAAGGAGGGCAAGATAGGTGAGGGAAGGGGTGAACATAAAAGAAACCCCAAGAATAAGGTTGAAGAGTTGAGTGGCTCCCAGTCTAGCCACATTGCAGTTTGTTGGGAAACTGCAGTGCTTAAAAAGGACAAAAGCTCATTTCTAGCTGCATCCTCCCAAAAGGATGTAGTTATTGAACAAAGCTCTCAACCAATAGCACAGGCCAAGAAGGTTAGGGACATAAGCTCACCCCAAACTTATGCCAAAAAGAAGAAGTCTAAAACCCTTGGGGATGCACAGGGTACACACATTGTGCAAACTGGTGCAAAAGACACAGTCACTGCACCTTCACAAATTCAATTTGATGTGGCTCCAACAAATGTGGAGTCACGGCCAAAATCTCTAGTTATAGAAGCACCTCAAACACCAAACTCACCAATAAATTCTTTGGATGTGGATATGATAAACACATCAATCCCTAATTCCCCTTCTTTATTTCTGTTGGGGAAGCCAAAATCTAGTACAAGTGAGCATCATCTTTTAGATGATTTGTTGGCTCACTTGCCAATTCTTTGAGGAATTGTTGTATCATCTGTGCCCAAAATATCTTCAATCAGCACAGATTCAACAATAGTTTCTTTTCCCAGTTCATTCATTTCTACTCTCTCGGTGGATATTGCTCATCCGTCGAGTAGTGATTGTATCCCAACGGATAAGCTTAACAACAGTTATCCGTCGGATAGCAACACCACTCACTCGATGGATATCACTCATCCATCGAGTATCTCTGCACAGCTTCAAACTTCATTTATTTCAAGTGCAGAAGATTTAGTGGTTGTACAGTCACTCTTAGGATTGAGAGAGAAGAGTGTTTTAAGTGAGAGTCTGGGTTGCTCCCAGAAAAAGGAGAGGAAATGAGTGAAACTATGCAATCCATTTCTTCAGGATTGGAAAAAGAGAGTGAGAAGAGTCCCACCTTAGTAGGTGAGGGTGTGAGGGTGGGGAGCCAGGGTGAGACCCTGATGCAACAAAAGAGAGAAAACGAGAGAAATGCAGGTACTGGAGCTATAAGGATGGATGTCAATGCTAGTGAGTCAATGAATGTCCAGGATGCAGGCAGGGAAGGACTATCTCAGCATCCTAAAGTTGTTATAGATTCCACTTCCCTTGATGTTGAGGCATTTACTCACCCTGTTCCAGCTTATCAACTTCTAGCTATACAGGGCAATGAAAATACAGAAAGGATGCTGAATTTGGTGCATACCACACAGTCTATGATGAGAGCTAAGGATGCCATCACAGCTTTTCCTTCTACAGTTGGTGATGTGGACTATGAGACTGGTGGTTCAGCTGATTTCTTTGGTGATGGGAGTGGGGATAGTGAAGATGAGGCAATGGCCATAGGGGGGAAGTAGGCTCAAGTTCGAGATCAGGTATGCCATCATGGGCATTCTCAAAGCACTATGATGAGCACTACTTCAAGACCACCCTGATTCAACTAATCAATCAGACAAATACTGCTCTTCAAACCACTACTAATGCCAGTATCAAGAAGCTCCTTCAGGCACATCTAGCCTCCCTGCAACTTCAACAAATTCAGGGCTTCCAGCATGCTAGGGATGTAAACACCATGAAGGGTGATATTGAGGAGATGAAGAAGGCCATTTCAGACAAGCTAGATTCTAAACTTTCAGAAGATGCAATGCTTGACATCAAGAGGCAGTTAAGGAAAAATTCTGATCTTGCAAACAAGATAGATGACTTGGACACAAGCCCAACAGACAGATCTACTTCAAAAATTGGTGGCTGCTCAAACCTCCTCCTCTACTCAACTTGATTATAACAAAAAGGGGGAGAAAGGACCAAGTGAGGGGGAGAGGCTTCAGATTCAAATCAGCAAAGTAATTGTGCCTTCAATTACTATCTCTAAGCCACCAGTTACAGATAGTATTGATCTGATCAATGCAGCAGCAGCCAATAAGAGCAGCTGATAAGGAAAAGTTGAGTTTAGTCAACTGGGAGAAGATTGATGAGAAAATATAGAAGAAGTTTGAACTTTTCAAGGAGCCATTGAAGTCATCCATCCATCACTCTCAAGTCAAGCAAATTAGTGTGAATGAGATGAGCATGAACTATCTGGAAAGAGGACAGCCATCCTGCATCAAATCTCCAAAGGTTGAAACAATTCTGAAACCAAGGGTAAACTACTCAAAATCATCATTGAAGAACCCTTTGGATACTGTGTATGAGACACCTAAGCCTGATGAGAAGAAGCTTCTGTCAAGATCAATTGCTTTCTACAAAGATCCAGCTTATTCAACTTCAAAAAGAAGAATTGCTAAAATTTTCAGGAATGGGAAAAAATTTGTGTGGTGGCTGGACATCCTCAATTTGCTCAAGCAAAGAGAGAGGAAAAGGCTAGATTAAAGTAGGAAAAGAAGCAAGTTGCTCTGGATGCTAAAAAGACTAAACAAAAGAAAGAGCAAATTGCTATCTTGGCCAAGCTACATGTTGTAAATTCATCACAACAAATTCCTTCTCAGCCATCTGAAGTTATTGAATCAAAGAAGCAAGTTGAACAACAGAAGATTTCTCCAAGAATCAAGGAATTGGCTAAAAAAACTAAAAGGAAACTGGACATGGTTGATAAGGAATTGGAGAATCAGTTTCCCAAGGAATCCACTCCAACTACAACTCAAACATCAAAACCCTCTATGGTATTTGAAGATATCAAAGTGGTGGATCCTTACAGGAACATCCATGGTGAACCTATAGTGCCTGACGATGAACCAGTAGAATGGGAGAACATACCAATTCCTGAATTCTATTTGCCAATCCTTAACAATCCAAAGAGAACAAAGTCAAGAGCAGTCAAGAAAGTGAAGTTGTCACCTCTCAAATCCAAATCAGTAGTCAAAGCTCAATCTAAAGTCAATAGGGGAGATTGCATGTACTTGTGTGACATTAAAGAATTTTCTGATCTAAACCTCTATCTAGATGAACTAGATGAAGTGAGGGGAATTGATGCATACAGAAACCTACCTGAAAGGTTAGTGTTCAAGTACAAAGGAGGAAAGGAGATTCAGTGGCCACTTCACAGGATCCTTCAAGCAAGCCAAGCTGTACTGATTAAAGTTTATTCATCCTTCAAGAAGAACTTTGGGTTCAATATTACTGCAAAAAGATTGGTACTGAAGAAGATTGAAGAGCTAAGGAGTGTTAGAGCTAAAGATGCACTCCCAAAGACTCTAATCATCCCTTACACAGGGAGAAGAGTGCATCTAAGGCCCTACTGGCTGATGGAGTTCATGGATGACAAAGGTGTGAGAAGATTTTTCAGATTAGAAGACCAGTTGAGCATCTCCAGCAATGAGACTCTTTTGGAAATGCAAGGAAAGCTAAATCTCTCAGAATCTGATGAACTGGAATTCCACAGGCAGCTCCAAAATCAGATTGAAGAAAATAACAGAAAGCTTGGAAAGAGATCCAGACCTTCAAGGAATTAGATAGATCTGCTCAGGCTAGAGGAGCATCTTGAAAATGACTGTGAGCAAACCTTGTACATTTTGTTAATTGAAGCACTTTTCAGTATTATCTACTGTCTTTTAAAAGTTGTATTTTTAAGGTATTTTGTTATCATCAAGTGTCTCTTAATTTATGGCTATAATTCCAGTAGACATAAATTGGGGGAGATTATTGTGTATATGTTGTGTACTTGATGATTTTATGAACAAAACACCTTGGTAGATTTTACTTGGTGAATTTATGTAGCACTCGACGGATAAGGTTTATAGTCCCGACGGATGACTCAATATAGTCCCGACGGATGATGACTTATTATCCATCGAGTGAGTAGCTTATGTAACAATAAGTCTGTAGCACATTTCTGTATACACATTGTTTAGAATCTGTAGTAGTACTTAAGTCATGATGACTTTAGTTAGATATGCAGAATAGGTTGATTAATTGTACATAGATGATGTCTTGTAATTCTGCATAAGTGAAATGAAGTCAAGTGCCTGATTGCTACCCGACGGATGAACAATCAATGAATTTGATGGATGATCAACAACCCAACGGATGATCAATATCTTGACGGATGATCATGAACCTGACGGATAAAGAATTCAAATATCTGTTGACAGTGACAACACAGTCACATGCGTCGAGTGGATGCAAATGGAATGTGGTAGCCTATTCAACTGGATTTTTGAGAACAAAGAAGCATTGCCATTTCCATGCTATTATGAAGATATTCAAAGATGCTGGAATAGAGTAATGAAATAGCATTGTAATAGACTAGATAGTTTTTGTTTTATTATCCCGTCTCATTACTTTATAATCTTGGTGATATATATAAACCAAGAAGTAGCAACTAAGAACACATGGAATCTAAGATACAAGAAGAGAAACATTGGTAAGCAGAATTCTTAGCATTTCTCTGTACACTTAGTTATTCAATATTTGTAAGAAGCTGTGAGCATTTTACACACAGAGTTCTCTCGATATATAATATATATATATCTCTGGTGGAATCATTCAAATCCACCAGAAAGTTTTTAAAGACTCTTGTTTTTAATTACTTGTATTTTGATTCATTTAAGTAACTATTCTGCATTGTGCTAATCAATTCACACTTATATATAGATTCGAGTTAAAACATTTTTATGTAGAGAAAAAGTTTCAAGAATTCCATTCAACCCCCCTTCTGTAATTCTTGTCATATTGTTAAGGGACTAACAGACTATTCTTTTGAGATTTTGATTCTGATTTGAACTTGTTTTATCGACCACGGTTTGGGATGATTCATGACCCACGAATTTAATAATAAATCCTTGGTATGTGGGTCCCTTGAGCCCAATTAATGACATATTAATTGTTGGGCCTTAATAACTGGGTTTCGTATTTGGACCAAATCATGGATAATTAATAAGCTTATTTATTACGCAATTAGGATTATTTTTATCCCCAATCATTGTCCCTCCAACTTCTAGGAAAACATATAATATTTCGTAGAAGTTAAGTTATCGTTTTGCCCTTACAGGGTTTCGTTTTTATCGTAAAGTGTGGAGCGACCTACACGTTTATAACGATTTACCATTCTCGAGGCTTCAAACTATTTTCTGAAAATTTTATATACTCATTTTCCTTACATATTTCCTCTGCTAGGATATGCCTTTATTCGGTTAATGCACCCAATACCTTGATTACTCTTTTAATTCCTTAATTTTCGGGATTATTTTTCAATTTTTCTGTTATTTTCGACTAGGATCCTAGTCGAAATTTCGACTAGGATTTTGATCGAAATTTTTTCAGCTATGGTGTTCTAGTCGAAAGTTTTCGACCAGGATCCACGACCTGGAATTCGATTAGGATCCTGGTCAAAATTCCTGTCATTTGTTATATCTTAGTCGAAAGACTTCGACCAAGAATTACGACTTGGAATTCGACCTCGATCCTAGTCGAGATAATAGTTTTTTCCTGGTATTTAGTCGAATCAATTCGACTAGAATCCATGACCTGATTTTCAACCTCGATTCTGGTCGAGGCTAGGGTCCATTTTCAGGCTTCTAATCGAAGTCATTCGACTAAAATTCACGACCTGGAACTCGACCTCGATCCTGGTCGAGATCATGGTCTTTTTTTAGGCCTCTAGTCGATGTTATTAGACTAGGATCCACGACATGGAATTCGACCTTGATTCAGGTCTTATTTTTCAAATAGTATTCATAAGGCTTATGGGTCTTATCTACCTAATACAATTTGGATTGGGCATGTGGGCCTCAAATATTTGGATCGGGCCTATGGGCCTTAATTTTTCGAATCCAATTTGGATTGGGCCAATTGTTTTTTTTTAGAAACTTCTGGAACTTTCCAATATTTGGGCTTTAAGTCTTAGGCCTTAACTTTATGCGCCTTTGACGGTCCATCTTCCCCAAACTCCCATATATATTTGAGTGAGTGGAATTATTTTTCTTCACTCTACTTCTCAACTCTCAAACTTTCTTTCTAACCAGTTCTCTACAATTTTCAGCATTTCCTCTCTGCAATTTTTGGCGAGTGGAATTCCAGTTTCCTGGCCAAATCTTCAAATCTCCATAGCTCTTCCTGGTATGCTTATTGCATCCTTTATACTTTTCCAGGTTTTTGTCCATATTCTGGGTTTATTGATGAATATATCTTTAGATTCAGGGTTGTTTTATGAATATATTAATAGATTCTCAGTTTAAACTGCACTTTTATGCATATATTCACCGTGCTTTTTGTTTTTACTTGTATTTTTCAGATGGTGGACAATAAATCACTTTCCCTGGCCAAAATGAACGGGGCTAAAAAATTAAATGAATTCCCCAATCGATCAAGTTACTCTTCTTTGATTGATATGATCAATACCCGGGGGACGAGTATCCATCCAACGCTCACTTGGATGCGTTCGATCACGTCAATACCTTCTACGATGTGAAGGAGCTGGAACGGATGAATCTATGTACAAGGTTCAGAATCCCTACAAACTGATTTTGGCTAGTGCCGCGAACAGGGCCTGCAATTGGAAGAAAGATGCACTATGCGTCTTCAGGGATACCATCAGAGCGGGTGTCAGGTTCCCTTTTCATCCCTTCATTCCTATACTTTTCGCAGATGTTCAAATCAATCCCTGCTAACTTCCTCCAAATGCTTGAAGGTCAATTATTTGCTTTTTATCGCAATGTGCTAAGCATAACTTCTCCTCCACAATTGTTGTTTTCAGGAAGATTTTTTATTTTAAAACCAACCCTGATAAGAATTCAGGTTGGGTTTCTTTGAACTAACGCCCTACAATCCCTTATATTGTCAATGGGAAGTCTATCCCGGACAACAACTTAAAGTGGAAGAAGGAGTTTTTCTATCTGGTATGGGAAGGAGGATACTGGGGCACTCTCTTCCGTTCGTCTTTTGGACAAGTGAAGGGTTTTTAGCACATAAACGCAGCGAAAACGTAAATTTAAATCTTAAAAAAACCGAAACCCTCCGCAGGATCCATGCGAAAAATAATATTTAATTTATAGTTCAGTATGTTTACCTTAAGAAGCTTTACGTTAATGGAAAGATGGAGGTCTTTAATGGCGATCCAAAAACGATGAACGGAGATCCTTAACAGCTGCTCCTCAAGTGTGAAGCACTCCACCGATATTCACCAAGAAAACGATGTAATGAAGGAGGAGGAGATGGAGAGAATTAGGGTTTTGTAAATCTTTTTGGTTGAGGCAAAAATAGGTTCTATAATAGTATATTTATAGGCAAAATTTTCAGCTAAAATTTTTTCCATAAAATATTATTATTATTAACCCTTTATTATTCTCACTAATAATTAAAACACCTTTTAATTATTAATCATTTTTCTAAACTCTTTAGAAATAATTCTCTCACTTGATTTAATTTCCCAAAAATTAAATTCTTAATTAATAATATTAAGAACATTTTCTTAATTAATTTATAATCAATTAAATCTCATTTAATCAATTATTAAATTTGCCAATTAATTATTTATTTCATAAATAAATAATTATCAACCATTATTAATTAATTCCTCCACCATTAAATCATTCTCTTTTATGGTGTGACCATGTAGGTTCAATATTAAGCTGGTAGTAGAAATAAATAATAATAAAACTATTTTATCATTATTTATATAAATTCTCTAATTCATTAAATATGATTAATTAATTAATCATATTTATTCTACATCGCGAGGGATACTTCTCAGCATATCGCGACTATCCGGATAATACGAATTCACTGCTTAGAATACCAAGAACCTATTCAGTGAGTAGTTACCGTACAATCAATTCCTTCTACCCTGCAATGTCACGATTAAATACAAGGCATGGAACTTGTGTCAAGCCTATCTTATTTAATCACTTGCTTTCCCATTCACTATGCTTAGTTCTATTTAATGTAAATTAGAAACTCCTTTCTAATTTCATTCACTCTGGCCAGAGATTCCTGAACTAGCATAAGTGGATCAGCATTGAACATTCTCTTCCTTCACTGGAAGGGGTAGATCCTTTTTTGATCATACACTATCTTCGTGTACAAATTCCTATACCCAGTAGAGCCCTTATAATTGTCCCTTGAGACTAAGAACTAAACCAAAGCATAGTTCAGTGTACACAAGATGACTATGATGACCTCAAGTCTAAGGATACTTGTACAACTATCACTATGTGAACAACTACTGACACGTGAGTGAACTCCATCAGTTGTTCAGCTGTGTGAGTCATGTTCAGTGAACTTATTCTATAATAAGCACCTACATACTAGCTATAGTGTCACCACACAAATGTCTATGAGAACAGACATCCTTCATAATGAACTAAGCATAGTATGTACCGATCTTTGCGGATTATTAATTACCAGTTAGTAATCCTACGACCAGGAACTATTTAAGTTTAGAGTTATCATCTTTTAGGTCTCATTATTATGATCTCATCACAATCCATAAAAAGCTTTACTCTAAACTGTGGTATATCTTATTTAAACATTTAAATAGATAGAGCCCGCAATAAAAACAAAACAAGTCTTTTATTAATATCAATGAAATCAAAACATATTACATAAAAGTTATTCCTAAATCCTCATACATGATTGGACTTAGGACATATCTCTTTCAAGTAGTCGACGGAAGCCCCAACGACATTATCTTATCCGAGGAAGAAACAAGGGTCGTTGATATCCTTACTAAGGATAATGGCACGTCCCACTCCTGGGACCTTATTAATGAGACAGTTCTCGTAGAGCATGGGCTCTCTCCGGCCTCGGTAAAAAATAAGTTCTATCTTTAGTCTTCGTTCTTTTACATACTTGGCTTAACCTGTTTTTCCGGTTTTAACTAGTGCTTAACCCTTCACGCATATGCTACTAAGATAGTAAATATCACCAAGCCTAAAGACTTGGAGACCACTAGGATGAAGCGGGCTATAAAGCTTTTCAAAAACCCGCGCCTGGGGGATTGCTATCAAGAATTTTTAACTCAGGTGCGAGAAGGGGATGAGGTGGGCCCCAGTCAGCCCCTAAAGACCAAACAAAATCATGGGGCCTTCTTTCAGCCTGCTTGGGGAATCCGGGGGAAAGACACCATATTTGGAAACACCAAGCATTCCATGGAGTGGTCACTTCGATCTATTCCCCCCGGTGAATTATAAAGAGTTTTTCCTTCAACAGGACTTAGAGGAAAATGAACTGTTTGGTGTTCAAGCCTTGGAGAGGGTAACTTGCCTTTGCCAAATTTCTCTTAGTTATTTACCCTGTCTTGGGCCAAATTCATTTTTCTTTCTTTTCTTTATTTTCAGGAGAACGCCCATTTTAAGGGGCACTTCACCAAGCTAAGGCTTGGAAAGTTAGTTATGATGATATCGCCAAGAAGCTCGAGGAGGCCAACGAGACAATTGAACGCCGTAAGGCCCAGCTTGCCTCCTCAACTTCTAATCTGGAAACTGCTCGGGCCAAGATCGTCGTTATAAATGACGATAAAGAAAAAAGGTTTGATACCAGGATGGATACCCAGGAGTTCAAAGATTTGATGGAGGAGCATGACGCCCTCACTCATCCCATAAGCTATAAGGAGGGCTGGGATGCCGCGGTTGAGGCTATTCAAGCCGAATACTCGGAGATGGTCGAGGAATAATCCTTCCCTTGCCCCTCAAAATTTGGGGGTGTCACTGAAAGGGTCGTGGATCTTATTCGCGAAGAAGATCAATCCATCTCTTATCCAGATCCAAGGGCCTCTGAGTCTAAAGCGTCGATTGAGAGCCAAGGCCAAAAGAGGAAAGAGGTTGAATCTAGTTTCGGTGAAGAGGAATCCTCTTCCGAAGAAGAAGCTGAGCCTGTTGTGATGAAGTCCAGGGTTGAAGAGCCTCCTAGGCAAGCACCTCAAAGGGCTTCTGAAGACACTTATGAGGAGACTTCGGCGAAGACCACCACGGAGACTTCCGAGGAAACCTCCGAGGGGCCAACTCTGGAAACTTCTGAGGAAACATCAAAGAGTGGATCTGAAAATGACTCTGAGAGCGATTCTGGTGAGGAGTCTTAGCCACCTAAGTCTGATGCTTATTTTCTTTCTTTTGTACTTCTTTCATTTGCATTGTAAGGCACTTTTAAAGTTTTCATGATGAATTTATGGATTTCTTGTTTTGGCTACTTGTTATATATGTGATTCCGTTTAAGTTTAGAAATAAAACATCAGTTCAAATCAAGAATATAACTTGGTTTTTCAAAGCTTACCGTAACTTAAAGAATATAACCTGGTCTTTCAAAACCTAACGTAAAATGGGTTCATCCCTGATAATCATAAACTGAAATATAAATCCTAAAGAACTAGAATAATTTAATAAACTGGGATATAGATCCTATTACTCGCAATATCTTTCTTGATTACAGTAACTATACGTAGTAAACTTTCAAGTTATGGGCATGCCAAGCCATTGGCAATTCTTCTCCTTCCATTGTCTCTAACTTGTAAGATCCTCGTCCTTGAACGCTTTTGACTTTGAACGGCCCTTCCCAGTTTGGGGCTAGCTTTCCTTCTTTTCTAACTCCTGATGCTTCAACATTTCTTAGAATTAGGTCTCCTTGCTTAAATAATCTTTCTTATACCCTCAGATTATAATAAAAAGAAGCTTTATTCTGATATTCCACGATCTTAGCATGAGCTTGATCCCGAATTTCATCTATTAAGTCCAAGGCTGGCCTCTGCCCTTCCTCGTTTTTTTCTATATTATAAGCTTGATTCCTCGGGGATAAATGTGATATCTCCACAAGAACAACAACTTCAGCTCCATATGCCAGCATAAATGGGGTTGCTTCAGTTGTAACCCTACATGTGGTCCTGTAGGCCTAAAGTATAGGGAGTACTTCATCCACCCATCCTTTTCTTCAATCCTTTTATAATAATCTGATTTACAACCTCTTCTTAGCCATTTGCTTGAGGCTGAACGGCAGATGTGAACCGTAGCTCGATTTCATTCTCTTCACAATAATTCTTTAACTCCTCATTGTTGAATTCACTACTAGAAATAGTAGATACAATATCGGTGTTTAGACATCGGCATGTAATGCACCCGATGTTAAAAGTCTGTTTAACATCGGTTTAAAAATAAGCGATGTTGATTATAAATGCTGACATCGGTTTCACATAGTATCCGTTGTCTATATTCAAAAATTAAAAAGGCCAAATATATATTTTTAATTTTGACATCGGCTGATTTTGTTAACCGTTGTCTATGACTATGTTAAAAAAAATTAAAATTTCACTTATCTTTTCCCCCCGGTTTCAGTACTTCCCCCCCTTAAATTTTGACAAATATTCACTTTATTCTTATTCCCCCTTTTCCAAAATATACCTAACCGGCTTCCCTCGTCTCTCCCGAGACCCTCGTCTCTCCCGAGACCCTCATCTCTCTCACCGCTCTTTCTTGTCTCTCTCACTTCTCATCTCTCTCTCATCTCTCCCCTCTTTTTCTCTTACCTTGAAACTCCCGCTCATCTATCATCTCTTTTTCTCTTTTTGCCGAAACCCTAATTTCAGCCCCAATTCAAATTTAAGTTTTGGAGTTTCAAATTGAGCCTCAAACTAGTAAGATTATAAACTAGTAGAAGTTTTGGAGCATCCAGAGGTTCACAGATTTGATGCTTTGGAACTTTCAGGTTTTGGAGCATCTGGAGGTTCACAGTTTGGAGGTTTGGAACTTTGAGGTATATTCTTCTATCTCCCTCGTTTGTGCATGTATATAAGAAACGTGTTTTTTTGGGTTTTATGTTCGGTTTTTTTTGGGGGGTTTTGGGAGTTTTCGGTCGGATTATATACTTGGACAAGACGGTTTTGGTATTGTTTACAAGGGAAATATTGATGAGAATCTTAGATTTGGTTTGAAATATCTTCCAGTTGCGTTTAAGATTCTTATAAGGAAGGGCTCCAGGGTCATTGTGAGTGGCTAGTGAGTCTTCAAATTCATATTACTTGTTGTTAGTCTAATTATTATGTACTGTGATGTAATTGACTTTTGGTTTGTTTTATATACTGTGAATTTTCTAGGTGAGCTAAGGCATCCGAATCTGGTCATGTAGTTTGGTTATTGCTGCGAGGATGATCATAGGTTACTAGTTTTTTACAGGTGTTGTTCATCCTGTGTATGATATCGTATATTGGAGCTTAATTAGTAAATGTGGAGTCCACTTATCAATATTGTGAAATCCCATTACTTGACTTTTGGTCCCTGGCACGTTATCAGGTTAAGGTGAATTTGTTGCCCGTATGCTTGTTGGAATGTATAGGAGCTTCTATGCAATTCGTTTTGTTTCTGGTAGTACATGATTCAAGAACATATCCTAAACTTATATTCATTAAAACAAGTGAACATCAATCGAAATGGAAGAGACGGAAAGCTGATTCAGTTTGTTTTCTATTATTTTGGATATGAATATAAGAAATTTATATGTTCTGTATTTTCTATTTAAATACCAGGCAAACAGGTTCAGAGACTGTTGAAGGAATGGGAGGACTAAAGGTGATTCTTGGAGCCAAATCATGCAGGCCTGGTTCAATAGTTGAAACAAAGGAAGAAGGATCCAAACTTGATCTTAAAGGTTAATGTTGTCAGTACTAGTAAGAACATGTTGGCTAGGTATCTTGCTCAAGATGGTTATACTAATAGGACAAGATTGGTCATGTATAGGAGAATGTTAGGAAGGGTGAGAAACATTTGGATGCTTGACATGAGATTGGGCGCTTGTACAGGAGATTTTCGAGCTTTAACAAAACGATTATAAAGAACTGATGATGGAGGAGGATGAAGAAGATGTCGCACCATATTTCTCTAGGTTTGCATCGTAGAAATAAATACAATACCACTGTTTTATGAACTTCTATATACCACAATACCACATTTTAAATGGTTGACCTAAATAGAGAAATCAAATACACTTGTAAAACTTAATGATACTCTTATATAACTTAAAAACAACTTAAATGCACAATTCTCAAATTATCAAACATATTACAACCGTGTCCGAAATAAAACAGAGGTAAGATATGTCTTCTGACTGGGGTGAAGTCGTAACTGTACGGGTATTTGTTTTTATAAACGCCAACTTATCAATTGTCATTTACACGAGCACTTATCCATCAATTTTTTTAATAATTATTTCTGCATTTTTTCATCAAGGTGAGAAGTTTTCTGAAATTGTTGGAAGTCCTTACTATATGGCCCCAGAAGTTCTGAGAAGAAACTATGGTCTGGAGGTTGATGTATGGAGTGCAGGAGTGATACTTTATATTCTTCTATGTGGAGTTTCTCCCTTCTGGGCAGGTAGATTTTTTATTGATCATACTTGTGTTCTTTTAGTAACATGCATTCTGTTTCTCTTTTTTTGTTGGATAATATTTGTTATGTAAAATAATTTATGAAGTGGTTTATGCATGTTGATTTATTTTTCCTTATTATTGCAGAAATTGATTTTAAGAGGGAACCCTGGCCTCAGATTTCTGACAATGCTAAAAGTCTCATTCGGAAGATGCTAGAACCAGACCCAAGAGAGCGTTTGACAGCTAAACAGGTTCTTGGTAGTTCTTTAGCAAGAGTCACTGAGACAGCTACAATGATATAGTTATTTTTAAGCTTTTGTGGGGACTTGTGGCCTCCTGATGCTTCTTTTGTATGTAAATCACCTACTCGTATTATCTATTTTGAAAGTGAGAGTGAGAGTGTGAGACCTTGTAGTATTTCCAATTTCTTGTCCAGATAGGTAGCTAAAACTAATAATGTACTAGAAACTGAACCTACTAAACCTGTAGCATTAGCACTCTTTTCGCTAACAGGATCATCCCTTTAACCTGTTAACACCATGGCCTGTAAAATAATATGCAACTCTCCGCTACCCAGTAGGAATTAGGTTGATTAGTGTCCTGCTAGATGGAAAAAATGTGATGCCTGTACACCGGGCTCTGAGTCTGTTGGTCTTCATGCCAACAAAATGGATTTCTTAAAGTAAATTAAATGAATCTCTGTTACGTCATTACCACCACTAAATTTTCTAAAGGTCTTTGTTTTTTCACTTATTGGTAGAACATCCGTGGATACAAAATGCAAAGAAGGCCTCAATGTTCCATTGGGAGATATAGTGAGAACACGGCTCAAGCAGTTCTCTCTGATGAACAGATTTAAGAAGAAAGCTTTGCAGGTATTTATTTTGATAAACGCCAACTTATCAATTATCATTTACACGAGCACCTATCCATCAATAAAACAGAGGTAAGATAGGTCTTCTGACTGGGGTAAGATAGGTCTTCTAGTATTTGTTTTTTGATGGAGCAGCTTCTTTTGCTTTATCTTACATGTGTTTGTTTTGTCTGGATTATCTCTTGCTATTATAAGATTTCAAAGTAGAATAAGCTCAAGCTACAAATGAAGCTCTCAAAGTTCTGTTGAAGAATATAATAGAAGAAAAATAAATAATGATCCAAGTAAGAACTCCATTCATAAATATCATCTGATGTGGTTTTGGTAAATATTATCTGATTAGATACTCCGTAAAAAAAATTTTGATCTTGTGTGGAATATGAACCCTACTGCATAATGATAATTATGTCATATAATCTGCGTGCACAGAGAATGTGATTGCATTGGTCCGTTAGTGGATAGTGGTGGTCTTGATTTCTCCATGTTTTCATGCTCTTGTACTATCATACATTTTATCACTACGTAAACAATTAAAAAGACTATTGCTCATTATTCTCTGGACTTGTTACTCCAGAGTAAACCTCCTCTCCCATCACTAAGCTCTATAATTTCTCCATGCTTATGGATCTGTTAATACTTTTTCTAATTCTGGCTTTTACAGAAATATTTGCAGTCTATCACCATCAGAGAAGAGGAGATGAGGGTAAAAAGGAGAGATGTCGAGTTATGGATGTCACATCGTATACTCCCAGAGAGTCTAAGGGAGAGAATTAAATGTTACGAACATTACCAATGGAAAGAAACCAGAGGAGTTGATGAGGAATTTCTCATCCGTGACCTTCCTAAGGATGTGTGAAGGGACATAAACCGCCATCTTTGTTTAGATTTACTGACTAGAGTAAGTGGCTAAGTGCAATGCAACAAGTTAGCACATTGCTGTACATTTTAGCTATCATTTATGTTTTCATTTGATACATTTGTGTTGCATATCTTATGTCTCCTGCTAGTACTATATTTACGTTTCTGTTGGCACGGTCTCTTTGGATGCAAAATATTTTCTAGCCTAGACAAAGGCGGTGCTATTCAGTACTTACCGCGTAGCCTGATTTTTAGATAACTGCATTTTATGTGAATACTATACTACGCTGCAGAATTGGATTACATAAAGTTGAAATATAAAAAAATATAGATCTGAACTAGATAATGAAATTATATGAAGTTGCCAAATATTTTACAGTGCTTGTATTTTGGCTCCCCTGACCCTCAATCCTGGCTTGTAGGCGCCAATGTGTGCAAGCATGGATGAACAATTGTTGGATGCTATGTGTGATCGACTTAAGCCAGTTCTTTATACAGAGAAGAGTTGTATAGTCCGTGAAGGTGATCCAGTTGATGAAATGCTTTTTGTGATGCGTGGAAAGATTTTGACGATGACCACTAATGTATAAACTCTTGACAAGTCCTAAGTTAAAAGAGTCTGGATAACTAAGTTATTTTATTGTTATTGGTTGGGATGTTTATTTTAGACTTGGAATGTATGTCCGAATTGATTGTTGGAATATTGTATGTTAAGAAATTTGGTATCAATGTAGCTTTATGTTTCTGTTGGATGTTTTTGGTTGGATGTTTCATTGTTTGGTATTTTTTTGGTTGTGTAAATGTAATTGGTTCATGTGGCTGTAAAACAGGACCATGATGGCATGTAATTTATACCACATTAACATCACAATGGTAAATGTAAATCGATGTATAAAATGTACAAAAGACATCATGTAAAATAATATTAAATGAAAAAGAACTAAAAAAACCAATATGAAATAGCCATTTGACATCGGTTCTGAGAAATTGGCCGATGTTAAACAAAAAGATTTAACATCAGTTTCGTGAAGAACACCCATGTCTTATCCATCATTTCACATCGGGGGGCTAATTTAACCGATGTCTGATCAAACATTTCACATCGGTCAACTAATCTAACCGATGTCTGATCAAACATTTCACATCGGTCAACTAATCTAACCGATATATAGCACTGTAATAGACATCGGCTGTTAACCGATGTCAAAGACTGATGACATTTAACATCACACGCGAAGACATCGGTTCAGATTTTTTTTAACATCGGTTCTGAACCGATGTCTGATCCCATATTTCTAGTAGTGATTGTGTTTCATTATTAGTGACCAAAATATGAGGAATTCCATATCTACACATTATATTTTTCCACAGGAATTGGGCAAATTGTTTGGTTGTAATCTTAGCCAAGGGCTTGGCTTCGATCCATTTAGTAAAACAATCAATTTCCAAAATTAAAAACTTTCTTTGGGTTGTTATCATTGGGAACGGTGCAAGAATATCCATCCCCCACATAGCAAATGGGGTAGGGGTGTTTATGGAGGTCAGCATTTCTGGTGGCTTCTTTACTACTGGGTCATGTTTCTGACAGTGATCACATCTCTTCAAATAATCATTGGAATCAGCCATCATCTTTGGCCAATAAAAGCCTAAACGAGTAATCTTGTGTGCTAAAGCCCTGCCCCCAAGTGTTGGCCACATATGCCTTCATGTACCTCTTTCATAGCAAGTCGGGCCTCATTAGGCTTGAGACACCTTAAATAGAAAATTAAAAAGGATCTTTTATAAAGAATCCTATCTATTAAAGAATACCTCATGGCTCGTATAGATAATTTTTGCGCCTCCGCTGCATCGCTAGGAAGCCATCCGATTTGTAGATGAGCCTTAATAATATCTAACCAAGATTCTCCAAGCCCGATAGGGGTAACCAGCTTAACATCAATGCTCATTTTCTTCAAAACACGGAAGTATACACTTCCAGAACAATTCTCGATCTCAGAAGAGATGAATTTGGATAACGCATGTGCCTTAAAATTTTCCTCCCTCGGGATGTATTCGACATGGCATTCGTCAAACTGAGTCATCACAGCTCTTACAAGTCGTACATATCCGGCCATGGTTTCATCTCTGGCCTCGAATTCTCCATTAACTTGGGATACCACCAACTTCGAATCTCCACAAACTTTCAGGTTTATAACTCTCAGTGTTCCAGCAAGGCCCAAACCAGCTATCAAGGCTTCATATTTTGCTTCGTTGTTTGTAGTGGGTAAATCTTACTTCATGGCATACTCAATAAAGAACCCATCGAGACTTTGCAAAACTAAACCAGCTCCACTCGAATTTGTTTTTGATGCCCCATCAAAATAGAGAATCCAGAGCTCCTTGTTCTCGATTGTTACGCCCGTAATCAACTGTAGAAGGGGGTGAATACATTTAATGTAATAAATTCAACAAAGCTTCAACAAAATTAACAATTTTTATATTAATAGATAAAAACTGATTATAAACGTACTCTCTCAAAAGGATGAACAAATATCCTTGAGAGCTTCTAGGTTATGCGAAAGATATAATAATTTTCGCAATGCTTATAGCATGAACCTAATATGTGCTTTATATAGAGCACAGTTACACAATGTATAAGGAATTATATTCTATCAATAATAAGGAAAACCTATTACAATGCTTCTGAGATAAAGTCCTTCACCGCCTTGAATTCCTGCTTTCCTTTTCCTCCTCGAATATCTACTGAAGTGACAAATCCTAATGACATCATCTACTGGTCATCAAGTACTGATATAAGTACTGATGACGTCATTCTTCAGTAAATACTGATATAAGTCTTGATATGAACTTCTGATAGTTTCTGCTGATATCATCAATTATATCTAGCAATCTCCCTCAACTTGTGCATTATGACAATATGTACAAGTTCCAATTTGATGATGTCAAAACTATCTAAATGCAGAAATCAAGTAACCATATTCATTCTTACTTCAGTAATTATCAGTCTTTACTCTTCATTCTGAACTCTAACACAGTTTCGAAAATTTTCAAGAAACTTCCTCAACAGATTCTCTTCCATCACATCCAAATACCATTGCATCCTCTGTTTATGTTCCTTCAGTTCATCTGTTGATTCATCATTCTAATAGATGGTAGCCCTGAGATCATGTAACTTTGAATTTCCAAGAGATAGATCATCCAGCCCCAGAAACCCAATTTTCTTTCCATCAGAATTAAAGCTTAAACATTTAGGCCCTAGACTCATTTTTATCTTAGCTCCTCCAATAGGCATATCAACAGTATATTCAGATTGATCAATGTACTTTGGAATGTAGTTTGACTTGTAAGACATTTCTCTCTACTTTATTTGTATCATGTTCTTTATGAATGCAGACCATCTAGCAGTTACAGAATTAGTTACCTTGAGAATTGTAGCAATAAGTTCCAATTCGTGCCATGGTTTGTCTCTTAATTATTCTTCATTCAACCTTAAGCTTCTCCCAGACTCCAGAAAATAGATTATTTTCTCTTCCGCATGATCAATAACAATTTGCACTTATATGATCTTCTGTAAGTCTTCAAGCATTACATTGTCTCCAATTTCTGTCAAATTAGAATGTTTTCTTAAAGTCAAAGCATCTCCTACAAATGGATCATCAGCATTTAATCTTCCAAGACCACTTGTGATTCCAGGTTTTCTAGATTGAGAACTTCAACTGTAAATCTTCCTTAATGTTTCAGAAGAATCTCTTCTAGGTGCTGGTTTCTTGCTTCTCCATAGTAGCTTCTTCTTTTCTTCAAAAGTAAGTTCTAGCTTATCAGAAACTATGTCTTCAAAATCAGAATTTGATAAATCTTCTTGATTTTGATTTGAGAAATCAACAACATGAGTAGAATCAAAGGTTGTGATTGGTTGAATAACAACTTCTTCTTTAACTTAAGCAATGTCAGAGGTTAAATTCAATTTATCAGCCCAATCAGCTCCATAAATCTTCCTTCTTTGGTGAGCTTGGTTGATTTTTTCTTCTTCAGTAATCTCATCAGTATCAAAAGATTGAGCAACTATATAGATTGGATCTATCAGTATTTGTGATTTAATTGTTTTAGATACCGATTTCTTCTTTATAACAGCTTTGGCTTTAGGCTTTGAAACTTTGATTTTTCTTCTATCTTTTATTTTCCTTTATGCTTCTTGTCAACGGTTAAAATAGCTTGAGATCTGAAAGATCTTTCATCCTCTACCTGACTTACCTCCTTTATAATTACACCTCTGGTTGGTTTGTTAGAAGGATCATCTTCATAATGTTCTTGAGAGATAACAATAATATCAGCATTTGTTGTCTTTATTGAATTCTTGAAGTCTTCCTCCATTTTCCTTAGCTGTTTTAGATCAACTCCATGATTTTCTCTTTCAAAGATTCTTTTTACTCACCTCAGAGTCAAAAGCTTGAATCTTCGGATCCTTGTAAAATAGAGTTGTCTTTCTTCCTTTTACTTTTTCTTGTAAAAGCTTGAATCTTTGATCTGATTGATTTGAGAAGTAGTTGCTTCTTGAGCTGTATGTAAGGATCTGACAACCAAAGGTGATGCTTTGAGATGAGTCAACATATCAGGATTCTGAATTTTCTGTTCTGCTGTTTCCAGATACGCAACAGCTTTTATTCCTAGAAATAGGATATGTATCATCTTTCCATTTAGCATTCCAGAGATTATCAAAATAATCATGTTCTTTCTTAGCATCTAGATCTTTCATTTTCTGTTGTCTTACATGTATAGACATATCTTCAGGGAAGAAAAGATCATCTTCAGGATTTATAAGAGTATTTTAAACATTAGCTTCTTCACCATCATTAGATTCTTCATTGGCAACTGGATCTTGAACTATCTGTTGAACTTCATCACCAACTTCAGCATGTAGGATAGAATCATAAATTGGTGCAGTATGTGATCCAGCAGCCTCAGAAGATTCTATACCATCAGCAGTTAACTCCACATCTTCAGGAATTCTAGATAAATGAATTGGAGCTTCGAAATTTACTTCTAGAACCTCAGTTCCTGTAGAATGCTGTGGTAATCCTGTAATGGATGAAACTTTATGAATGGACTGTTGTGTTACTTCATCTTCAACAACAATAGGGATTATTTCAGGTGGTGGAATAGTAGAGTAAATGGACTGTTTCTCATAGTCAAAGTAAGAAACTATTGCTAACAAAATCCTGATGGACTTGACCATAGTAACCGATGAAAAAGTCTCATCGTAGTCTATACCATGAATTTGTTTGAAACTTTTTTTTTTGTCACTAGTCGCGTCTTATAGGTTTGTACTTTAATATCTATGTAATTTTTCTTCTTGAAAACCCACTTGCATCCTATAGGTTTTACCCCTTCGAGTGGATCAACTAAAGTCAATACTTTATTTTAATACATGGATTCCATCTCGGATTTCATGGCCTCTAGCCATCTCTCGGAGTCTGAACTGTTCATAGCATCTTGGTAGGTGAGAGGCTTATCATTATCAATAAGCATCAAACCACCATCTTGTGTCAAAAGAAATTCATAATTTCTCCTGGGCTCATGGTGAATCCTACTAGATCTATGAATAACCTGTGTTTCTTGAACATGATTACTTTCAATATTTTGATGTACATCCTGATCTTATTCCAACTATGTTTCAATGTTATCATGTGGTTCTCGATCTTCATCGAGATGTACTATCCTCCCACTGATTTTCTTAGAATGTAGTTCTCCCTCAAGAAATACAGTGGCCCGAGAAACAAACACTTTGTTCTCGGAAGAACTATAAAAACTATACCCTAGTCTCACTTGGGTATCCCACAAAATAGCATCTATCTAATTTTGGTCCAACCTTGTTAGAGGCTAAACGTTTTACAAACGCTTCACGTCCCCAAATTTTCATAAATGACATGATATGACATTTATCACTCTATATCTCATACGAAGTATTTTGAACCGCTTTAGTCGGAACTTGGTTAAGTGTATATGTAGCCGTTTCTAGAGCATAACCCTAGAAATTGAATGGAAGAGTAAGTTATGATACACTATCACACTCCTTCAAGAAACTCTTGAAATTGAGGTTTAAGTATTCTCCTCCCCGATCTAATCGTAAAACTTTTATACTTTTCCCTTATTTTCTTTTCTACTTTGGCCTTATATTCTTTGAACATTTCAAAAAAATTGGATTTGTTCTTCATAAGAACCACATATCCATATCTACTAAAATCAACAGTAAATGTTATGAAGTAGTATAAGCCACCCCTTTCCATCATACGCATTCGACCACATATATCATTATGTATAAGTCATAATCATTCGGTGGCCCTTTCACTTGATCAGGTAAAAGAAGCTTTAGTCATTTTGCCAATGAAACAAAGTTCGCATCTTCCGTATGATTCAAAATCAAACTTATCCAAGTATTCATCTATATGTAACTCAGAAATGCGTTTCTCATTAATATGGCTTAACGACAATGGTAGAGGTAATGTTTGATTTGAGTCATCTTAGAACATATAAATTGTTAACTAATTGTGCAACATTATAAGCCTTATCATTAAAATAGAATAAACAACTATTGTTTTTTAATTAAAATAAAACCTTTCTTGTCCTGACAATAAATTGATTTAATGTATCCCCTAAAGGCAGGCACGTAATAACAATTTATCAAGTTCTCAATCTCACCTATATGGGCAAATTAGGTATCGAGTTCCTTCAACTAGAGCAACAACTTTTGCTCTAATTCTAATTTCTAACCCGATACCTGAAACTTGACCATTGCTAGTCTTCTTCTTTAGATCTTCCAAACAAGCTCGATAATTTAACTTCCAACCATCCAGTTATTTCCACAGAAATGATAATCATCTCCTTTAGCAGCACCACTATCAGGCTTCAAAAGCCCTTTGGGATTGGACTTTGGTTTGGTACCGAATAAGATCAAATCTTCACCTTGCCTGTCCACTTTCCTTTCCCATTTGCATTCCATATGAACACCATCAATATGGACATAATTCATGCATTTACCATGTTATTTTCAGCAGTTCTAAACATGACTAACAACTCAGTGAGTGTTCTGTCTATCTCATTCCTTTTGTTCTTAACAAACTAAGAATAGAAATTGTTCAAAGATTATTTGATCAAATCAAGCTGAGTCTCTAGACTATTCTTGAAATCCAAAATATCAAGGTACATATATCTATCATCTTTAGAACATGTGGTCCAACCGGATATCATTCTCCCATTAATGCAAAAGTATGGTGCCTTATTATTGTCAAATCTTTTTGACGAGCCTATCCTTCAAACATCCTTTGAAGGTGCTCAATCATATCATAAGCATCATTATGCTCTTATTGCTTCTAAAGCTCAGCACTCATAATTACAAGCATGAGACATGAAACATCAGTTTCATAATTAATTTGCTTCTGGTAAGCATTTTGTTCAGCACATATTTTATTCTCAGCTAGAAGAAATAAGGGAGGGGTTTGAGTGACATACTTTAACCTGAGGACAATCCTCAAGTTCCCATGTTAATTGAGAAAATTATTTCATGTCAGTTTGTCCTTCTCAAGGACTATTACATAGAGAAGTTATTTGTGTTATTTGTCATTTGATATCTACAATATTATAGTGCATAAAATGACTTAGTCTACAGATGATCATTAAATTATGTTCAAGTGATTATTCATATATATATATATATACAGAGTATATATCTCCCACTATTTTTATCAAATCAATAGCCCTAACTATTAATTTAGAAAGAATATTTTCTATATCCTTTCTAGTGAGCCAAGATCCATATTTCACCATGCGTTAGCTCATCTTTGGCTTTTCTCCTAAAACATGATTATTTAGGTAGACAACATTTGTCAATTATATCAACTATATAAGTCTTGGATAGCTTGGTGGAACAACATCTGTTCATATTTATCTAATGAATCTCGCCAAACTCTATGCCTCTAAGTTCACAATCCTATTATGGTAACTTAGTTAAGTCAAACCCAATAGTCAAAAGTATCAATATACTTCAACACATCTCCCACGATAGATGGGAGTACTTCGCTTTGGCGAACTCACTCCTTATCGATCTAGGGTTAACACATTAGACTTATTGGAAGGCATCTGATCAACTTAATATTAACTTTAGGGTTTTGTTAATTTTAAAATGATCATGATCCCATCATAAAGAGATTGCCAATTTTTCCTTAAATAAAATACTTTAAATCAATATTCGTCAATGGTTTGATTTCCAGGTAGTGAGGGAGTCACAACGGTCACGCTTAAAACCCGCAACCTTACAAGGCTTTTGACAAAATCGCCACATGTCAGAAATAAAGAAAATTTATATTTTATTCCATGTTTCATAAACACGAGAATCTCATAATTGTTTGTTCATTTTAAAATCTTGAGTCGTTACAGATTTTATCTTGTTTAGCAAGCATGGCATGAGTGTCGTATCTAATACATACATCTTTAATCTAATTAAGTATGCATCTTTATAAACTACTCTACACATACATTCATTATATGCGAATATGTATGTAAAGTGCAATAAATAAACGTGGTTGGTTATGGCTTTATCCTATGTGATCTTCATCAAGCTAATGACAAAAATCTAGGTCAATCTAAGGTGAAAAATAAATACAAGCTAACTCTAACATGTCTTCTTTCTTGTATTGCTTCCTTGGATGGCCTCCATGTGGGATTACCCTCGATCTTCAAATCTTCATATCTTTATGTACATTAAAAGAATGAAATACAAAAACTAATCTAATGAACTTACAAGAAGAACTCGAGCTACATTCGAGATTTAAAAATTACAAGATTAAACGATATGCAAGCCATATTTAAAAAACCAAAACCATTAACCTAAGGTCATAAGCCATAATCATCCACCATGCTCAATTAACACATAAGAACATGTTAAAACACATTATATGATCTTAACATATCATACCCATCATGATCTAATCATAAAAACACAATATGAAAAAAATCAGAAAAATCATAATCAAATTCTAAAAACATTAAATCGCTGATTACAGGGTCTTAACGATGTCAAACGCCTTACAGATCAGTCGATGATAGAAATAGCTATCAGTTTCATTCAGATGCTCGATTCCATATGAAATAGTGTATTCGTTTGCCAAAATCGGACACCCGACCCAGATTTTAGCAAATCCACTGCATCCGATTCAGAATCGTATCAAATACGATTCATAGAATAAGAACAAATACAAAACATGTATATATTAATATATATACAGATTATATAATTATCATATGATTATACAACTCTCATAAATATCATATATTCAAAACATATACATACATACGCATATATAAACATAATAACATGTAAAACATACAAAATCACATACATAACAGTCATGGAATATTGTATACATGTTATCATCATAAAACCAGTAAACACATAAATGAAATAAACAATTTTCGTAAGTAGCTCTGAGGTCATTGAAGGGTTTCGAGCACATAAACGCAACGGAAACAGTAATTAAAAATGTAAAACATTAGAATTTTCATAACCCACCGCAGGATCAATGCGAAAAATTGATATTTAATTCATAGATCAGATTGTTTACCTTAAGAAATTTTACAAATTGGTTGAATAATGGAGATCCAAAGTTTGTTCAATCACCACGCATCCCGCTCTCGCGATCTACGCTTTATCGGTATCCACACGAATGCGTGAACGCAAGGATTGGATGTGTACTAGCTCATGATCGTTTCTTCTTGCTCTCTCCATCTTCTCTCTTGTTGGCTAGAGTTTTAGTAAAAGTCTTGCTTACAAAATCAGCCACACAAGAGATATTATATAGAGAGTAGAAAAAAATTTATAACTCTTAACTAATTAGGAGTTATTATTAATTCAAAATTTCTATTTGTATAATAATTAAGTCACACTTAATTATTTAACAAATGAATTTCATAATTAATATTAGTAAATTCGAATATCGATATTTATCTAATTAATTAAGTCATACTTAATTAATATTATAAATAATTCGAATTACTTTAATATAATTTAAAGCCAATTTAAACTAAATCCTTCAAGCATTCTTTGTGTGTGACCCTATAGGTTATTATTACGTTGGCAACAGATTTTAAATCTAATTTAAAATCATAAACAATGAGAGGCATCTAGTAATACATCATTGCTACCCAAGTAATAATAATTGAATCGGTGATCGATCAAACCTTTCGTGAATAATGTACAATATAATATAATCCCTTTAGCCAAATATTATAGATTAAACTAGAGGCATGTAATGTGTCATCCTCATCAATGTTTAATTCAAGTTATCTTGATCAATGAGTAGACTATCATATCAAATCAACATTTGAGTGTGGCCACGCATTTCATAGTCTAGTTCACACAAGAGGTCAATAATATCACTCATATAATAAGAGGGTTAAATCTCATCTAGATCATTCATATTTCTCATACGATTCATAATATACCCAATGTCCACTTTTATCATTACCTGGTCAAGGATAACTTTTAATGGAATCAGTGTATATTAATTCTCGTATAGAAATATAATGACTTCAGGTCTAAGGACCATTACATTACATCATTATCACTTTGAGAATTACTTATGACACAACAGACATGTAGAATCTCACATTGGGTCTTTCCAGCACCATGTACATATACATCTGCCTGTGTTTTTGACTTTAGTATCACTAAACCCTATGATCAATGAGATGTGATCATCAGTCAACAAACACACCAGTCCTAATGCATTATTATTGTCCCTTAATAATAATACTCGACTAGGGACCTTTAGGAATATTGATACTATTCTCATAATCTCATTTTTAAGTCATGTACTTAGAGATATAGAATTGCATATCTTATTCCAAGGACATTTATTAATCTAACATTTATATCACAGTAAATTAAGAATTAATAAATTATAAAGGGAATAATCGATAGAATATAAACATTAATAATCATAATGTCTTAAACTAAAATATCATAGTGTTGTCTCTAGGGAACAAACACTAACATGAAATGTAGCTAAATTCAGTGACAAATTATTTTGTACGTAGTTTCTTAAATAATGATCGATTTGGTGATACGAAAGAATGGTTGAGTGTGGATAGTGTAGACACAATGAGGATATACGAGTGTAGGATATGTAATGATAATGTCATTGTATTGCCGAAAATGGTCTAAAATGGAGGATACATTAGGATGAAGGTCGAAATATAAATAAATAAAATTTTGAAACATAAATTACCGCAATTTTACACATCTGAAATTTTGGCAGTTTTTGAAGATGTTGATTATGGTGCTGTCGATGGTGAAGTAGGTGAAACGACATTATCGGGGGTTTTATAAACTCATTCTATTGTGAGAGTATAAAAAATGAGATGTGTGTGCTAGCCGGATGTGTAGTCGAAATGTAGCTGAAATTCAGTGACAAACTTGTTTGTAAGTAGTTGGTATAATGATGGCCGATTTGGTGAACGAAGAAATGGCTGAGTGAGGATGGTGTATACACGATGTAGATGTACTAGCCGAAAAATGGTGTTAAAATGGAGGATATACGAGGATGTATGTGAAAATGTATATTAGATTTGAATGTGTCGTTTTGTGTAAATATATTTATAAAGAATAAAAGTATGAAATTAGTTCTCAATTCTAATTTGAGCACTTACACACGTCAATGTACTTGGATTGGTTTTTAAAAAGATAGTATCGTTTTATTTTTTTAAGTTACACTTTTTAAAATTATATAAAAAGTTAAAATTTCTTATATTTATAATATATTGTCATAATCACATATGAAATTCAGATAAAAAGTTCAAGTTTGTTCAAGTTTTTTAAAAAAAATGTATGTTTTGTCAAATATATTACACTAATAACGTATCATATTTTAAAAATTACGAGTTCTTATTTCAAAAACCAAAATAGTTGAATTATACGATTTAAATGTAGCTCATGCTTTGTACAGGTTATCATGTTAGTAATATATAAATACTCAAATTTGTTGAACGTTAAATTTTTTGCGCTGATCACTACTCAAATTATATTTATATATGTATAGATTGTTTCATTCTCAAATCAAACACATTTGGTATTTCATATATCGAAATCAAAAATACCAAATTGAGAACAAAAATCATGTAATCGAATCACCGATACTCACATAATGGCTCCGTTCCTTTTATGGTACACTTGTGCGTTTAATTTCCAAAAGTAGCACACATGTTCAATCTTTTCCAAAATTGGCACAGAACGCCCTTCAAATGGTGCCGTCAAAGTTACCCAAAGTGGCGTTATGAGGTAATAATTTTTTTTCCTCCTCTCCCCTTATCCCCTTATCTATCTTAGACAAATGGATAATTATAGGTTATTTATAGTTGGAGGTGTAAAATTATTAGTAGACTCATATTTTTTATCTATTTTATTAAATTAATAAATTTAATTTTGCTGTCAAATTCTTTAAGTTGGCAATTGATGTTAACTTATTTTTAAGTAGAATTTTTTATTTTAATTAAGAAATTATTTATATGTGGTTTTCATAGCTCAAAAAAAGGTATTATCAGAAATGTGTATTTTTTGACGATGTCTCATATTCATGGATTTTAGAAATTTAGTTGTACACAATTTTTTATAATAAGGTGTTGTTTTTTACCGTATTTAAAAAAAATAAAAAATATAATTTTACATTCAATTTTTTTTAGTTGACAAGCGATGTTCACTTATTTTGAATAGGTATTTTTTATTTTAATTAAGAAGTTGAATATATATGATTTCTACTTCCCATTTCAATAATCATTTTCGCTTGTTAAAAATTACTAGCTTAGCACGGGATGATTATCATTTCTTATACGATTTTTTTAAAGTATTTATTTATTTCAATTTTAAAATAATAATTTCATTCCCCAATCAAAATTTACATTCTTTGTAGATAATGTATTTTTATATATTTATATTTAGTTGTTATCGTATTTTCATATTTGTCCTTGATAATCTTAATATAACATGTATTAAAATTTATTTTTTTCTTCGTTGTCTGAATTTTTTCATAATGTAAACTTGTAAATATAACATTTTAATCATATCAACATTGGGGCTAGTGGAGCCTATGGCCCCTTATAATAAACTTAGTATTAATTTAACGAAAATTATTTTTAAAATAAATTTTAGCTTAGACCCCACTACTGAAATTTTCTAATTCCGCCACATTATGCTTGATAATTTTAAAACTCAAAACTATTTGTAATCGGTAGAATTTACTATTATTTTATTAAAAACTATAATATTATTTTTAATTTAATTTTAAATAAAAGTAGTGTATAAGAGTATAAATTTAAGCCTTCACACTGGATTTATTTATATATTTAATTTTTCTTAATTTTCTAAAATATTATTATGTTTTTAATGATTAAAATTTCTTTATGCAACTAAAATTTTAGTGTATAATAATATTTGTGGGCTATGTATCCTAGTTTTATTTTAATGCATAGTTTAAAATTAAAAAAAAATTATATGACGTACATAGCAAATCAAAGCAAATTATCAAAAATATTAATTTTTCTAAATATTTTTGCTAGTTTTAAAATTTTCTGAAAATATTAAAAAAATACGGACAATCAAACTCAACAATATATGCAAATAGTTACATCTAATTTTTTTAAGTTATGTTTGAGGTTGCACTCTAAGTTGAATCTAGTGATATCAAATGGGAGAAAATTATATATTTGCTATTTTTTTTAATAGCATTTTCTGTTTTTTATAAAATGAAGCAAAACACATCTAAATATAATCTAATTGTTTTCCTTATTTTATAATATAAAAATTGAAATTATTTAGTAAAAATATTTTAAATCAAATTCCAGATTTTTAGCAAAATAATACTCGCTCCGTCCCTCCCAATTGTTATCGTTTCTAGGAGAGTGTCCGGCACGCATTTTAAGATGAAGAGAAAGTATAGTTCTTTAACTTTTTTTAAAAAAATTATTTTTTTGAATAAAAATTTAAACATTCTATTTTTATAGAGAAAAAGAAATTTTTTGAGAAAAGTTATACAACTATACTTTCTATTCATCTTAAAATGCGTGTCGAACACTCTCTCAGAAACGATAATAAGTGAGAGGGACGGAGGGAGTAACACTTTAACCAGGAAATTAACTCAGGAACGCCGCCACTTCCTCGGCGTAATCAGTGTTCTACCCAAAAGAATTGGAACCAAAAAAATGGCGTTCTAACCCAAAAAAATGGCTCTGTGCTACTTCTGTCAATTTTTGAAAGGGTGTACCATAAAAATGAATTGAAGCAAAAATGGGTCAAAAAAGAGACCGGAGCCTCACATAATAGTTACAACCATCACTTAATAAAATCACCCTCAAGTCACTGTGAGGCTATATCTAATCTCCTCTACCGAAGCTCAAACTAAAAGGAGAATGAATATCAACAAGCGTCCGCAAGGGCCGAGCAACGACAAATATGCATAAAGATAGCTGTTTAGAAAAAATCAACAGACATCATGATGAGTTACTACAATAAGTCTTGATCTCTTATGGAGTATATTTTTCTGAAGACCCCATAAATAGGGGTATATCTTTATTAATAATAATATAACTTTTATCGCCTCAACCGCCTAGCTCATTTTTTCTAAGTTATCTGACACAAAACCACTCATTTCAGTCCCAGGTTATTTCTAAGTTAACTGTACTACTTGCTTGGCTCATACCATTTTCAATTTTACTGCATGCATACAGTACACACTACAAAAAATTTGGTCATTTGTGACGGAAAATTTGTCACGGAAAAGAGTGTGCGACGATTTAATTATTTCGTTATAAGTTAAATATAGTTTTATTAAACTTTGAACTTAAAATTAAATAAAAAATATTTTATCTAAATTTACGACGAAATATTTGTAACGAAAAAGATCGGATCGTCTAATTTACGACGTAAATTAAAATGCGTCGTAAATTATCAAAGAGGGAAAATTAACCTTTTCCCAAAAATTTAGGCGGCAAAATGAAAATCATTTGAAGTTACGACGATTTGAACATTTCGTCGTAAGTTAATTATTTTTATTATAATTTTAACTTGAAATTAAATTATAAAATATTTGCCTAAATTTATGACGAAATATTTGTGACGGAAAAGATCGGATTGTCCAATTTACGACGGAAATTAGAATTCGTCGTAAGTTATCAAAGAGAAAAATTTAACTTTTTCCCCAAAATTTTGGCTGTAAATTTGACTTTTCTCCAATTTTTTGCAGCCAATAATTTATGACGAATTCTGTCGTAAATTAGCACATGATTTTTGATATTTTAAATTTTTTTATAAAAAATATTTCATCATCCAACCATATTAATATCATCATTTATTTGTTTAGGTGACATTTTAGAAATTTCAGAAAAAAATTAAATATTTTGATAAAATTATTTAATATGAAATATTTATTATATCACTAATATATATATATATATTTATTTTTTGTCATCCATACGGTTGTATAGATTAAAAATATTTTTAAATGTACATGTACAGTTCTCCCTTGCTCATTTCTGGTGTACAACAGTCGTATGCTGAGGGACCATATAATCAAATGAACCAAAGCAATACTGCTACATGACAATCCAAGCAAATTAATATAGATGCCTATATATCATTTTTTTTAAACCTTTAAATCACGAATATCCAATATTATAAATGTACTAGTAACGACTCAAGCACAAATATGTTGATATATAACTTGACGTAATTTACGTCTAACATCTGATATATATAGTGGCACACAAACTTAGGGCATTTCGAATAATAATTCAAAATTCAACATTGCATAGCCAATTATATTGCTTAGAGGGGGCTATGGACCTCATAATTTGTTACGTAAGAGCAATTCCAGTGGATTATATGGTATTTTATTCTTATTTTATTAGTTATTTATTAATTTAACACTAAATAAAATAATTAAAATAATTAAATTTAATCTTGTACCCCATATTTTACTAAATATAGTTTAATTTATTTAAAAATTATTTAATTTTAATATTTATAAAAAGATAATTAATAACTGTAAATTAATCACATATTTTTCAAAAAAGTAGCAAATAAATAAATATGAATTTGCATCGAATTTGATCGTTATTAAATTGAATTTATGAATAAAATCAATTCAAAACGATACCACAATGATGAGTCACAGGGGAGAAAATTTGGTTACTCAAATATAGGGAACCAATTTATCTCACCTAAAAAAAATTTTACGTAAGGACTTTCATGATCGGAGATGATCTTTTGATCAACAACCCCTATATACATGTATGCAGACCACCTGATGATTCGGATAATCGGTGCGATTTCGGATCGGATCAATTTCAAATTTCGGATTATGATATATTTGAAAATCATTTGAATCGGATCGGATCGTGATTCGGTTCGGGTCTAATCCGGATTAGAATCGGATAAAATTCAGATTAAAATCGGACAAAATTCTGTTCAGATATTTTCGGATCATAACTTATTTAATTTTTCCATTTTTGAGATTTAAAAAATCTCTTTTTTATTTAATTTAGTATTTTTAATATAATATAATGTACTTTTATAAAAGAATGTGATTAAATAAGTATGTTATCATCACAAATATAAAATTGTTTAAAGTATAAATTTTGCTTATTTCGGGTCATATTCGGTTCCGGTAATATATTATTTGGTTTTAATCGGTTCCCGGTTATAATCGAATCTTGTATGTCGGATCATTTTCGGTTAAATTTTCGATTCGGGTATTTTTCGGATTGGTTTAAATCGATTTTCGGATAATTATCATATTGTGAAATTCGGATTTTGGATCGAATCTCGGTTTCATGAATTTCGATTCGATTTTTCGGATTCAGACCTATTTTACCGTATCTACATGTATGTAGCACAAATATAAATATAGATAAGGGTTACTTGTTACGACTTCACCCAAGTCGAAGACTTGTGTTGGAGATGCTCTAACACGGGGCTGCCATGGTTGTTTTAAGTACCACACGTCCAATGCATCGACGATGGTGGTCCCTGCATTCCCGTGAAAATCTCATATTTGATATTATTTCCCACAAATAATCAGAATAGATGTATTAGTTAAACAGCAGATAACTATCCTCTTGGTCACGATTCAAATCTCACGGCAGGAGTTTATCTTGATTCACATAGTTTGCAGGGTCTTGATTCACATAGTTTGCATTGAACCCGTGGGGTTTTTAATTTAAATGGACCCTCTATTCGCATAAATGGTATTAATTAAAATATCACACCTTATTCATTTTGTGATTATTTTTATAGAATGTAATACTATTTTTCTAAAAAATTCAATTGTGGTAGAGCCCCGAATTCTCAAGGATACATATTCACCTTAATTTCAGTATAAAATGTAGTGGGCAAAAATCTATAACGATTAAGTATATAATTTTTTTTTGCTAAATGATTAAATATATAATTACATCCATGAATTGTTAGGGCTCTCCCCCCAATCATGATATGTGCGTGTCAGTATATGATGAATGCTTTAGCCAGCAAGGTTTGTTGACCAGTTAACAAAGGTGTAAAGTTACTACCCTCACCGACCGATGGAAACAATTATTAGCTGCGAAATTTGTGATGTACGTACGTATGCATATACACAAAATGTACGTAAGGGATTAAGATGTTTTTTGCTGTAACCATTTAGCTCAAAGCTTTTACTCCTTGGATCGACCTGTGGTCCATTTATCATACTATATACTACTACTGGTCACCATGCATCTAAAAAAGCAACCAGCGAGCAATCACATACCTACGATCTTATGGATTCCAACCCTACATCCACAGTAGTTATTGTTCAATGTTGATTTATGCATATTTACGCGTGCGTCGAATAGGACTACACGTATTTATACACTTGATATAATTACCATTTACTGTTCCTTCCAATATTGACATAGTTCGGCCATGGTGTTTGTAATGATGGAATGGAATAGCTGCTTTCCGTCCCCAGTTATTTTGCATATTCTCTATCTTCCATTACATGACCCTACCTTTACTTTCCAAGTAACAAAAAAAATTTAGTACAGGGGTGGAGATTTTCTTTAGTTCAAAAAATTCTACTCCCCCTATATTCACCCATCAAATATGCAGGAAAATATTCCCCAGTAAAAAGTGCTTAATCAACATATATTTTGTAATGAACCTTATTGTATATACATTTCGCTAGCTTCTTATTCCACCAACACATTGCTTTTGTGAATAAGAGTTCGGTATATATGATTACAAAAATAATGTATATCCCCTTAAACATAATTGGGTGGTGTAATTAACCTAAATTAGGCTACCTAGGTTATAAACAAAAATAGGGCAATTAACCTAATACGCACGTTACATGTAAAGAATACATCGGATATACATCTAGTACTCTAGGGCGGATCCTTATGTAGATTGTACACATAATACTATTCTTATTTTATTTTTTGCTAAATGTAATTACAAATTTCCGGCAGTAAACTAAAAATTAAATAAATAGGACAAACTGATTAATTCTAAAGTAAAATCAAAATTACCTAAAATAATTTTATTGTAATTAAATTTAAAATCATTTTGTAACATTTAAAGTGTTAATATTTTAATACAATTTATATATTATTAGTATTCTTAATTAGAAAAAATAGGAATATAGTTTTAGTTGTTTATTAAAATTTTAAAACACGCTTATTAATTCTGTTGAAAGTGTATATAAAAAAGTAGTCATAATGACCTAGGTATACAATGTGTATATGTATGTTTATGCATGTGTGTAGAGTGAGTGTACGTGTGGAGAAAAAGGGAGGATGATGATGACTAAAAGAAGGTAAATAGGTCTCATCAGTGGAATACCGTGCATTCCTGACTCCCAAGTAAAGATAGGCAGAGGCCACAGACTATTAACACTCCTTAGCTTTGACCGTTCATTAACAATACCTAGCCTAGCCCACTTCTCCTACTGTTTTATCACCACCTATATTTCATTTCTTTGTTCAATTTTTTTCACAATGCCAAATTTATAATACTAACTTTTAAAGTAAAATCATTGTTTTTCCTTCAAATTCAACTTTCACTACATCAACAATATACACATTTGTAACACCGGCACATTGTTGACCAATATTGGATGTGATACCCCTCACGTAATATTTTGTTACAGTAGCACTTGCTAATTTTAATTATTTTTATTGTGGCACATTTATCACATTTAACTATTGGCTGCTGAACAATTCTCTACTACCAATATGACATAAGTTTCCAACTTATTTTTTCGGGATAATGAAGTTAAAAATATTACTTTCCAACTAAAATTAACCTACCATCGCTTCTTTTTAATGTAAATAGAATTTACCAACTACTGTTTCTTTATACAACTCCTCGTGTTTGACGATGACAGCCATTACCACCTCCATTATTCAAAGTTTGGCTTCATCGAAAGCAAGAAATTTAGTAGAAAAAGCCATTCTCGATCAATTCTTCATAAGAGAAAGAGGGAGGAGAGAGAACGAAAGGTATCTGCAGAATTGCTATTTATTAAATATAGTTGTGGGGGGGGGGGGCATGAATATATATTATATCAAGCAAGAGATAAATTATATATACCAAAACGGCAGTAGGAGTTTGGGGACAAAGTCTGAGGAAGTGATGTAAGCAGATGGAGAGTGTTGGATTTGTAATTTAAGGGCCTTTGTTTTTATTGAACAATGGTGATGGTGTGGTACCTTGGTAGTGACGGTCGTGGTATGTATTTATGGTTCCAAGTTTAGGTCCAAAAACAAATGTTTGTTATGACATCTTTGGTTGATCCATTAAGTATGTAATTCATCACTTCCTCTCGATACCAGAGAGATTGAGAGAGTATATTATAAGAATATTTTCAAGAAACTCTTATTATATCATCTTAAAAAAATATGATATTTAACAAGTTATTACATAAGTTAATAGTTATTACACAAGTTAACCTGTCAACCTCTAATAATGTTCTTTTTATTTACTCTTTATCTATAATTTAATAATAAACTAATTTCATTAATACACTAATTGGTGAACAAGAAAAGTTTATTAATAAAATACTATAACTTAAGAGCTACTGTTTTGCTTTAATATAACAAAAACAAGAGGTTATGAAAGTGTCAAAGAGTCACTATAAATTTCTTGAAACTCGAATTCAAGGATACTTATTTTATTTTTGATTTAAGAACTTATATAGAACATTCATCAGAGATGCTCTCTATATATCTGAAAAATATAATATTTTGAATTATATATATTAATATAATATTTTTAATATATAATAATGAGAGTATAATAAAATTATAAACAGAAACTTAAAAAATAATATTGCCCAAACTATAAATATTGATTATAAATTTTTATTAAATATTAAAATATAATAATGAATATTTGTGTAAATAAAATTAATTTTGAATAAGATAAAATTAGTAAAGAAAATGAAACTATTAAAAATTATTAATTTAAGAATACAAAAATGAGGAGGAAATGAGAAATGAGTATGAGATAAATGAGAATGGGTAAGAGAGAGAATTAGTGGAGATAACAAATGAAAGAGATAGGGGTTGAAAATAATTAAATAAGGAGGGGATTGTCTGACATCAGCAAAATTGATAAGAATATCATACATAGATTTGATGATGTAAACTCTTCAAATAGAGTGCAAAATTGATAAGAGTATCATACATATATTTGATGATATAAACTCTTCAAGTAGTTTGACACATAAATTTGATGATGTAAACTCTTCCAGCAGAGTTTGACGCGTAAGATCTCTTATGATGATGTGAAATATACTTTGTTTTAATATAACATAAGTATGTTATAAAAATGGTTTGTTGTAGATTATTGCCCAGGCTAGCTAGCTAGGTATAGATTGGAGCATTGCATCAGTCATGATCAATTGTCTTAAAGAATAGAATTGATTCGAAGGGAAAGGTGTTGTACTGTATCTATTGCATGCATCGATATATACAATAGATTCATTGATTCGGTTACAGAATGGCAGGAGGAGGAGAATCATAAGGAGAGATGAAATGTTTGATAATAAACATATGTATGGTTTGGTCAAGATAACAAAATCACCAAGTGGGGGATGTAGTGCCCCATCCCTTTCATCCCTTAAGAAAGTGGAATCTCTGACCTTCCCATCCTCCCACAATCCTCATCTCATAAATGCCCCCATTGTTATTATTATTATTATTATTATTATTATTATTATTATTATTATTATTATTATTATTATTATTATTATTATTATTACTACTACTAGCCCCGAGCTATGCATGTGTCTTTGTTAATATTTATATATTTTCATTTTTATTTTATGTAATTTTATTAAAATTTTATATAAATAATTAAATACTAAATAATGTTTATATAATTATATATTTATTGTTTATAATTTCAAGT
This sequence comes from Apium graveolens, assembly GCF_009905375.1. Classification (NCBI taxonomy): domain Eukaryota; kingdom Viridiplantae; phylum Streptophyta; class Magnoliopsida; order Apiales; family Apiaceae; genus Apium; species Apium graveolens. The sequence continues at coordinate 257,684,980 of NC_133651.1, read as the reverse complement.
TAAGTTCAAATAATATAAATAATATATAATTGATGAAATCTTATTCATAAATAATAATGTAAATGTTTGTTGTTACTAAGATTTGAACCTGAAAATTTATATGTATTTTTATAAATAATAATATAAAAGTTTGTTGTTAACGGGATTCGAACCTGAGAACTTATATGCATTTTTATAAATAATAATATAAATGTTTGTTGTTGACGGGATTCGAACCGGAGAACTTGTGGAGTATATTTTTTTAGTATTTGAATCTAACGGCTCTGATTATTTGATGAAGAAGATCCGACAGTCAAGATGTAAAGGGATAATTAAAATAAGAGGTTAACCAAACTACAAATTAGACCTCATTCTTGTTATTATAGTATAGTATAGATTTCTATTATTATTATTATTATTATTATTATTATTATTATTATTATTATTATTATCTAAATTCACTTTATATTCTGCTTTGGTTGAAAGAGACGGATACAGAACCCCAAATCTTTAAATAAGTTTATACTTTAAAATTTAATAAGTGATAAATAGATAATTATTTATAAGTTGTATAAATATTTGAATTACTTTACTTTGAAGTCATAATTTTTTACTTACATGAATTAAAATAAATAATTTTTTTAATATAAATATTTTATAATTCACAAATTTTGAATCAGATTAACATTGAAAGACTTATATTTTGAAACTAAAACTAACAAAAAAAGAAAAAAAAATATTTTGAGAAAAAATACATCATTATTAACATCAAATTTATCAGTTTATAAATATTTAAAATTTATAATTTATAATTTACGTAGACAAATACTACTATTGTCGACTTATAATTCACAAGCCAATTTAATTATAACAAGATAGATAAAAATAATTTAAGAGGGAGAATAAATATGTAAGATAATAAATTAAGGATTAGAAATGCATTGAATTATGTAACTTATGATTAAATTGAAAATGCTATATAATTAATATGAACATCATAACTTATAATTTATTTAGGTGTTTGAATAAATTTAGATATAAGTTAGTGATGTGTTTGGTAAATTTAACTTATAAGTTCAATTTCTTATTTTGAAAAATTAAAATTTTAATAATAATTTTTAATTCACAAATATAAAATTAAAAGATAAAGCTGAAAACAAAATAGTTGATTTTTTATAATTCTTTATGCTTGTGCACATATTTTAATATCCAATGATCACATATTTAATTTTTTATAAAATAAAAATATATTTTACAAAACAAATTTTAAAATTCGCTGACAAAAGTAAAAGGAATGTCCGGTGAATGTTTTGAGATAGTTGACACGTTGATGGATATTTTGGATCATATTTATTAACTTAAAAAAGGTAAAATTAGAATTTAAACATAATCATGTTAATATTTTAATATAATAGGATAAAATTTTAAAATATAATTAGACATGCACGTATGTGATTTGAAACTAAAAAAAGGTAAACAGGCTGAAAAACGAAAATGAGAAAGTAGAGTCTCTTCAGTTTCTCATTCCTTCACATAAATAGGGGTTGGCAACCCCAGCATGGTGTTGTCTATTACCTTATACAACACTATTTAGACCTTATACAACTGTATAGTAGGGGTTGCCTATGTGTATTTATGGCGTAGTGATAGATGAACAAGGATCTCTCAAGAAGGATTGCAAGTTTGTTGTACTTTTTAAAATTGTACAAAATCAAATATAGGCTACACAGTTGGTAAACTGGGTAGATGCACGAGTACAATGAAAATTGGTCACTTGGAAGTGATTGCATTTAGATTTAAGGTGTATGATATGTGCTCGTGAGGTTGGACTGCAATACGAAAGATATATAATTGTATTATGTGAATATAGTATGTAAATTAGATATTTGACTTTAAGAACTTAAAAGTCATTCGAGAATACATTTCACACTTAGCAGTCGTGTCATGGAAATTCTAAACTTAGCTCGATTCGTGATGGAATACGAGTCTGGTGCATAAAATAAATTCATTTAAAATGCTGAATAGCCACTTTGGAAGGATATTCCTAAATGACAAGGAAAACATGTCTTCAATATGCATATATTATGTAATCAATCTGTAAATTGGGGGATCACATTATTGTGTCAGCAATGGTATGTCTCACATCTATGATGAGGATATAATACAATTAAACAACTATTCTCAACAAGAATTATCAGAATTGACTATGTAAAGTCAAATGATAATGTTTGGATCCACTAACCAGATGGTTAAACTGAGCGAATCTGTTTAAGCCATGGGAATCTAGTTAGACCGAGAGATAGTTGTAAAATCATCGAGAGGAATGGTCCTTGCCTATTGCTTAACGGCGTCATGGTGGACACCCAACCTTGCTGACTGGGATTCCCAAGAACTTGGTTCAATGTGACAACTAAATCATGATGACCAGATTACTGTGGGGGTAACCCCTGCCTATTTCTATGATGATGAAACAGTGAGACTCGTAAGGTACGAGGTTAAACTTTATGCTTTTAATGATCTTTGACGAATGCATGGATTTCGAGTTTGAATACATGGAATTCGGTTGAGTAAACACGGGTTACTCTATAAGATAAAGATCGCCTATGTGGAAAGAAGTGGGGCCTCTTCAAAGGAGAATTACGAGGCACAATTTTTTAGAAATTCTTGCAGAACGAGGACGATGTTCCAGGGACAAAATGGACATTATCATGAGAACTGAATGAGTCAAGAAAGATATAGTGATAAGTATATCAACGTTTACACAAACGGTTGAACAGTTCAAGGACATCGCGTTGAACAGTTATTCGAACGGAGGTTCAAGGAGCATTCTCTACCTATCGTATGTTATATCTGACCGCCGGAACTATCACCAAGTCGAGCTCCGCGTCTATCTGTCTATGTGGTGCGTGCTACTGGACCATCAATCTCATTTGTGGGGGATTGTTGGACAAACTTAGTATTTTAGACTAAGTTGTGAATCATTTTGAGACTCTGTATGAGTGAGACACATTATGTGTTAGTATTGTGTATTTATTGGAACGTATTCTCCTCTTCGAGGGAATTCCAACGCATATTTACATGCTCAAAATGAGTAAAAGGTGAATGAGAACTGATGTTCCAAAGTGTGACATTTTAATGTGAAAAGTGGGTTTTGTACCACATCGAAAGTAACACAAACCTATTCCTTATTTTTTCTTATAGATACCATGTACCTCATCAGATAGTAAAATAAGCCCTTTCAAAACTCTCTTTATATATAGAATCTTAGGGCACCAGTTTTATTAAGTCGAGAAAATAAGAATCGTCTCTTTAATTCTCGGTCTCTTTAGTCTTAATTTTTCCCAATATTCCGGTGATAGTTCTCGAGGTCAGTTCAAGTTCGCTGAGAGTATTTTCGATTTATCGATTATACTTGTATCTCGTTCTATCCTGGGAAGCATGTCGCTAAACACGGATGACGCGGGGCGAAACTGCTATAAGGACACAGTTTTCTGGATTCGAGATTAAATCCAATCTTTATTTGTTTTCTCAAACCCTTCTCCTAATTTATTTGTTAATTCTTATATGCTTATGTGATTTAAGAATTAGCAGTATTCTTATGAATTAGTTATATATTCAATATATATAATAATATCTATATCGTACAAGATTGTTAACAAGATAATATTCCTATAAGCTTGCTGATCAGGTATTAGACGTATTTCTTTGTAGTGAGATATAAACGTGAAATTTGGTGAAACGACCCAGCTATCATATGTTTGTGTGTACCTAGCTATAACGACTCGTACATTTCTGTAATATTTAAATGTGTAATTACTAAATAAATAAATAAACTATGTGTATGGATACTGTCAGCTGGATATTATTTTTGTTAATATTTTTATTAATTATGTGTGATTGTTGGTGTGCGAGGATCATTGTGTATTTGGTTGTGACGATGTGTTATTTGTTTTATATTTAAAGGTGATTTTATTCAAAATTTATTTCCATAAATATTTGGATTGTCTCTAAAATCATTTTTATCGCTTTACAATTTTATTTATTATTTTTAGAAATTTATAAAATTTAGAAATCAATAATTCATTAATTATTTAGTCCTGAATGATTTTCTGATTGTATTTTATTGTAAATTGAGTATTAATTAAATTCAGAAATATTTCAAAAATTATGAAATTTATATTTTATTAAGTTTGGAATATTTTGGGAGTTTTAAAATTATTTTGGAGATTTTTAGGATTTATTTCACCTGCGTATTGGTTCGTTTAATAGATAAAAGCGGGAATAAATTCCGTTTTAAAAATTATTTTAAAGCATACGAAAATTTTATTTGGTTAGTCTTATTTAATTCAGAAATTTTAAAATCTAGTTGGGATTTATTTCAAATTACATTACTCGTGTAGTGTATCGTTAAACAAAAATACGGATCAGATAATATTTTCATTGCTGGGTTTATAAAAAAAAGGGCATGGGGTGTAATCGGGTTTAACCCGTTCTTTTCCTCTCCTCAATTCATTGTCTCCCCCAAATCTCTCTTGACTCTCTCTCCTCTCAAATATCTCACCCCCTCTCGTTTCTATCTCTCGTTCTCAACTTCTCCTGTATTCCCTCTTCTTCCCGTTTTATTCCTGTCTCTCTGTTTCGCTTTACTTCCACGTGGCTTCGATAACTTTCCAGCCTGTTTTCGATTCATTTTCTGGCCGATTGTCGGTTCTATACCCTTGCTTATTCGATATGTATACCTGCGTATATATATATATATATTTGTGCGTGTGTTTCCATTCGAGTGTGTGTTGTGTGCGTGTTTGTGTGTGTGTGTGGTGTCTGTGTGTGTGTGTGGTTACTGCGTGTGTGTGTGTGTTTGTACCCGTATGGGTGCGTGTGCAGATGGGTTGTGTGCGTTCTGTGATGCCGTGTTTTTCCGACATGTGCTTTGATTCCAAGTTATTTTCCGGGTTGTTGTGGCTTTGGTTCGGTTGTTGCTGTATTGACTGTTATTTTCCCCACATTACTACTTGAATATTAATTTGGGTTTATCGAATTTATTTCGCAGGAAAATATTTGACTATGTGCGTGATATAAATAAATTATTTTTGGTGCGAGAATTATAATAATTAATCCATGGAATTTATGTAGGATGCCCGATATTTATGGGAACCCATAAATTTTATCTCCGTCGGCGATGAGCTTCGGCGAGCCGACGGTGGACTATGATGATTCGATCTGAGTCCTACGATTTAAAATAGTAAAATACGATTTAAAATACAAATTACGAATAAAATTATAAAATATGATTAAAACATAAAAATATGGATGATAGCGATTAATAAGTATATTTGATTGGTGTATGTGAATTGCGAATTGACGTTGTTGACTGAAATCAGTGGTTTGGTTTTGGATTGCGATTGATTGTGGTTGTGATTGATTTGACGTCGGAATGTTCGACGGGTTAGCCGATAATCAAAGGATGTGCTTCCCGATTTCTGGAAAATTAAATTACGGAAATGCGAGGCTGAAGGAATTTACGGATGAGCGGAAGCGTGATATAACAATTATTCGGTAAAAACCATGTATCGCACATATAGAAAAACGTATAAAATAGAAAAACGGAGGAATCGTAACCATACCTTGAAAATCGAAGCTTTATAATATGGTTGCTAGCAGTTGCTCCTCAGTGTGTGAAGCACTCTACCGGTATCCACCAAGAATGATTCTCTTCGATGAAGCTTTTTATAAAACCAAGCTTTTATAAAAATAAAGTTTTGGGAGAGAGAGAGAGAGAGAGGAAGAAGATGGATGTTTGCTCTTCTTAGGGTTTTCACAAAACCAAGAGTATGTTTAGAATGAGCCATCTCATTCTATTTATAGGGCTCTCCTAGGGTTTTATAATAATATATCAATATATATATATTAGCCCCGAATTTTATCTTTATAAAATGCTTTAATAATAATTAAAACTATTTTAATCATTATTTCTTTTTCTAAACTATTTTAGAAAATAATTCTCTCTCATTATTTCATCAAATAAAATATTCTTTTATGGTGTGACCCTGTAGGTTCAATATTATACCGGTAGTAGAAATAAATTGTTAGATATATTTGATAATGTGATGTCTACTATGATTTGTGTTTAGTTTTCAGATCTTACTTAAACAGGACAAATCAATACTTAACTGGAAATCAGCACGTATACTGAAGTCAGTACTTAAGATATCAGAACTTAAGTGGTCAGAACTTAAGTTATCAGGAGATATTTATCAGGAGATAATATCAGGACTTAAGGAGACTTTCAGATAAGGAAGGCGGCTGATTGAAAGGAAAGAAGATCAAGACAAACGCAATAAGAGATATGCATGAAGAAGGAATTCTATGAAGAATAGAATACTTGGAAGAAAAGATATCTGATTGATATATTTTAGAAAACAGAATTATATTCCATATCAATTAGCGATTATCTTGTAATTGTGTAGTATATAAACACAGACATAGGGTTTACACTATAAGTGTTATCATTATCGAGAATAATATTCATTGTAACCCTAGCAGCTCTCGTGATAATTTGTTCATCACTGAGAGAGGACATTTCCATATTGTAACAGAGTTTATTATATTGAATAAAGTCTGTTTTCTGTTACTTGTGTTCTTTAATTCGATTTGATTGTGATAAACACTGTATTCAACCCCCTTCTACAGTGTGTGTGACCTAACAAGTGGTATCAGAGCAGATCTGTTAACACACAAATAATTTAAGATCCAAAAACAATCATGTCTGAAGCAAAAACTCCAACCAAGTCCAACAAAACTGAAGAACCTCCAAAGACTCAAATCCATAGTCGATATGATACTATTAGAGTTCCCATACTGAAACCATCTGAATATCCCATATGGAAGGTGAGGATGTCTATGTTTCTGGAAGCTATAGATCCAGAATATCTTGACAGAATCAATGAAGGACCACACAAGCCAACCAAACTCGTTGTTGCAGTTGCAGGTGAAGCAGCAAAGTCTGTACCAAAGGAGAAGAGTGATTACACTGCTGAAGTTATCGCATCAATTGCTAAGGATGCTAAGGTACGACACTTGCTGCATAGTGCCATTGATAATGTAATGTCAAACAGGGTAATTAACTGCAAGACTGCAAAGGAGATATGGGATGCCTTGGAGACAAGATGCCAGGGAACTGATTCAATTAAGAAGAACAGGAAGACTATACTCACTCAAGAGTATGAACACTTTGACTCAAAGCCTAATGAGTCATTGACAGATTTATATGACAGATTTGTCAAACTCTTGAATGATTTGTCACTAGTTAATAAGGAATATGATCTTGAAGATTCAAATCTTAAATTCCTATTAGCTCTTCCTGAAAGTTGGGATTTGAAGGCCACAATTATAAGAGACAACTATAATCTTGAAGAAACGATCTTGATGAAATTTATGGGATGCTCAAGAGTCATGAACTTGAGATGGAACAAAGAAGCAAGAGGAAAGGAGGAAAGTCAAGGACTGTAATATCCCATATTTTCAGATATTATTTTTATAATTATTTGAAATTATTTATGTGATTTTAGGTGAATTTTAGTGAATTATCTGATAAGTGGAATTGATGTTTGGGTGTTTAGATGTGATATTATTTGAGTATTTGAATTTTTATATGTCTAGAATAAAATATAGATAATTACAGTATTTTTCTGGTAATTTTTGGACTATTATATGATTTTATAATGATTTATGGATTTATTAATTATTTTCTGAATAATTACAAAATTATTTTATAAAGCCGGGAATCGTTCAACTTCAACCGTTTTTGCGTTTTTATAATCTGAAACTCTTCCGAAAACTCCTTCCTAACCTAATCTAGATATTCTGAACATTTTCCGTGTTTTAATTTTTTCAATCCGGATTACGGTTTGACCCGTGCGCGGCCCGGCGCAAGATTTTCGATACGATAGTTATTTCGGTAATCAATAAAACCCGTATTCTCGAGAGAAGAGATATTTTTACATAATTTTCGTATATGGTGTTTTATAAAAAGCTCGGTGTTGATAATTATTCAATTCTGGTATTAAATTGTATCGTTTTACATTTACTTAGCCGCTAAGTAACCTATTTTTGGATCCGATATGATCCAATAGGATACTCCTTACGTGCTTAAGATGCATTTATATGAATCAATCCGTAATTTGGATACGTGTTTATTAGCGTTACTCGTTTTATCTCATTTTATGTGTGTGAATGTATTTTATACGTGTTCGAGTTTTTCGGTTAAATTAAGTATCGTTTTTATTTTTCGAAAATTAATGAACCAGGACCCCACCGGGACGTCAAACCCTACAAAATTCGTGTTTTTATTTTTATAAAATTATACGTATTTCAAATATCCAGTATTTCTGCATTTTTGAATTATTCGCTATTTTTGGGGAATTTTGATGCGAATTTTACATTTTACTGTTTTTAAAAATATTCCCCGTAATTATAATTTTGGGACTTAATTATTATAATTAAGGGATAAAAACACCCTTAATTTATTTTGGGGTATAATTTTCGTAAAAATATAAATACCAGCAGATTTATTATTTTATTCATTTTTTTATATATAAAAATTTTAGAAAATAGAAATCTCAAGAACAAGTTTTGGGGGTTAAAATTCATTCATCATCTTTATCTTTTGATTTCTGGAGCTACAGATTATGGTTTTTGATGCTCTATACACCAAATCGAAGCTCGTGAAGAGCCCTTCAATTTGATACCGGTATCATCGAATAAGATGCGAGTCTTTCAAGACGATCAGAACCAGAGGGCATGGATGAGGACTAGAGTTGAACGGTGTGGAATATTGGGTTGCAGCACTGCATGAGCAGCAGACCAAAGAATTAGTAGAAGAAAGACGGTGATGTTTTGAGACAGAATGTCAGAATAGATGTGTGTTTGCGAGTGTGACTAACTGCTAAATCCCAAAGGCAAGTACCTTTGACTTCACTTATCGTTCAAGTGATGTTTATTTCGAATCATTTTATGCAAGTATTCCTATCATCACTTCTTGTTCAAGTGATATTTATTTTGAATCTTATCATGCAAGTATTGCTTTCCCTATTAAGTTCAAGATAGATAAATGTTTTAGATATCGCTGAATTAAATAATTCTGTTTATGCAAGCACTCTTCTGCTATTCTATGTTCAGAATAGATTTACAAATGTTTTGGGTTTTGAGAAAAATGATTTTGTTGCAAGTATTCCTACCCAAGTGAATGGGGGAATAAAATTATTTCGGGTGTCGAGTATTATTACCCCTTTTCAATAAAAAGTTTTAAGACTGGATGGTTACTGGTTGCGTAAGAGGCCGAGGCACCGGTCCAGCGTGAGCTATTATACAGAAGTGTAATACGGAAGTGTAATATCTTACAAGGCTTGTTATGCCTTTTCTGGCGCCCTATAGGTACCGTATGGCTGCGGGATACGGGTAGTACCTATATTTACGGTATGGCTGCGGGATACCGGTGCTGTTTCTTGACTGATCATCAGGAACATCATAGTGCATAATTAGTTCTAATCCAAAATATTGTTTCTAAATTGTTTTGATAATCATAGAATAAATGATTTATCAACTGTTCTGTTTTGGATTAAAGTTATTCTTTCTTAACACTCAGTTGCGGAAAATTTCAGTGTTTATAAATGAATTCGAAGTTCAGATTGTTGCTGTAGCATTAGTTGCTCAGTGATAATTAGAATCTTGAATGAATTGGGATCTTTTTAATTATTCAACCCGTCCTTATCAGGCTGGTTTAGCAGGCTAAGTCTATGGAAACTTAGTCGATAATGATGGATACTGAATAGTTAGGAATTTCTTGAATGTTATTTTATGGATAGCTGATGCATTCGTTGCTCAGATATGAAAGTTTTACCAGAGTCTATTTTGAAAACACACAATTCTGAATCTCTTGCAAATATATCAAGAGTTGAGTTTTGAATAAAGTTTATGATTCAATCCATAATCATTGTTTCATGTTGGTGTTGTTTACGATATTTCCGTAAACACTGTTTTACGAGTTTTATTCTCGTCAAGATTCAAAGTATTGCTGAAGCATTTCGCTCAAAAATATCAAAATGGTTTGAATACAATTAAGGAATCAATTCTGGGATTCCTCAACTAAAATTTTATGATTCAATAATATGATTTTAAATGTTATGCTCTAATGCAGATGTCGGTTTTATATCCAAACAACCTTATATATGTTATAATTAACTTGCTGAGCATTTCTTTCGCTCATACTTGCCTATTTTTAAATTTAACCTCCAGTGAGGATTAGCTCGTGCTGTTTAACTCCGTAATTCAAGGAAGCAAAGAAGAAGCTCTTGGAAGTTGGTTGGTCCAGGGTTTGCGATCTAGTGTAAGTTTTATTGTGCAAAGTTGTGTATACTATATTATATTATAGTTGTATATTTTATTTGGGCCTAGTATACTTCATTTCGAAGTTATACTAGTGGGTTTAGTTTTGAGTTGGAATTAATTGAAAAGAGTTTTAAAAGAAAGTGAAAATTTATTGGTGGAATTTGGATACCTTGTTTCTAGAACTGTAACCTTAAAAGATCTTGGAGTAGTTTGGGGTCATTTATGATAATTATCTTCCGCTGGCATTTATTTATTAATTTAACAGGTTAATTTGGATTGAGGTTTCATCGTGACGACCAAATCCCTTGACCCCGTATTTGGGGGCGTTACAAGGACAGTTGCTCTTAAGACTGAGGAGGAATCCCCCAAAGCAGCTACCTCAAGGAAAGGCAAAGGAAAAGCTCTCATCATAAAGTCTGATACTGAGTCATCAAGTTCTGATAGTGATGATGACTCAAAAACTGAAAGCTTACCTGAGATGGATGCTGATGAAGAGATGATGAAGCTGTGTGCTCTTATGGTGAAAGGAATCACAAGGATTGCATACAGAAAATTTAGGAAGGGAAAGAAGTTTTTCAGGAAAGGTGCAAGTTCTGATGAGAAGAGTTTCAGAAAATCTGAAGGCAAAGGAGGGAAGTCTGACAGAGGAGATTACATAAATGTCAAATGCTACAACTGTGGTGAGAAAGGCCACATATCTCCTGATTGCAAGAAAGTGAAGAGTGACAAAGGCAAGGCTCTTGTCACAAAGAAGAAAAGCTAGACAGACACTTCAGATTTTGAAAGTGAGGAGAACTATGCCTTGATGGCAAATACTGATAGCAGTTCTGATGCTGCTGAGTTAAATGTACTTCAAACTACTTATGCCTTTCATACTGATGATATTAATGAGTTGAGAAGATATCTTAAAACCATGTTCATTAGTTATAGAGATCAAACTTTAACATGTGAAAGATTAACTTCTGAAAATCTTACTTATAAAAAGAGGAATGATTATTTAGAAAAAGAGTTAGTCATGTTCCATCAAACTCAGAAAGATAGAGATGATGCTTTCTATGTTAGGGATGAAGTACTTAAAATGAATGAATCTCTAAAAACTGAGTTAGAAAAGGAAAGAGAGATTATCACTAACTCTGGCAGAACAACTCAAAATTTGTTAAGTAGCGGAAACTGGAAAGAAGGCTTATGTTATGGAGATGATAAGAATGATAAAGGAACTGTAGAAATTGAGCCTATAGTTGTTAAACAAAAGCCAAAGGTAAAACCTGTTAAGTTTGTAGTTGTAAAGTCTGATACTAAGAAATCAGAAGTTAAAGAGGAATTAACTTCTGACAAACTAAAACAGGATAAGCCAACAGAAGTTAACATAGGCTTAATGACAAAGAATCAGCTTAAGCATAAGCTGAAAGATGTTAAGAATGTAAACAGGGTAAAGCCACCTAGGAAAAATAGGAATGGAAAGGAAGGTGTGAATAAAAGCAATGATTATAAGCCTGTTCCTAATGATCCTAGAAAAACATGTCATAACTGTGGAAATTCTAACCATCTGGCTTCTTTTTGCAGGAAGAATAAGAACATAAACTCCTTACCTTCAAAGTCAGGAGTTAAGAGTCAGTCTGTTAGATATAGGCCACAAAATCCTTGTTTTCATTGTGGTAGTTTATGACATTCCATTTATACTTGTAAGGAATATCATAGTTTTTACTATGATTATTATCAAATAAAACCTTCTTTAAAGAAAGTTAGCATTGTTCCTTCTAGTGTAAGTTCTGATGCAAAGTCTGATATTGTAAATGCTGATATGAAAAATGTTAACATAAACTCTGATGTTAAATCCGCTGCAAATGTTAACAAACTTAATAAGGCCAAAGGATCCAAGCAAGTCTTGGTCCTTAAAACTAATCATTAATGGTATTTGTGATTACAGGGCAACATGAAAAATATCCTAGTTCTGGACAGTGGATGTTCAGGACATATGACTGGAAATAAAGCCCTGATATCAGACTTTGTGGAGAAAGCTGGCCCAGGTATTTCTTATGGAGATGGCAATATTGGAAAAACACTGGGATATGGCAATATCAATCTTGGGAACGTCATCATTGAATAAGTAGCTCTGGTCTCAGGACTTAAACACAATCTGCTCAGTGTTAGTCAAATCTGTGACAGAGGTTATCATGTGGATTTATTTGAAGAACACTGTGAAGTTGTAAGCAAATCTACAGGCAAAGTTGTTCTGAAAGGATACATGCATGGTAACATTTATGAAGCCAAGCTTTCAACAAGTACCGATGGTTCTGCAATCTGTCTGTTAAGTAGAGCATCAATTGAAGAAAGCTGGAATTGGCACAAGAAACTCTCTCATTTAAATTTCAACAATATAAATGAACTAGTCAAGAAATATCTTGTGAGACGTTTTCCAAAATCAGTATTTGCTCCTGATGACCTTTGTGATTCATGTTAGAAGGCAAAACAAAGAAAATCTTCATTCAAGAGCAAGACTGAATCATCAATTCTTGAGCCTTATCACCTACTACATGTTGATCTATTTGGTCCAGTGAATGTCATGTCTATTGCAAAGAAAAAAATATGCTATGGTCATAGTGGATGAGTTCACCAGATACACATGGGTGTATTTCTTGTACACAAAAAGTGAAACGACATCTATTCTGATTGATCATGTCAAGCAACTGGATAAATTGGTCAAAGATTCTGTGAAGATCATCAGAAGTGATAATGGCACTAAGTTCAAGAATTTGATTATGGAAGAGTTCTGCAAAGACCATGGAATCAAGCAGGAATTTTCTACTCCTGGAACTCCACAGCAAAATGGAGTTGTTGAAAGAAAGAATAGAACTCTTATTGAAGCTGCACGAACTATGCTTGATGAAGCAAAGCTACCAACCTATTTTTGGGCTGAAGCTGTGCAGACTGCTTGTTTTACTCAGAATGCAACACTCATTAACAAGCATGGAAAGACACCATATGAGATGGTGAAGAAAAAGAAGCCAAATATGAAGTATTTTCATGTATTTGGAAGCAAGTGTTTTGTTCTTAAGACTCATCCTGAACAGCTATCCAAATTTGATTTAAAAGCCGATGAAAGAATTTTTGTTGGATATCCACTTTCCACAAAAGCCTTCAGAGTCTATAATTTAAGAACAAGGGTTGTCATGGAATCTATCAATGTCTCTTTTGATGATAATAAGATTACTGGACTTGAAGATTTCAATGATCATGATCAGCTGAGATTTGAAAATGAAGTTTTAAATTCTGATTCTGTAAATCCTGACAGCCTAAATCCTGACAGTCTAAATCCTGATACTGCAAACTCTGATTAATTAAACTCTGATGTTATTGAAACTGTGGTGACTACGCCAAAGGAAGATGCACCTATGCAGGGGGAGCATACTGAAGATACAACCACATCTCAAGAAGCATCAGAACCCACAACTGGCTCTTCAAGTTCTGATTCATCAAGTTCTGATGATCCAAGTTCTGATAATTCTGGAAACTCAAATTCTAAAGGATCCAACTCAGAGAGCATAATTTCAGGGGGAGCATCAGAAAATGTTGATGAAGACAGCATGGATCATGGGGGAGCATCCAGTTCTAGAGAAAACCTTCCATCTGCAAGGAAGTGGACTAAATCACATATACATGACTTAATTATTGGAAATCCTGATGCAGGTGTCAGAACTAGAACAACTACATCAAATGAATGTCTCTATAATTCTTTTTTTTCTCAGACTAAACCAAAGAAAGTGGAAGAAGCTCTTCAAGATGTTGATTAGGTGCAAGCAATGCAGGAAGAGTTAATTGAATTTGAAAGAAACAAAGTCTAGACTCTAGTGCCAAGACCAAAAAATAGATCTATTATTGGTACAAAGTGGGTGTTCAGAAACAAAACTGATAGTGATGGCATAATTACAAGGAATAAAGCAAGGCTAGTTGCAAAAGGATATTATCAATAAGAGGGAATTGATTATGATGAAACATTTGTACCAGTTGCTAGATTGGAAGCCATAAGGATATTTTTGGCTTATGCTACTCACAAAAAGTTTACTGTCTTTCAAATGGATGTGAAAAGTGCTTTTTTCAATGGAGAATTGGAAGAGGAAGTATATGTTGAACAACCTCCAGGCTTTGTAGATTCCAAACTTCCAAATCATGTCTACAGGCTTGATAAAGCACTTTATGGCCTTAAGGAAGCTCCAAGAGCATGGTATGAGACTTTAGCTCAGTTTCTTCTGGAAAGTGGATTTAACAGAGGAACTATTGAAAAAACACTGTTCTACCTCAACCATGGAAAGGATTTACTTTTGGTGCAAATATATGTTGATGATATCATTTTTGGCTCTATAAATGACATACTTTACAAGAAGTTTGCCAAACTGATGCAGTCAAGATATCAAATGAGTATGATGGGGGAACTTAGCTATTTTATGGGCCTTCAAGTCAAGCAGAATGAAGAAGGCACTTTTATTTGTCAATCCAAGTACACCAGAAATTTGTTGAAGAAATTTGGAATGCAAGATTGTTCAAGTGCATCCACTCCCATGGCCGCAACAAAATTGGATAAGGATATTGGTACATCAGTAGATATTACTGATTATAGAGGTATGATTGGCTCACTACTCTATCTTACTACAAGTAGACCTGATATTATGTATGCTACCTGTCTTTGTGCAAGATTTCAAGCAGATCCAAGAGAACCTCACTTAACAGCTGTGAAAAGAATTTTCAAGTACCTTAAGGGTACAGCTGATCTGGGATTGTGGTATCCTAGAGAATCAGACTTTAAGCTAATAGTTTACTCAGATGCAGATTTTGCAGGATGCAAAATTGACAGGAAAAGCACAAGTGGAAGCGGCCAATTTCTTGGAGGCAGATTAGTTTCTTGGTTTAGTAAGAAACAAAAGTCAATTTCCACATCAACTGCAGAAGTAGAGTACATTGCTGTAGGAAGCTGTTGTGCATATATTCTTTGGATGAAGAATCAGTTACTGGATTATGGGTTAACATACTTTAAAATCCCTATTTACTGTGATAATCAAAGTGCTATTGCTATGACAGATAATCCAGTTCAACAATCAATGACAAAGCACATCAGCATTAGGTACCACTTCATAAGGGAACATATGGATGAAGGTACAGTGGAATTGCACTTTGTTTCAACAGATCAACAACTAGCAGATATATTCACAAAACCACTGTGTGAAGCTACTTTTACAAGATTGGTAAATGAACTTGGAATGGTTTCAGGTTCTTTCTCTAAATCTGCTTAGTTTATGTTCTGTTACATCAGACTTTATGATCAGTATTTATAGATATTACTATCTTTGTGTATATTATGCTTTATTTGAAATTTTCTTAAAGTCTCGATTGTTGTCTGATGTGAGTTTCTAAACTCTGATAGTGATATGCATGTTTCTGTGACTATTCAATCCAATGAGGATAACTGTGCTACATGCTGACCTAGTAGTCTTTAATATACTAAAGTCCCATGTTTGAAGTAATTGTTTATGTGGAAATCTTTTAACACAAACAAATTCTGATATTGAGCTTAGTTGAAGTTTACTTTGTGTATCTTATTACTAAGTCAAAAACTAGAATAGTGCTTCTTATCTGTTAAGTTCTTAAGTTAGTAAACCTGGTGGATGTACTAAGTGCTGATAAACCTCACGTATCAAAAGAAAAAGGAAAAGAAAAAGAAATAAAAATCTGGTACTCCTTTGAGATCTAGAGTAAAAATGTGGAAGGGAAGACCCAAGTGCATTGCTGGTACTAAGTAATATGCATTAGAAAAGCAAAATAAATATTTTCTTGGTGACTTTTCACACTCTATGATTACTAGAGAAATACTCTGATAATAGCATAAATTCTGATAAGCAGTCGTGACTCACTTACACTGAGAAGCCACTGTAAAATGGAATTTCAAAAGATGCATAAAATGAGCACAAAACAGTTGAGGTGGACTCATGCATGAACTCATTCTAAAGTAGACTTCAAAATAATGATAGATTTTGAACAAAGTTCTTAGTTATGCCTTATCTCTAAGATGTACTGAAGTGAATCAAACTTTAATCTTTATCTGATATTTAGCTTACTGCACACACATGCACTCCATATGAATGATGAACATTACTGTGGTGATAAATGTTATTTTAGATGAACATTTTAAGTGACAGTTGCATAAATTCCGAGGACAAGTTATGATGGAAATTCTTATGATTAACTTCTGAAGAAGTGAAATCAGTATTTGTGTGAAGAATTACAGGAATAGACATTCACTTTTCGAGTTAAGGAGCCATATTCTGATGACTGTTAAGTTCTGATATAAGTCTAAGTTTTGATATTAAATCCTGATTCTTTACTTGACTTATTTGTTGTTAAAATCTGAAACAGTCATATTTAAAATTAGCATATGTTTGGGTGAGATATAAACAGTCAACATAATTTGGTTTAGTGGTACTCGTAAATGAATAGTAATTTTTACTTATTTCGTGTGCTCATTAACTCCTGTTTTAAGCTTCCAATGGCTGTCATTATTGCTCATCAGTCTAGGGAGTCGAGGGGTCATCATTTTTACTTGTAATTGTTGCCCAGTCCTCGCGTCCCTTGGTATTCTATTGTCTATTTAAACCAACGATTCATTCCAGCCAAAACATCCTTCACTTTCTCACAAACTTACTCTCTTTTTATTCATATCAACAAAAATGGCTGAGTTTGGTTGGTTTTACAACTATGGCACCGAAACTGTGCATATTTTTCAAAATGGAATTCTGACTGAATATCATATCAACAACATTCCTTATAATCTCTGGATTCAATTTCCAGAGATCATTAAAAATGACTTGTTGACTGTCCGAAGAAGTCTTCATCTTCGTTATCTTCGTCAACAAGAACATATCATCCGTCTTGCAGTGCTCTTCGTCAGCAGCAGAAGGAGTTAGTTGTTAGGCTTCTTAGCTTAGGACTAAAAGTTGTTGATGTTAGGAATCGTAGCTTAGGACTGTCTTGTAATTTTTGCATGTAATTCCTAAATTTCATCGCATGTAATCATCTGATATATTAATGAAATTTTGATTAATTGCAAGATTTTGTCTCTAAAGCGTTTCATATTCTGATGACCTGTTAAGTTCTGATAAAAATCAAGTTCTGATGCTGACGTTACAGTATTTATTTACTTGGTTTATTTTTGGTCATTACCTCACTGGTCATATTTTTACAGAATGTTGGTAAAGCAGTAATAATCATTTATTTATTGGGAACAGTTTTTTTTAAATTTAAAAAAAAAACTGAACGTCCTTGATTAATGGGATTACTAGCTAAGTGGAACGGTTTTTCTCCTTGAAAACTGCATGTGATAAGTAATGATTACTGAATACCCGTGCCCATTAATTATCTTTTACTGCTGCATGTCTGACAGGTGTCTCAACGGCTATTTTTTACCGTGTATAAGTAAAAGAGAGAAAAGATTGTAAAATCTTTTATTCACTTTTATACTCTATCTCACTCTTTTTACTCTTATTCTCTCTCATATTCACTGACGCTTTATCATACAGACATTTTATCAAACACCTTACAGGCAACCTTATTTCTCACTTATTTCTCATGGCACCTAAGGATTTAATTGTTGATGGAGCCAAGTTTGTACCTAACAACTATGCTGCAATCTTGAACAAGGCTGAAGCTCCATTGGATTTGCACTTTGTGCAAGATTTTTTTGGCAAATAGTGAGATTGGGTATGCTTTGACCCAACCTCAAAATATTTCAAGCCAACAAGTTATGACATTCTGGCGGACTGGGAATTTTGATGAAGGTGGTGCTACTGGTACTCCAAGCATCTTATTTGAAGTGAATGATGTTGAGCATGTGGTTACTCCTGCAGCAGTTCGTAAAGCTCTCCACTTACCAGAAGGCTGTACATTCTCGACAACGGAGGACCCTGTTCTACAGCAGCTCATGGCCAGTTTGGGTTATGAGAAGAGTTTGGGCAAGCTTGGACAGTTGAAAAGGGCAAATATCAGGAAAGAATGGAGCTTTTTCTTCGATTGTATCACTAAGGCATTCGCCAATAAGTGCTCCAACTTTGATGTCATTCTAATTACGAGTCAGCAAATTAGGTATGCTCTTATTCATCAAACTCACTTTAATTTTGCAAGAGCTGTACTAGGTTTCATAGGAGATATGATGACAGAAGATAGGAATGTAGTGTACTTTGCTAGATTCTGTCAGCTTATATATAATTTATGTTATGCTGATGAGCCCTAACCTACCACTGATTTAATTCCACCCTTTAAGCTTGCAAAGAGGGCTTTTATTGATTTGTTAAATGCTGACATTAAGAAGAAAGTGGTTAGACCCTTACAGATACCTCAGTCTGTAAAACAGATTCTTGTCAATGCTGATCCTCAAACCTACACTTCTGTTTACCCTGATGTTCAACCCACCAGCACATCCCAGCCACCACAACAACCATCAGAACATACCACTTCTCAAC
This sequence comes from Apium graveolens, assembly GCF_009905375.1. NCBI lineage: Eukaryota > Viridiplantae > Streptophyta > Magnoliopsida > Apiales > Apiaceae > Apium > Apium graveolens. The sequence continues at coordinate 257,666,111 of NC_133651.1, read as the reverse complement.
CTCAACCTACTCAACCCTCCATCAGAACATATTTCCAACCATCACAGACATCCCAACCTTCACCATCAGCACATCCTGTGAGGCCTTCATCTTCCAAACCTAAGAGGACAAAGGGTGTACCTCAGACACAATAAAAGAGAAGGAGGATTATTCTGAGGGATGAGTCAGACAGTGAGGAACAAGTTCCAGTGTCAGAACCTGTTGTTGTAGAAGCTGAGAAGGTCTCTTCGAAGAAGGATACTGGAATTGGGAGTTCTAGGCCCCTAAAAAGGCTTAGAAAGCTATATTCTGATGATGCAGCTCCTTCAGACTCCTCAAAAGCTAAAAGATTCAAAACATTGGCAAAAAGGCCTGAAGATTCTGGTAAAGGAATTGAAGCGGCAGCTAAGGAAGGGGGTCAGGAATCTCTGATCTCACAAGACCCTGTTGAAACTAATAATTCTCCAAGTGCTGATCCAGATCTTCATGCAACTCATCACACTCCATTTCATGAGCCAGAAACAACTCATATTCCTACACCTCCAGTATCTCCTGTACATGCTGATAACCAGGGGTCAAGTGATGAAGTTGACATCCATAATTTGGAAGTGCCTCAGGTTTTGTACTTAGAAGCTCCACCTACTCAAATCACTCCACCAACAACACCACTTCTTGATGCTGATTTCAATCCAGAATTGCCTACAACACCTTCTCTGCATCTAGATACTGAAGAGCAGATGTTAGGTGAGCATCAGAATTTGGCTGTTGATCAGAACTTGGTTGACGATCAGCACTTAGAGGATGATGTTGAAGCCTCAATAGCCTCTCATACTATTCTTTTATCAGAGGAAGCTGATGATGTTGATTTTATAAGTTCTGATGCTGCTAATGATGAAGTTACTGGTGAAGCTGCTGCCAATTTAGATGCTGATGCAGCTGGTCCATCAGGACATGCACCTCAACAAACTGTTCCTAAAGCTGAGATAGTCAAGAAGTTTGTTACAGGGGAAGCACAAGTACCTTGGAGTGAAACTCCTAGAGGACAGGAGTGGACTAAGGAGTGGAACACAGTTAGTTTTGTTCCTTCTGAAAAGATTCTTGCTGAGCATCTTGCCAAAGCTGATGAAATGTTGATAAATGATGATTTCAAGGCACAACTGAGAGTTACTACATTGAGTACAATGCACCTTCAAGGTCAACACTCCATAACTCATGACAAGGTGAATAAAATTCAAGAAAACTTGATCCAGCAAGATATGAATCTGAAACTTGAAAAGAAAAGGTTTTTCCAACCTACCTTTGATAGAATTGCCTACATTGAGAAAACCCAAGAGAAGCAACAGTCTCAGATTGATGAAATTTTGAAGAATCAAGCTTCTCATCAAAATCAACTCAATGAGATCCAATCCTCAGTGGAATTGCTTGTCTCTCTTCTTTTACCAGCTCATGCCAAAAAGGGGGAGAAAGTAATTAAGTCCAAATGCAAACCTATTAAGACACTAAAGGGAAAGGATGATGGGAAAGATGATCGGGGAAACTCTGGAATGGGTGGAGGTCATGGTCAAGGTAAAGGTCTTTCATCAAGTAGAACTGGAATTGTTATTCCCAGTGAACTAACAATGAGTTTTACAGAAGGGGGTTGAATGTAAAACTCAAAACTTTTTCAAGTTTTGAGCAGTTTCTAGTCTATGTGTTTTGATGAGCAAGTGTGTGTGAATTGCTTTAAGCTAATGCAGACAGATATATATTCAAACACAAACGTAAAGAACACAACAAACTTAAAAACTTTTCTATTGGATTTGTTGTTCCACCAGAGATGTGTTATTTCAGAAAATCTGTGATTCAAACAATTAAATCACAGTTGCTTCCTAGTACAAACTAGATGATTTTCTCTCTCGATTTTTCTAAACAGCTCTGGAAAATTCACATCTAATTACTAGCTGCTACTTGTTTTATATATCACAAAGTTTACAAGTGAAGACAAAACTGTAAAATACAATTAAAAGGTTCTTCACATGTTTCTTCTTCATTTCTCTATCCAATGCAATTTAGGTATGGCTGTGAATCTTTGAATACTTCCTTGTTTGCACCAGAATGGAAATGCTGCATTTTTTTGATTCCTCCTAGAGGCTGCCACATTCCAGTTTGTCTCTGTCAACCCATGTGGCTCTGTCAGCTTATGAATTATCACTATCAACTGCTATTGAACTAAGCATCCGTTGAAGCTTTCATCCGTTGATGCTTTATCCGTTGAAGCTTTATCCGTTGATGCATTAGCAGTTGAAGCTTTATCCGTTGACGCACTTATCCGTTGATGGATCTTATCTGTTGAAACTTTAGAGACATCCGTTGAAGCTTTGTTTCTTATCTGTTGAAGGTCTTTAATATCAGTTGATACTTTTTCACTTATACAAAATTACAAGGCATGAAATATTTACAATTAGCCCTCCTATTTGCATATCCACTAGTAGTCAACATGACTGATAATTTCCCATAACATCTAAGAAGTACAACTTAAATACAGAGACTGAAATGTGCTACAATACTAAACTTATTTCTAAGTGAAGCTACTCCTTCAACGGATAGCCAAGATGGTCTTATCCGTTGAGGCTACAAACACTAGATTTCTACTTAAATGTTTTGTTTAACTTATCATCAAACTAATACACATATTCCTAACAATCTCCCCCTATTTATGTCTACTAGAATTGTAGGCATAAATTTGGGTTTAACTTGATGATAACAAAACACTTAATAAACATATGAACTGTAATAAAGCAGAAATTCAAAAGTGCTGCAAAAATGTGTATGCTGAGATGGAATTGAAGAATTACATTGTTTCCAAGGGTGCTCCTTTAACATGAGCAGATTAATTTCTTTTCCTTTGACCCCTTATTTTCTTTCCTAGCCTCCTGTCATTCTCCTCCATTTGGAGTTGGAGTTGTATGTAGAATTCAGCTTCAACTTTTTCATTGATGTCCAACTTAGATTGCATATCCTTGAGAGTTTCATTACTGGCAATCTTGAGCTGATCTTCAAGTCTGAAAAATCTTCTGACTCCTTCATTGTCTCTGAACTCCATCAACCAATGAGGTGATTTATGAACTGTAATTCCTCTTTCTTGGATGAGTAATGTTCGAGGCAAGGCATTGGGCTCCCACCAAGTCTTCTTTATGCTGGCAATCTTGTTGAGAATCTCAGTCTTGGTAGTCCTGGTAAAGCCAGAATCCCTTTTTATGGCTGAGTAGACTCTAACCAAGGTAGAGTAGCCTTCATTCAGAATCCTGTAGAGAGGCCAAGTCCTTTCCTCACTTCCTTTGAATTTGAACACTAGTCTATCTGTAGGCATCTATTCCCCTTACTTCCTCCAGCTCATCCAGATAGAGTTCAATGTCTGAAAATTCCTTTATGTCATAAATGTGAACATAATCATCCTTAGAGGCTTGTGGCTTAGGCTTAGGCTTCTGAGTGAATTTGATTATGGTTAGAGGAGGTGTTGATTTGATTTTCCTTTTCTGTTTCTTTGAAGGTGGAGAAGTGGTTAAGAAGGTGGGCAATTTGATGGTGTCCCAATCAATTGGTTCCTTATTATGAGTGATTGTTTCACCATGGATGTTTATGAAGGGGTCAGGCACAATGGGTTCAGGAATAGAAGGTAGTGGTTTGGATTTTGATTGGGTTTCTTCAGTCTCATCTACCATCTTTCTTTTTGCATTGGACTTCTTTCTATTCCCTTTATGCCATTCCTTTCTTTCCTTACTCCTTTCTTCCACATCATCACTAATCATGTCCCCCATACCCGCATCTTCACTATTGTCCTCAATTTCTTTCTTATCTTCAGCTTGACTTGACTTTAGCTGTTTTTCAAGCTTTGCTTGTGCTCTTTTGTCAGCCTTTAGCTTTTTAGCTTCTTCCTTCAACCTTCTGGCTTCTTCCCTCTTGGCTATTGAGAATTTGGGATGTCCTTGTATCACACAGATACTCTTTCCCTCTCTAAAGATAATAGCCATGTTCCTCCTTTCAACCACATCCTTGGTCTCCTTGTGCTTCGTGATATTACCACCCAAAACTTTGTCTTCATCAGGCTTTGGAAGAGGAAAGTCCACTTCTTTCAGCTGAGCAAGGCTTAGAGGGTTCTTTGTAAAGTCCTTATTAGATCTGTTGTTGGGCTTGAGAACCATAAGTTTCAGATTCTTGGAAGAAGTCTCTCCAACCTTATTCCTCCTAACTGGCTTGAGCTCCATAATGATTGGCTCCACCTTTGTGCTATGCTTCACAGATTGTGATTTAGAAGTTGTAGAACCAAAGATTTGTTGCATCCTTTCATCAATTTTCTTCCTTTGCTCTTTGACTTTCATCTCAGCTGCTGCTATCTAGATTAGATCAATTCCATCAAGCTTTCCTTTGATTTGAAGAGTTGGAGAAGAGGTGATGGCAGGAACTAACACTTTAGATATTTGAACTGTTGTTGATGGCTCTCCTTCCCCTTCCCTTTTATTCTCCCCCTTTTTGTTATCATCAAGGATAGGGGTCAAGCCTTGTGCTTTTTCCAGCTGCATTAGTAGATTTGTCTGATATTGTTGATTCTGAAGAATGGTGACCATAGAGTCTTCAATGATTTGAACTCTATTTTCCAACCTGGCCAGCTTCTTGTCAGCATCAGATTCTCTCCTCAATCTCACCAACAAATCTTGCATAGTACCATAAGGCATAACTGAATCCAACTTCTCAGCATTGTAGGATTTCAGATCAGCAATATCCTGCTTGAGTTCATCCACACTTAAATTATGTCTTAGATGCTGCAACTGCAAGAGATGTAGAGAGTCTAGATGAGCTTGAAGTATAGCCTTTGTACCAGCATCTGTAGTCTCCTGAAGGGCCTTTTGAATAGTCATTACTTGCTTGACCAAGGCTACACCAAACTGTCCTGGTGTAGATTCCTTTGCCCATGCCCATTCAGGTAGATTTGGAACAGAACTTGGGCCTGTATCTCCCCCTAAGTTCATGCTCCCATCCAAAAAATTAGAGTCATCATCATTAGAATTTGCTCCAAATTCTTGAGATGGCTCACCAGCTTGAGAAGGCAGGCTATTAACAGCAGCTTTGTCTCTTAGAAGAGATTCTGAAGTGTGTACAATGTTCAAAGTTTATTCTGCCTCCACATTGCCCTGAGCAGCCAACAGTTGATAGGCTGAAACAGGATGAGTAAAAGTGTCAGCATCCAAGGAAATGTTATCAATTTCAGCTTTGTAATGTTGCTGAAATTGTCTTCCCTTGTCAGCATTATCCACAATCATTGACTCACTAGTAATGGCTGGACCCACCCTTATAGCTTTTGTACCTGTCTTTCTCTCATTTTCTCTATATTCTTGCATCAGGGGTTCCCCCTGGCTCACACACACCCTCACACCCTCACCCTCACCTACTAAGGTGGCACTCCCCTCACTTACTTTTGCCATGCTGGAAGAAATAGCATGCATGTTTTGACTCTCAGCCTCTCCTTTTGTCTGGGAGCAACCCAGCCTCTCACTCAAATTATCACTCCCTTCCCTCAATCCTAGAAGTGATTGCACTGTAACCATGTCTTCTACACTTGGAATTGAATCAGTTATGTGTGTAGAGACCATCAACGGATAGGGAGTATTCGTTGAAGTGGAAACTGATGATATCAACGGATAACTGCTGTTAAGCTTATCCGTCGAAGAACAACCACTTGTCAACGGATGAGTGATATCCGTTGAAGAAGGAAAATATGTAGATATTGAAAGTGACATAATTGTTGAATCTGTGTGAATTGATTTTAAGTGAGGTGACATAGATTCTTCAACTAAGTCTGAAAGAATTGGCTGATGATCCAACAAGTCATCTAACAGATGATGATCACCAGGATTTGAGTGGGGCTCCTCCCTGAGTTGTAACAATGGAGAATCAGGAATTGATGTGAATATTATATCCACATCCAGAGAGGGTGATGGAGAATTTGGTGATTGATGTGTGTGTATTATGAGAGAATGGGGCTGTGACTCCACATTTGCTGGAGCCACATCAAGCTGAATTTGAGAAAGCAAAGATACAGGTGGATGTATCTGTGCAGTGTGTGCCCTCTGTGTGGAAACTAGGGTTTTAGCCTTCTTTCTTCTTGAAAAAGCTTTGACAGGTGAATGTGTGGCTTCAGTGTCCCTCCCTCTTTTGTTATGTATCCCCGGTTGGGGACTATTTTCAATAGCTGCATCCTTTTCGGAGAATGCAACTAGGGATGTGTTTGACTCCTTTTGAACCACCACAGCCTTTTGAGAGACTGTGGCTTGGCTGGTTAGGGTACCACTCACCTCTCCCACCTTATCCTGGGGGGTTTCTTGATGTTCACCCCTCCCCTCACCACTCACACCCTGTTCACTCCCTTCAGGATTTTTGGTAGTTGTTACAACTGTTGTCTTTTGAGAAACAACAGAGGTGGTTTTCTTTGACTTGTGTTTTGGAATTTTAGTTTTGGTGGCTTTGGTAGGAATCTGTTGGGACAAAGACACAGATTCCATGGCCACACTAGAAGTCAAAGAAACAATGGGGTTGGAAAAAGTAGGAGTTGCAGAAGTATTTACCTCACTTACCTGAGGTGCATTCATTATTGGTAAATATACCAATGGCACCTGGCTGTTGAAGTTGATTCTCAAAAGGTCTGCAAGGACCCTTTTCTCTTGTGCCCAGCATTTTAGTTTATTGCTCTCATTAGTTATGACCAAACCTTCAGCAACATGGTTAGCCAATAACATAAAAAATCTAGCATAGTAGATGTTATGAGGTCTATTAGCTTTGTTACCTAACCTGGAACCTAATTCTAGCATGACATAGTTGCTAAAATTAAAGTACCTATCAAAAACTAGCATGTAGAGCATATTAACAAGAGATGAAGTTATGGCATCAAAATTGCTAATCTTTCCAGAGAAAATCTTGATAAAGGTATCTCCAAGAAAACTCCATTCTTTCCTAAGGCCCTTTCTTCTAATGCTTCCTAAACTAGAAGAATTAAAAGAATAGCCTATGGAATCTAACATAGCAGATACATCTTTATCAGTGTGTGGTGTCATGGCATTATTCTCAGGCAACTTAAAGCAAGACTGTATATCATCACAGTTAATGCAATAATCCTTACCTTTGAGAGAGAAAGCAATGGTCATATCTGTGGAGTTGAACTCTGCAGTTGTCCAGATCTCCTCAATTACCTCACAGTAAATGGTTGGGGCTTCCAGCATTGCATAGCTTAGCTTACAGTTTTTGATGAAGTCCATCATCTTGTGATAATCAGAGTGGGCTTCATTCTTTTCACTTAAGGCTACGAAATTGTTCTTTTCATAAACAAATCCAGACTGAGACATAATTTTGACTACTGGTGCCATTGTTGTGAGTAGAGGTTGCAGAGAAAAACTTGAGAGTTTTGGGAGAGAAAGAGAGTAAAATGTGCAAGAAAGCGTAAAGTGAAAATAAGAATTCAATGGGCTTTTATACTTTCTTGAATTAAAACATAAATAAAATGATTAAATGATACTTTTAAATAAATTATAGCCATTTGAGAATAAAGAAAACTGTAGAAATTCTGAAAACTGCCTTTGATACAAATACATACACCTGTATATATATGTATCAACGGGTAAGTAAAAGAATCAACGGCTGTGACTCACATAAAGTAACTGATGTGACACTTCAACGGATGAGGTAAATAATTATTCGTTGAAGATTAACACAGTTTTTATCCGTTGAAGGATAAAATTACCAGAAATGTATTTGTCTTTCAACGGATAGTGAACATCCGTTGATAGAAAATTTTTGGCTTTCAACGGATAGGGAATATCCATTGATAGAATAATCTTTACTTAAAGCCAACTTTGTTTTTTGTAGCAAATTCATTTCAGGCTTCAATGCAGATTATAAAGAGGACATAAATTTATGAATAATTAAGTATACCTAGCTCACTTACTAATCTTGTGAATGTTGATTCATCAAGTGGCTTGGTAAATATGTCTGCAATCTGCTTTTCACTTGGAACAAAATGAAGTTCCACTGTACCTTTCATCACATGTTCCCTAATGAAGTGGTACTTGATGTCAATGTGCTTGGTTCTTGAGTGCTGTACTGGATTTTCAGTAATGGCAATGGCACTTGTGTTGTCACAGAATATAGGAATTTTGTCAACAGTTAGTCCATAGTCAAATAGTTGATTCCTCATCCACATTATCTGTGCACAGCAACTACCAGCAGCAATATACTCAGCTTTAGTTGTTGATGTAGAAACAGAATTTTGCTTCTTGCTGAACCATGACACAAGCTTATTCCCTAGAAATTGACAGGCGTCAGTTGTGCTTTTCCTGTCTTTTTCGCAGCCTGCATAATCTGCATCTGAGTAGCCAATTAGATCAAAACCAGACTCTCCAGGGTACCAAATTCCTAGATTTGGAGTCCCTTTGAGATATCTGAATTTTTTTTTAATAGCCACTAAGTGAGATTCTTTAGGGTCAGCTTGAAATCTAGCACAGAGACATGTAGAAAATATTATATCAGGTCTACTAGCAGTTAAATATAAAAGTGAGCCAACCATGCCTCTATAACTTGAAATGTCCACAGACTTTTCAGTCTTGTTTAATTCAAGCTTGGTAGCAGTGGCCATGGGAGTTTTTGCAGATGAACAGTCCATTAGGTCAAACTTCTTTAAAAGATCATAAATATATTTAGTTTGACTAATGAAAATTCCACCACTAACTTGTTTAACTTGTAAACCAAGAAAATAAGTTAGCTCTCCCATCATGCTCATTTCATATTTACTTTGCATTAGCTTAGCAAACTTTTTACAAAGCTTATCATCTGTAGATCCAAATATAATATCATCTACATAAATTTGAACAAGTATTGTAGAGCCATTAACATTTCTAAAGAAAAGAGTTTTGTCAACAGTACCTCTTGTGAAGTGATTATCTAGAAGAAATTTTGACAAAGTCTCATACCAGGCTCTAGGTGCTTGCTTTAGTCCATAGAGTGCTTTCAACAGATAATACACATAGTCTGGAAAATTTGGATCTACAAATCCTGGAGGTTGGCTTACATAAACTTCTTCCTCTAATTCCCGATTCAGAAATGCACTCTTGACATCCATTTGATAGACCTTAAAATTGGCATGGGCTGCATAGGCTAGAAAGATTCTGATGGCTTCAAGTCTTGCAACTGGAGCAAATGTCTCATCAAAATCTATTCTCTCTTGTTAAGAATAGCCTTTAGCAACCAATCTGGATTTATTCCTGATGACAATGCCATTTTTATCCATATTTCTGAATACCCATTTTGTGTCAATAGAACTCTTATTCTTTGGTTTGGGTACCAGCTTCCATACTTTGTTCCTCTCAAATTGGTTTAGCTCCTCTTGCATTGCTAAAATCCAATCTGGATCCAATAGAGCTTCTTCCACTCTCTTAGGTTCCTCCTGTGATAGAAAGCTACTATACAGACATTCATCTTGAGTAGCCCTTCTAGTTTGCACTTTAGATGTAGCATCACCAATGATCAGTTCAAAAGGGTGATCCTTGGTCCATTTCCTTTGAGGTGGTAGATTAGCTCTAGATGAGGTTGCCTCAGTATTGTCATGATGTGAGATAGAATGTTGATTGGTTGAAACTCCCCCTGAGTTGCTGATCCTTTGAAAAGAATTGGGAGTTCTATCAACTGATGAAGTGAATTGATTATCCGTTGACAGACTATGATCAACGGATGCTTCATTATGAACTTCAACGGATGATGCACTTTGTCTTTCAACGGATGCTGCATTGCTTCTTTCAACGGAAGCTGAATTAAGACTTTCAACGGATACAACATTCTGTGCATTATCCAAAGGCAGATTTTGTATTCTTCTAAACGTGCCTTCTTCATCATTCTCATCTTCACTATCATCAAAATATATCTCAATGTTGTCAAATTTGAGTCCTTCATGATGTCCCTCATCTGTCGGTCCATCAATCTTTTTATCATCAAACACAACATGTACAGATTCCATGACAATGTTGGTTCTTAGATTGTAGACCCTATATGATTTTCCAGCAGAATAACCAACAAATATTCCTTCATCAGCCTTTGCATCAAACTTTCCTTTGTGATCAGGGTGATTCCTTAGAATGTAGCATTTGCAACCAAAGACATGCAGAAAGTTTAAAGTTGGTTTTCTTCTCTTGAACAATTGATAGGGAGTCATGCCTTTTGCCTGATTAATTAGAGAAATATTCTGAGTGTAACATGCACAGTTAACAGCTTCAGCCCAAAAGTATGTTGGGAGTTTTGACTCTTCAAGCATTGTTCTTGTAACTTCAATTAGTGATCTGTTCTTCCTTTCCACCGCACCATTTTGTTGTGGAGTTCTTGGAGCTGAGAACTCATGCATGATCCCATTTTCTTCACATAACAACTTTATGGTTGAATTCTTAAACTCAGTTCCATTATCACTCCTAATATTCCTTACTTTGAAATCAGGATGATTGTTGACTTGCTTGATATGATTGATAATGATTTCACTAGCTTCATCCTTTGATCCAAGAAAATGAACCCATGAAAACTTTGAGAAATCATCTACAATCACTAGGCAATATCTTTTCCTTGAAATTGACAATACATTGACTGGTCCAAAAAGATCCATGTGTAGCAGTTGTAGTGGTTCATCATTTGCAGATTCAAGCTTCTTACTGAATGATACTTTTTTTTGCTTTCCTTTCTGACAAGCATCACACAGCCCATCCCTTGTGAATTCTACTAGGGGCAATCCTCTAACTAAGTCCTTTTTGACTAGATCATTCATTGTTTTGAAATTCAAATGGGACAGCTTCTTGTGCCATAGCCAACTTTCAACTGGACTTGCTTTGCTGAAAAGACAAGTAATTGATTCTGCATCTATAAAGTTGAAGTCAGCTAAATAAACATTCCCTTTTCTAACTCCAGTTAGAACCACTTTGTTGTCCTTCTTACTTGTGACAACACAGGCTTCAGAATTGAAGGAAACAGTGTTCCCTCTGTCACATAGTTGACTGATGCTTAATAAATTGTGTTTGAGACCATCAACTAATGCAACTTCATCAATGATGACATTTTCTTTTGAAATCAAGCCATATCCCATAGTGAACCCTTTGTTGTCATCTCCAAAGGTTATGCTAGGGCCAGCTCTCTCCTTAAACTCTGTGAGCAGGGTGAAATCTCCTGTCATGTGTCTTGAACAGCCACTGTCCAAGTACCATAGATTCCTTCTTTTTCCCTGAACACAACAAAATCAATCAAGTTGATTTTGGTACCCAAGTTTCCTTGGGTCCAGCCTTGTTAGTCTTTTTCCTAGACTTCATTCCTCCTGCATCTTTTGACTTAGGTAAATTTGGGTCAACCTTGATCTCAGATGTAGTTGGTTGAAGAGTAGGGTTAGTCACAGAATCATTTAGCACATTTGATTGAATTTGATAAGGCATGGATTGTGCAAACATATTATTCCACATAGGCATGTTGTATGGCATCTGAGGCATACTGAATGCAGTAAAATAGGGATTATTAACATATGGCATGTTTGCAAAATGTGCATGAGGATTCTGATGAGACATAACAGGCATAGCATGAAGAGGTGACATAGACATGTTAGGCATGGAGGGAGTTAAAGGCATGGGAGCATTCTTAACAGATTTGTAGTTATCAGATAGATGATTAACACTTTTACAATGCACACAGCTTTTTCTAGGAGCATACTTATCAGGTGTGTAATTGTTGTGTTTATTAATCCCTACCTTCCCATTTCTATTAGATTTTCTTTTAGTTTCCTTTTTATCCTCAACCAATTTAAGCCTATTTTTCAGCTGATCTAAAGTCATGTGTCCTATGTTCACCTTACTGGCATCTTTGGATGTGCTAGCTCCTTCTTTGACAAAGTTCTTGAAAGTTGAACCATCCTTCTTATTGAAAATTTTCTTTTTAGAATCACTTGCCTATTTTAATTGATGAGCCTTCAACGGATGCTCTTTTTCTTCCTTCAACGGATAACTTTTATCATCCGTTGATTCCACATCCGTTGATAATCCATCAATTAATTCTAACTCCTTTTTGTTTTTCTTCCAGACATTCTCACAGAATGATTCAATTCCCTGAACCTTGGCAATCTGAACACTAACATCCCTAGATGTTTTCCAGGCCTTGATTTCCTCTTGCTCACTTTCTAACTGTTTAGAAAGAATTTATACTTTCTTAACAGCTTCTTCTAGTTCACTCTCAACAATCAAGCATTTAAGTTTAATCTTTTCAAGCTCAATTACCTGATCCTCTAACACAGCATTCCTATCACTTAAAAACACATTATTCTCTTTGATCCTAGTATTTTCTTTAGCTAGTGATTTAAGGGAAACACGCAAATGATATAATTCATTGGACATATCATTTATGGCTTAATTGCATTCATTTTTAGAAAGCTGAGAGAGGTCAGTAGTGATTACCTGGTTGCTTGATGAACTAGTTTCATTTTCATCAGAATTAGCCATCAGGGCTAGGTTGACATATTCCATATCATCATCTTCATTGGCTCCATCAGCTGCCCAATCATCTTGAGTGAGAAAATCTCTTTCCTTTTGTTTGAGCAAATTAAAGTACTTCTTTTTGTAATCAACTTGCTCAAATTTCTTCTTATCAGAGGTTGTCTTCCTGCACTCATTTGCAAAGTGTCCACTAATGCCACAGTTATAACATTTGAACTTTCCAGTGATGATAGTTATCTTTTTCAAGGACTGGAATCTTTATACCAATATCCTTCCTACTCATGTTGGTAGCAGGAGGATTCTTCTATGCACTCATGATGTTAGCATAATAGATCTTTAAACTCTTTATATGTTAAGAGCTTGCTCTGATACCAATTGTTATTCCCAGTGAACTAACAATGAGTTTTACAGAAGGGGGGTTGAATGTAAAACTCAAAACTTTTTCAAGTTTTGAGCAGTTTCTAGTCTATGTGTTTTGATGAGCAAGTGTGTGTGAATTACTTTAAGCTAATGCAGACAGATATATATTCAAACACAAATGTAAAGAACATAACAGACTTAAAAACTTTTCTGGTGGATTTGTTGTTCCACCAGAGATGTGTTATTTCAGAAAATCTGTGATTCAAAGAATTAAATCACAGCCACTTCCTAGTACAAACTAGATGATTTTCTCTCTGAATTTTTCTAAACAGCTCTGAAAAATTCACATCTAATTACTAGCTGCTACTTGGTTTATATATCACCAAGTTTACAAGTGAAGACAAAACTGTAAAATACAATTAAAAGGTTCTTCACATATTTCTTCTTCATTTCTCTATCCAATGCAATTTAGGTTTGGCTGTGAATCTTTGAATACTTCCTTGTTTACACCAGAATGGAAATGCTGCATTTTCTTGATTCCTCCTAGAGGCTGCCACATTCCAGTTTGTCTCTGTCAACCCATGTGCCTGTGTCAGCTTATGAATTATCACTATCAACTGCTAATGAACTAAGCATCCGTTGAAGCTTTCATCCGTTGATGCTTTATCCGTTGAAGCTTTATCCGTTGATGCATTAGCAGTTGAAGCTTTATCCATTGACGCACTTATCCGTTGATGGATCTTATCTGTTGAAGCTTTAGAGACATCCGTTGAAGCTTTGTTTCTTATCCGTTGAAGGTCTTTAATATCAGTTGATTCTTTTTCACTTATTCAAAATTACAAGGCATGAAATATTTACAATTAGCCCTCCTATTTGCATATCCACTAGTAGTCAACATGACTGATAATTTCCCACAACATTTAAGAAGTACAACTTAAATACAGAGACTGAAATGTGCTACAATACTAAACTTATTTCTAAGTGAAGTTATTCCTTCAACGGATAGCCAAGATGGTCTTATCCGTTGAGGCTACAAACACTAGATTTCTACTTAAGTGTTTTGTTTAACTTATCATCAAACTAATACACATATTCCTAACAGGAACTACAAGTCAAAGAACAAGTTCTGATACTGGGAGAAGAATAACTTCTGATACTGGTCAAAGGATAAGTTCTGATGATCATCTGGAACTTGATGAGGAAATTTCAAGACAGTTATTTCTAAAAGAAAATCCAGGAATGGACTTTGAGAGTCTAAAGGAAGAAGAAGCTAGACTTAAGTTAGAAAAAGTCAACTCCAAATCTAAAGCTTCTATTGTTGAAAAGAACATTCCTAAGGCTAAAGGCATTGTGATAAAAGAAAGGATAAATCATGTGGCAACTAAGGCAAATCACAAATGGAGATAGATCCAAGGTCCAAGGGCAAAGAAAAAGTTGGTGAACCTGTAAAGGTTTATGTGCCTGTTATGGATGCAGAAATATCTGTTGAAGATGCTAATCTTACTCTAATTTCAAAGAATATTTCTCAAACAACCTCTGACATGGCTCAAGTTGTTCAGAGTCAAGATATAGTAAGTTCTTATATGACACTGAAGCAAGCAACCTCTGACATAGCTCAAGTTAGCTTGATATCAGAAGATAAGTTAAAGGAAACCTCTGACATTGCTCATATTAAATCCTCAAAGTCACTCCTACCAGGATTCACCAAAGCTAAACAAACTCAACTTTTGAAGGCTGCATCAAGTAGTTTTGAAGCAAGAGTTGTTACAGGAAAGGAAGCAAAAGATAAATCTGGATTGGGTAGTGCTGATGAAAGAAGAGTACAGAACACAATCAATGATCCAACTTCCTTAAGTGAACCAGGTGTTGGAGCAACTCCTGAAAGATTGAATCGACTTGAATCTGTACAGATGGTTTACCATACCTTCTTGAAAGAACACATCTTATTATATTTCATGACAGATGGAAGGGCATACCATATTAGGGAGAATGCTATACCACTGAAGTATTTTGAGGAACTAGAACATGTTATATTCCTACTTCAAGTGAAGAACAGATTAACAGAAAGTGCTGCAAATTATTTGAAGACTCAAATTCAGAGACAGAAGAAGCATTATTCTGTAAAGTCTGACAACACATACTGTCCCAAGTACAGAGATCACAAAGGCGATATTGTCTAGATGAAGCCTAACTCTGCTAAGATTATAACTACCTTTCTGGGTTATAAGGCTGTGGAATTCAATCTTGAGTCTGATAAGGCATATTTGATCAGACTAGATCAGGACATAAGAAAAGCTAAAATAAATGATCTCAGGCCTGCTATCTTTCAAATTGGTGAAGATATAGTTGAATTGAAGAATGCTAAAAGGAGGATGATTGATGAACTTAAATATGTTGAGAGATGTTTGTTAAAGAACTATCTCAGAACAACTCCTGACATCAAAGAGATCAGTAATTGAAGCCAAGTCAAGATCTACAACTGCTCAAATTCTGATGTGTATACAGACTGAAGTTTTTTATCAGAAATTAAAGATAGTAAAGCTTTAAGGACTGTAAGTTGTAGTTATCTAGTCAAATTCTCATGCATTTGTACTTAATGTTTTTAACATCATCAAATATCTGTTAAACTTGTATATTATGCTAATTTACAAGTTGGGGGAGATTATTAGATATATTTGATAATGTCATGTCTAATATGATTTGTGTTTAGTTTTCAGATCTTACTTAAACAGGACAAATCAGTACTTAACTGGAAATCAATACTTAACTGGAAATCAGCACGTATACTGAAGTCAGTACTTAAGATATCAGAACTTAAGTGGTCAGAACTTAAGTTATCAGGAGATATTTATCAGGAGATATTTATCAGGAGATAATATCAGGACTTAAGGAGACTTTCAGATAAGGAAGGCGGCTGATTGAAAGGAAAGAAGATCAAGACAAACACAAGAAGAGATGTGCATGAAGAAGGAATTCTATGAAAAATATAATACTTGGAAGAAAAGATATCTGATTGATATATTTTAGGAAGCCGAATTATATTCCATATCAATTAGCGATTATCTTGTAACTGTGTATTATTTAAACACAGACATAGGGTTTACACTATAAGTGTTATCATTATCGAGAATAATATTCATTGTAACCCTAGCAGCTCTCGTGATAATTTGTTCATCACTGAGAGAGGACAGTTCCATATTGTAACAGAGTTTATTATATTGAATAAAGTCTATTTTCTGTTACTTGTGTTCTTTAATTCGATTTGATTGTGATAAACACTGTATTCAACCCCCTTCTATAGTGTGTGTAACCTAACATAAATAATAATAAACT
Source organism: Apium graveolens (assembly GCF_009905375.1). Lineage (NCBI taxonomy): Eukaryota > Viridiplantae > Streptophyta > Magnoliopsida > Apiales > Apiaceae > Apium > Apium graveolens. The sequence continues at coordinate 257,649,912 of NC_133651.1, read as the reverse complement.
TTTATTAATTATTTACATGAATAATAAAATTTACTAAATATAATTAACTGATTAATTATATTTATTCTACATCGTGAGTGATACTTCTCAACATATCGCGACTATCCGGATAATATGAATTCACTGCTTAGAATACCAAGAACCTGTCAGTGACTAGTTACCGTACAATGAATTCCTTCTACCCTTACAATATCCCGATTAAATACAAGGCATGGATCTCATGTCAGGCCTATCAAATTTAATCATATGATTTCTTATTCATAATACAAACTTCATATTAATGCAAATTAGAAACTCCTTTCTAATTTCATACACTCTGGCCAGAGATTCCAGAACTCGCATACTAAGAATAACATAGGATATTCTCTTCCTATACTAGAAGGGGTAGATCCTCTATTGACATTAACTATCTCTATTCACAAATCCCTTTGCCCAGAATAGACCTAATGGATGTCCTTGAGACTAAGGACTAAACCAAAGCACAGTTCATTATATACAAGATAACTTTAACGATCTTAAGTCTAAGGACACTTGTACAACTATCACTCAGTGAATAACTATTGACACGTGAGTAATCTCCACTAGTTGTTCAACTTATCGAGTCATGTTCAGTGAACTTATTTCCTAATAAGCACCTATATACTAGCTATAGTGTCACCACACAAATGCCTATGAGAATAGACATCCTCCTGAAGGGAGCAAGCATAGTATGTACCAATCTTTGCGGATCCACTAACATCCGATTAGTTATCCTATGATCAGGAACTATTTAAGTCTAGAGTTATCATCTTATAGATCTCACTATTATAATCTCATTATAATTCTAGAAGCTTTACTCTAAACTATGGAGCATCTTATTTAAAACACTTTAAATAGATAAAGCCCATAATAAAAACATAACAAGTCTTTTATTAATTTCAATGAAATCAAATAGGAATACAAGAAAGTTCTTCCTAACTCATCATACATGATTGGATTTAGGACAAACACTTTCCATCTCCCACTTGAACTAAAGCCAATCACCCTGGTATCTAATACCCATCTTCTCTTTATGATGATCAAAGTGAATCTGAGACAATGACTTTGTGAGTGGGTCTGCTACGTTGTTATGTGTGTCAACTCTCTCAATCTTGACATTTCCTCTTTCAATGATTTCCCTAATCAAATGAAAGCGTCACAAAATATGTTTGAAATTTTTATGAGACCTAGGTTCCTTGGCTTGTGCTATTGTTGCGTTGTTATCACAATACAACACAATAGGCTCCTCAATGCTAGGAACAACTCCCAACTCCGAAACAAATTTCCTCATCCAAACGGCTTCTTTTGCAGCCTCACTTGCAGCTATATATTCTGCTTCCGCTGTGGAGTCAGCCGTTGTAGACTATTTGGAACTCTTCCAACTAATCGCACCACCACTCAGAGTAAACACGTACCCTGACATGGATTTGCTATTATCACTTTCCGATTGAAAACTAGAGTCAGTATAACCCTCTATTTTCAACTCAGATCCACCACCAAAAACAAGAAAAATATCCTTAGTCCTTCGCAAGTACTTAAGGATGTTCTTCACTGCTTTCCAGTGGTCTTCACCTGGATTGGACTGATATATGCTCGTCACACTAACTGAATAAGCAACATCAGGCCTAGTACATAACATCGCGTACATGATAGATCCTATTCTGAAGCATAAGGAATCTTACTCATACGCTCTCTTTCCTCAGGTGTCTTAGGAGACATCTTTTCGGAAAGAGACACTCCATGGTTCATCGGTATGAGACCTCTTTTGGAGTTTTCCATGCTAAACCTTTTAAGCACTTTCTGGATGTATGTACCCTGGGTAAGACCTATCATTCTTCTAGATCTATCTCTATAGATCTTCATACCGAGAATGTAGGATGCTTCTCCCAAGTCCTTCATAATGAAGTTCTTTGATAGCCACACTTTGACTGATTACAGCATCAGTATATCATTTCCTATAAGAAGTATGTCATCGACATACAATATAAGAAATGTTACCGCGCTCCCACTAACCTTCTTGTAGACACATGGTTCATCTATGTTTTTGATAAAACCAAACTCTTTGATTGTCTCTTCAAAATGGATGTTCCATCTACGAGAAGCTTGCTTTAAACCATATATGGTTCGCAGCAGCTTACACACTAGCTGTTCATTTCCCTTGGAAAGAAAACCCTCTGGTTGTGTCATATACACTTCCTCTTCAAGTTTCCCATTGAGGAAGGACGTTTTCACGTCCATTTGCCAGATCTCATAGTCGTAGTAAGCAGCAATCGCAAGCAAAATCCGAATTGATTTTAACAGGGCTACAGGCGAAAAAGTTTCATCAAAGTCAATCCCTTGCCTTTGTCTGAATGCTTTTGCCACGAACCTGGCCTTATAGGTCTCCACCTGGCCATCTGCTCCAATCTTTCTTTTGTATATCCATTTGCACTTAATAGGCTTCACACCCTCATGTGCTTCAACCAAAGTCCATACTTGGTTGGTATACATAGATTCCATCTCGGATTTCATGGCACTTTGCCATTTCTCTGAGTCAACACTACTCATAGCCTCATTATTGGTCATAGGGTCGTCATCATCAATGATTGACAACTCATTGTCATTCTCAATGACAAGGCCATAATACCTCTCAGGTTGGCGAGACACTCTCCCTGACCTACGAATGGGCTGTTCCACACAAGGTTGTTCAGTCTGAATAGGTGTTTTCACTTGGACCGTAGTAGTTTATGCTTCTTGAACTTCATCAAGTTCAATTTTGCTCCCACAGTTTTCTTCAAGGATAAACTGCTTTTCCAAGAAGGTAGCATGTCTGGAGACAAACACCCTATGATCAGTGTAAAAGTAATACCCTAAAGTCTCTTTAGGATATCCCACAAAACTACATCTTACGGATCGAGATTCCAGCTTATCAGGGTCAACTTTCTTGACATAAGCTAGACATCCCCAAATCTTAACGTGTTTAAGACTTGGTTTCCTTTCTTTCCATATCTCATATGGAGTTTGAGTAACAGATTTGGAAGGCACCTTATTCAGTAAATAAGCTGAGGTTTCCAATGCATAACCCCACAGGAATACTGGAAGATCCGCATAGCTCATCATGGACCGAACCATGTCTAACAAAGTTCGATTTCTCCTTTCAGATACCTCATTCAACTGTGGAGTATATGGAGGAGTCCACTGGGAGACTATACCATTTTCTTTGAGATAATCTAGAAACTCTCCATTCAAGTATTCACCACCTCGATCTGATCGAAGAGTTATAATACTATGTTTGGTTTGTTTTTCCACTTCATGCTTATATTCTTTGAACTTTTCAAAGGCTTCAGACTTGTGTTTCATCAAATACACATATCCGAATCTAGATCGATCATCTATGAAAGTAATGAACTATGAAAATCCACCCATGTCTTGCGTAGACATTGGTCCACATACATCTGTGTGTACCAATCCTACCAAATCTGCAGCCCTCTCTCCATGTCCACTAAATGGAGATTTGGTCATTTTGCCCAATAGACAAGACTCACATGTAGGATATGATTCAAAATCAAAGGGATCAAGTAACCCTTCCTTATGCAATGTCCGCAGTCTATTTTCACTAATATGACCAAGTCTACAGTGCCACAAAAAGGTCAGATTTTCATCATCCCTTTTTTTTATTAGTATGTTCAATCTGTAGTAAATTATGCTCTACGTCACATACATACAGACCATTATTTACAATACCACTACCATAAAGAACGTTATCTCTAAGAATTGAACATTTATTATTCTGATTCAGCCAAGTCTAACATGGGAATAGAAATAATATTCCTCACAATCGAGGGAATAAAATAACAATTATTTAAAACAATAGTCTTGCCCATAGGCATATGTAAATGAAATTATCCTACCGCTTTAGCAGCAACTCTTGCTCCATATCCCATCCGTAGAATCACCTCCTCTTTCTCAAGAGTCCTACTTCTCCTTAGTCCCTGCAATGAATTACAAATGTGAGAACCACAGGTGGTATCTAATACCCAAGTAGAAATTTGATTTAATGACATATTCACTTCAATCATGAACATACCTCAAACAGAAGCGGTAGTCTCACTACCCTTCTTCTTCTTCAATTCTGCAAGGTAAACCTTGCAGTTCCTCTTCCAGTGCCCCACCTTATTACAGTGGAAGTAAACAGCTTTGCTCTTGGGGTCTTCAGCTTTTGGTGGAACAGGCATTTTCTCACCTACTTTCTTTTTCTTGGAAGGGTTCTTCTTCCTTTTCTAAGGATTGGAACCTTCACCAATTAGAAGAACTGAGCTCTTCTTAGAGGGAAAATTCGATTTCGCAGTCTTCAATATGTTGTGGAGTTCAGCCAGGCTAACATCTAACTTATTCATGTGAAAGTTCACAATAAACTGCGAAAACGAACCCGGAAGTGATTGCAAGACCAAGTCTTGGCTCAGATCCCCATCCATGGCAAAACCAAGTTGTCCAAGACGTTCAATCAAATTGATCATCTTAAGTACATGGTCATTCACAGATGATCCCTCAGACATCCTACAACCTAACAGCTCCTTCGATATCTCATATCGAGCTGTCCTCCCTGCCACATCATATAACGCTTGTAGATGCGCTAGGATAGTGTGAACATCCATATGCTCATGCTGCTTCTGTAGCTCAATGTTCATGGAAGCTAGCATGATATATTGAGCAACATTTGCATCATCTATCCACTTATGATACACAACATGTTCATCATTATGTACATCATCAGCAGGTTCAGCAGGCTTAGGTGAGTCAAGCACATATTCCAGCTTCTCAACCCTGAGAACAATTCTCAAGTTCCGAAGCCAGTCAGCAAAATTAGGACCAGTCAACTTGTGAGCATCTAGTATGCTCCGGATTGATAGTGCAGAAGACATAACGTATATAGTAAATCTGTAAATGATGAACACATAACAACACTTAGCAAATATTCAATTTCATTTCAAAACACTATATGAATCGGGTCTTTATTCATAAGTGGCTTCCACTAGTTAATCTAATTTATACAACCCCCTAAGTGAAAAATTAAGCATTCATAATGCTAGCGGGAATAGGGATCCTACATTCCATCACACAACCTCGGCTGTAGCACGAAACGTCATGTGATGTTCAATAGGTAGACAACTCTTTTCAATTACATTTTATGTTATTCCCTAATAAAACTTTATCCTCTTAAATAATTGAGTCACGGTTGTAGCACGACAGACTCAATATTCTAAGTCAAGTCTAACCCAACCTTTCATACAATTGAATCAGTCTCCAACGGCCCACGACTGCAGCACGTAACAACCTTTAGATTCTAATTCAATGTACACATCTCTATGTAATAGACAAGTATTTCTTATTTCGAAATCAAAGCCCTCGGCTGTAGCACGAAACGACAATGATTTAAAAATAAGAACTACTTTGTACCATGTTGGAAGGCTATGACCGACACAAGCTCGTTGTGTCATTGGCCAATTACTACTTGATATTATTTAATTTTAGAGGGATTATATTATGTTACAATCATAATCATATTATAAAGAGATTCTTCCTTTTAAATTAAATATTTCAAATCAATAATCGATAATCAGATGATTCCCAAATCGGGGGGAGCATTGTCAAGAGGCGTAACTTAATACCCCTTTCTTACAGATCGAAATCTGCTTTTGACAGAATCATCCTTTCTCTCAAAATTGAAAATTCATATTTAATTACGTGTTTCATAAACACAAAAATCTCATCATTGTATTCATAATATTATTGTTAAGGCAAAAAACGATTCCTATTCTAGATTTTCGAGAGCACGCCTTATATTGATTTAAGTTCACCTAAATCTATCATCGCATGGTAAACATAGGCATATATCTCATATATAAAAATAAATAAACAAGTAAGCATGCAATTAATATCATGTCACACATTGATATAATGATGTATGGATTTATTATAGCATTTAAAAGCAATTAAAATAATTAAAACATGCTTTAAAACACTTTCGGGAATATAAACAGTTCAAAACTTTTATATAAAAAAAAATATTTGACCACTCCATTAGATCCGTCTCGGAAAAACGAATCCAACGATATATTGCACGCCCAAAACAGAGTTACGAAACTCCTAAAAAATCAAATTTAATTTGGACAGACGGGTTGTAACGCATTCCGGTAATGCGTTACAACCCTGTTAAGCCATTAACGGGTGTAACGCATTCCGTGAATGCGCAATAGGGTGTAACGCATTCCTGGAATGCGCGACACCCCTCCTTCCGCGCGTGCGCTTCACGCGCCTGCACAACAGCCGACCGTTGCACATTTTTTTTCTGCGATTGTCAGCTTCTGTCTGCTCACTTGTGTCGTTTTCTTCCATTACAAAACAACTGACCCCCTTTCCTTTACTCCTTAATTAATATTTTTTATTAATTAAGGAGTAAAGGAAAGGGGGTCAGTTGTTTTGTAACGGAAGAATCAGCCAGGGGTACTTGTGCAAATTTTAATCATAATTATCCACATGCATAATTATTTCATGAATTTTAATTAAAATAATTTTAAAAAATTCATAACAGGGGTCGTACCCAATGACTATCGGAACGTCGATCGATTATATATAAGTACTTTATACGAAACCTGATTATGTGTTGTGATGAAATACTTTACGAAAATCGATAACCCTAATTTCATAAAAGGACAAATATACCTATTTTCTGAAAACGAACACCGAACCGGCTTTCGAAGACGTGAACCCTAATTGATACGTGTATTATTATATTGAGATTGTTACGAGTCGGGTTTGTTAACGTATGGGTAGATTATTAGCAAGGATAGTCAAGCATATTCGGACATCTAATTTAGGGTATTTCGATTCCTGTAGGTTCCAGTCGAAATCCTTAGCATCTCGGTCGGTGCAAAGCCAACCAATAATAATTGTTAAAGCGTATTGAGGCAAGTACCCCTGACCATATCCTTATGGTTCAGCATATATGAATATACTGTTGTTTTATTTTTATAGTGGAACATAACGTTTTAAGTTACGTATCCCCTGTGTTCAAATGGTTTTGTTAACTTGTGTTTTGGGGGAAAAGTAACTTCTGAAAATGCCTATCTCTAAATTTTGAATAAAATGAAAATGTTTTGGAAAGTGTGCTGTGATATAATTGTTTTGACAAGAGATAGGTAAGTGATTTGGAAAATTGGATAAAAATAATTAGAAAATTGGATGAGTGTGCGCAGGGGGCCCGTAACTGCCTGGAAGATAGCATAAGAGTCGAAGTGGTTGCGCACCCTATTATAACCACCAACCCAGCATGACAGAGATCTAGCTAGTCTCTGAGTTCCGGAACAAGTTTTCATAGGATAGCCAAGATAGAGTTATCCTATGGAGATAGCCTGATCAGCTGTCTCACCAGGGATCATCCAATACTTTTATATCTGAGAAAGTGATTTTGAGGTTCCCAGGGAGGAACAAGTGATTTTATAGGTCCTGTGATGGGACAATTTTTATGGTTCCCGTAACGGAACAAATGATTTTGGGTCCCCGTAATGGGACAAATGGTTTTATGGGTCCTATGATGGGACAGAAGATTTGAAAATGAAAGTAGCATGCTAAAATTTAACTCTGGTATTTACACAACACAGTTAATGAAATGTTTTAGAGAGCATGCTAGCTATTGAGATCCAGTTTTCAACAGTTCATCAGTTTTCATCTGTTTACACTTGTTTTACTTATTTTCTACTAACAAGTTGTGGTTCTGTTCCTACAATTGTTTATTATAAATTGTTTTAATTAATATTCATATAGTGGTACTGCTGAGCGATTGATCGCTCACTCCTGCAAATATGTTTGCATATTTTTGCATTGCAGATGTCTTGGAGATGTTGTTGTCTTGATAAGGGATAGTTTCCAGTTCCTCATGTGTTGAGCTCCTCTGAGTGGGTTGTGTCTGACCAAGTGTGGTATGTGAGTTGCTGTAGAATATTAGTTATATCAGGTTGTTTAAATAAGTTGGTTTGTAATCAGTATGTAACCTAAATTATACTTGCACCTGGAAAAGATCTTGTGAAAAAGGGTTGTATATATTGAAATAAAAGTGAGTTGATTTTATTATAATTGTAGTTCAATATTGTTAGTGACGTCAACTCCTGACCCGGGGTTGAGTCCGTCACAGGTTGGTATCAGAGCTACAGGTTTGAGTCCCTTATTTAGTTTAGGAATAGAGTCGGAAATGTGTAAAGTTGGTGTATAGGGTGTGAATCAACAACTTACATCTAGAGGAGCAAGTTTAAGAGTCTAGTCGAGGGTTTGAAGGTGTAACCCTGGCATATTTTGAGGATTCTGGAACTGCCCTGATCTTTAGTGTATTTCCCTGGTATAGGTGCCATTGGTATGGCCGATAGAGATTCCTAGACATTCATTCCGTGAAAACGAGTCCGGGTATGTGAATTTAGTTAGTAGGTTGCGACATTAGTTGGTGGCTGTTATAAGTATTGGTGTATGCTGCTAGTGGCATGCTGTTATTATTGTTGTTATTCTTATTGTTGCAATTGTTGCTGATTTTGTTAAATCTAGTCACTCATTACAGTCGGACCCCAACTAAATGAGGGTGGAAATATTTTATTGCGGCAGTATTCTCTTGGCACATGAAAATGTTGCTACCCGGGGGCAATTCTTTCAAACTAAAACCATTTGTTATGTTTCATGAGAATGCCGCCCAAGAAGAATATCCCGTCCAATTCCTCTAGCAGAGCTTCTGAAGGGGGCCCAATTATGGGTGAGTTGCTAGATTTATTGCGCCAACAGTCTAATCAAATGGCTCAGCAGCAAGAATAATTTCAGCAGCAGCAGCAATTTCTGCAACAAAAGCAGCAGTTCATACAGCAGCAATAACAAAAAATTCAATAGCAACAGCTGTAGCTTCAGCAAAAACCTCAGCAAAGAGAAGTGAACCAAACTGTGAGTTTTAAATCTTTCCAGTCAGTAAAGCCCCCAGAGTTTAAGGGCGAGGTAGACCCAGTTGCTTCCAGAATTTGGCTAAAGAAAATGGAGAAATCTTTCACCGTGACGCATGTAAGTGATAATCTTAGATCAAATTATGCGAGTTATTTTCTCAAGGGTGAAGCGAATTATTGGTGGGAATCCACCCGGGCCTTGGAAGGAGAAGGATGTGTCTCTTGGGCCAGGTTTACAGAGTTGTTTTTGGAAAAATATTTCCCGGACTGTTTGCATGAACCAGTTGGAGGTTGAGTTTTTAGAATTGAAGTAAGATGAAAAGAGTGTGGCCGAATACGAGTCCAAGTTTACGGAATTGGCCCAATTGGTGCCTATGTATGTGAGTACTGAAGCTCAAAAAGCGAAAAGGTTCCAGCAGGGACTGAAGCCAGGAATTCACATTGGGGTTGTAGCCTTGCAGCTCAAGACATATCCCTCTGTAGTTCAAGCCGCTCTGGTAATTGAAAGCGATCAGAAGTTGGCTGCCAAGGAAAAGGGTGATAAGAAGCGAAACTCTGAAAGTAATACTTGTAAGACGAATTAAGGAGGATCTAGTCAGAGGTTTTTAGAAGCGGTTTGGACAAAACAGGAATAAAAGATTTAGAAGACAAAATTTTTCTCAGGCTAGGCCTGCTACCACCTCAGTTGCCTCCACTCCAGCTCAGTCAGCAAACTCAGTGATGGATTGTAAGGTATGTGGGAAAAGACATAGTGGCCCGTGCAAAAGGGATGTTCAGTGCTTCAAATGTCATCAAAAGGGTCATTATGCATTGGAATGCAATTCAGAGAAACTCGTAGTTACCTGCTACAACTGTGGGAAGGTGGGACATGTTGCTTGGAATTATAAGACAACTACTGAAGGTACTGCATCTCAAGGACCGACATCCAGCACAGCTAAAGCCAGAACTTTCAAAATGACAAAAAGGTCTAATGCTCAGGACTCGGACGTAATGACAAGTACGCTCTCTCTCAACTCCGTACCTGTTAAAGTTTTATTTGATTCGGGAGCATCTAAGTCTTTTATATCAAAGGATTGTGTGGTTAAAATGGGCTTAATGTTAGAAGATTTTGCTGAACCTTTGACTATAGAAGTAGCCAATCAGGATAGAGTTTCAGTGAGTCAGTTTTACCCTAAGTGTCAATTGGAAATCCACGGGTATTCTTTTGCGGCTGACCTAATACCCTTGGAGCTAGGAGAGTTCAACGTGATTTTAGGAATGGATTGGTTGTCCCAACATAAGGCTAACATTGACTGGAAGAAGAAGAAAATTTTTATGGTTACCATGGATAACATTAAGGTGACTTATCAAGGACGAAGGCAAGAAAAGAAATTTCTCTTGATATTAAAGGCAAAGAAGTTGTTAAGACAGAGATGCGAAGCTTACTTAGCATATGTGGTAGACGTGGAGAAAGAAGTATCTGATCTAGACAAGATTCCAATAGTAAGGGAATTTCCAGACATTTTTCCAGATGATTTGCCCGGATTGCCACCAGATCGTGAGATTGAGTTTTCCATCGATTTAGTTCCTGGAGCATAACCAGTTTCAAAGGCTCATTATCGTATGGCTCCAGTAGAAATGAAAGAACTAGCTAAGCAACTCCAGGAATTATTGGATAAAGGCATGATTAGGCCAGGTGTATCTCCGTGGGGTGCTCCAGTACTATTCGTAAAGAAGAAGGATGGAAGTATGAGACTGTGTATAGATTATCGGGAGTTAAATAAGTTGACCATTAAGAATAAGTATCCCCTGCCAAGGATAGATGACCTGTTTGACCAACTTAAGGGAGCGTACTGTTTCTCGAAGATTAACTTGAGATCAGGCTACCATCAGTTAAAGATTAAGACTGAAGACATAACAAAGACTGCATTCAGAACCAGATATGGACATTATGAGTTCCTAGTGATGTCGTTTGGATTGACCAACGCACCAGCTACTTTCATGGATTTAATGAACCGGGTGTATAAAGAGTACTTGGATAAGTTTGTGATTGTATTTATTAATGACATCCTCATCTATTCGAAGACTAGAGAAGATCATGCTGACCATCTGAGGATTACCCTGCAAAGGCTAAGAGAGAAGCAATTGTACGCAAAGTTTTCGAAGTGCAAATTTTGGTTGGATGAAGTTCAATTCTTAGGCCATGTAGTGGGGAAAGATGGAATTAAAGTGGATCCCGTAAAGATCGAGGCTGTATCCAAGTGGGAATAACCGAAGACCCTGATGGAAGTCAGAAGCTTTCTTGGACTGGCAGGGTATTATCGAAGATTTGTAAAGGACTTTGCTAAGATTGCGACTCTATTGACCAAATTAACTAGGAAGAATGAGAAGTTTATTTGGACGGAAAAGTGTGAGGAAAGCTTTCAAGAATTGAAAAGAGATTAGTAACAGCTCCAATACTAGCATTGCCAGATGAGACAGTAAACTTCGTAATCTATAGTGATGTTTCCTTAAAGGGTTTGAGCTGTGTGTTGATGCAACATGATAAAGTCATTGCTTACGCCTCCAGACAGTTAAAACCTCATTAGCAAAAGTATCCAGTACATGATTTGGAGTTAGCAGCAATCGTGTTCGCGTTGAAGCTTTGGAGACATTACCTTTACGGAGAAAAGTGCGAGATTTACACAGATCATAAAAGCTTAAAGTATATATTCACCCAGAAGGATCTAAACATGCGACAACGGAGATGGCTGGAACTGATTAAGGATTCCGATTATTCCATTAACTATCACCCAGGCAAAGCCAATGTAGTGGCAGATACCCTGAGCAGGAAGGAAAAGTTGAAGGCGATCAAAGTTTCCGATGAACTCGCCAAAGAATTGGAAAAGCCGGAAATTGAGGTTCAAGTGCCAGATGAGAATATAGGACAATTGTATGAGATCACTTTTCAGCCGGAATTGATGGACAAGATTAAGAGATGTTAGAAAGAAATGATGGATCAAGGATTAGATAGTTTAACTGGAGAAGAACTTTGCACACAAAAGGATAATAAGGGTATATTCAGGTTTTCCTCAAGAATATGGATCCCTAATGTAACTGAACTGAAGAATGAGATTTTGCGAGAAGCTCATAATTCCAAGTTTTCCATTCACCCAGGAAGCACTAAGATGTATCAAGATCTGAAGAAGAACTTTGGTGGCCAAAAATAAAGAAGGAAATTGCAAATTGGGTTAAAAAATGTCATGTATGTCAGACAGTGAAGGCGGAACATCAAAGACCAAGTGGATTGTTGCAACCTTTGGAGATTCCACAGTGGAAATGGGAAGAAATTGTGATGGATTTTGTGGTAGGAATACCAAAGACGAAGGCGAACCATGATACTATTTGGGTAATTATTGATAGATTGACGAAGTCTGCACATTTCCTCCCGATCAATGAAAAGTATTCTTTGGACAGGCTAGTCAAATTGTATTTGGATGAAATTGTGACCAAGCATGGAGTCCCTGTTTCAATTGTGTCTGATCGAGATCCAAGATTTAATTCAAGATTTTGGATGAAATTCCAGGAATGTTTAGGGACTAAGTTGAAAATGAGTACCGCCTACCATCCCCAGACAGATGGACAGAGTGAAAGAACCATTCAGTCAATAGAAGATATGTTAAGGGTTTGTGCTTTGGATTTTGAAGGAAACTGGGATGAGCACTTGTCGTTGATTGAGTTTTCATATAATAACAGTTATCATGCCAGTATAGGAATGCCGCCCTACGAAGCTTTTTATGGACGTATGTGTAGGTCCCCACTCTATTGGGATGAAGTAGGAGAAAAGAAATTATTAATCCCTGAGTTGGTTCAACAAACCAAGGACGCAGTTGTATTGATTCGAAAAAGGTTAGAAGCAGCTCAAGATAGACAGAAAAAGAATGCGAACCTTCATCAAAAAGACGTGGATATAGAAATAGGGTCGTGTTAGTGTATACTGAAAATATTTATTTCAAGTATGTACATTTATTTCTGGCCAGTTTATTTGAGAATCATTTGAATGTTTACATGTTGTCTAATATTATATATTGTGAACAATCTAGTATCAAATGGGATACAGAATATTAGATTGTTAAATACAGTTATATAATATAATAAGGTTCACAGCACAGGTGGTGTTGGACAATCCACTGGTATGGCTGTAGTATTATTTAGATTAGTTTATATTGACTAATAAATAATACTAGTATACTTTGTGTATATTGAACATGATCAAATTTAGAATTGTTCCCTTAATACTGATTAAGAAGAAGAACTAAGATTCTATGTTATTATTAATGCTTAGGTTCTTAATCCGGAAATAGTAATTGACACGTGTATATTATTTACATGCTTTGATTTATATATGAAATAATTCTTTTGAATTATATCATTATATTTTGGGTGATGGAATTATATACATGGTGGATATTATTTATTGAAGGAATCCATGTCCCGATAATATTCGGGTTAATGATGTCCCCTTGAAAGCTCAAAAAGATTTAATTATGTGAAACCCTGCAGGTGGAATTTATTCTGGCATAATTAAATAAATGTTGAGTGGATGATCAAGGATAAAAGATATTAATTAAATAAATTATCAGTAATTTATTTAATTAATGGACATATGATATTTTAAACATGGGGAATTTAATAAGCAAATAATATTGGAACCGAATTAATTAAATTACGGTATTAGGAAAGGTAGTGCAAATATTAATTCTTTAGTGGATTGAATTAATATTTAATTACATTGGGCTAGGCTCAAGATGTAATTAGAAGGCCCAACCTAATTATCCATGGTCCCTATTGTAGCCTATATATATTCTTATTCCCTTCTTGCTTGGCAATTGTGTGAAAACATATTGTAGCCACCAAGGAGAAAGAAGAGAGGATAACTTGAGAAGACGAAGGCCACACTTCGCTCAAGGGAATTTGGGAATACAATAGAAGAGCGTGGAATCAACCATTAACAAGGTAATCCTCTTTTCGTAATATTTATCGTAAAACGTAGTAACACCCTAAGTCCGTGGTTCCCAACAATTGGTATCAGAGCCTGGTAATGGGTTCTACGTTTTATGATATAATGTCGATGTCGTAATTATATATGCGTGTATATAGTGTTTTGCTTGTATTGGTTTTGATGCAGGTTGTTAATCCATTATTATGGCCATGTATATTTTAATTATGTGTTTGGATCCCACGTGGTTTAATCGTGGTAAATTTTTGTTTTGGTTTCCACGTGGTTTAATCGTGGTTGTAATTTACACGAGGGTTGATCGTGTTAGAATAGATTTTACAAAATTAGTTTTGTATTAGATCTATTTTTTTTGTAATTGTTCCGGGTATTTTGTAATAGTTATGTGCGATCGGAAATCAATTCCGGTAGTTTTTTGTTCCGCTGTGCGATTACAAGGGGCTGTTGTTGATGTTTGGATCGAACAAAATCAAAACAAAACTCACAAAAAAGCAACAGGCGCGCGTGTGCTGGGGCTGCTGGGGCTGCTGGGACTGCTGGGGCTGCTACGGCAGCTGGGACTGCTGGGGCTGCTGGGGCTGCTGGGGGCGTCGGGGCGCGCTTGGGGCAGATTTTTTTTGAGAGCTGGATTTTTTTTCAAGGGCCATAATAGTGGGAAATTTATTTTAATTTTTTCCATTAAATTTTAATTATTGCTTTAATTTATTGATTATGTGTGTCGTTAATTATGTATGTAATTCTTTTAAAATTGCATGTTTAACTTAATTAGGACGACATGGATATAAATTTTATTTATTGCTTTAATTAAATGTTATATGTTGCTAAAATTATGTGTGTATTTTGAATGCATGATTAGACATAATTATAACAACATAGGGCCCCATTTAATTTTAAAATTCCTCAATTTTAATAAAAAAATTCTAAGTGGGAGAGGGAATTAATATGAAATTAAATCCCATGGTCTCCATTATTGGTTGTAGGTAATTTAACATAAAGACGAATATAAATTATATATACGTCACCCATCGTGGCATGTAATTTATGGTGTCTAGAATGTTATAGAAATTACTAGAACAAAATTCTTAAATTAATAAATTTTGAAAGGAATAAATACGGATTTTCTTTATTTCTGATTTGGGGCGATTTTGTCAAAAACGGGTTCATCGAACTTGTAAGGCTGTGGGTTTTAAGCGAGACCGATGTGACTACTCCACTACCTGGAAATCAAACCATTGATGAATATTGAATTGAAGTATTCTATTCAAGGCAAAATTACGAATATTGGAAGGTATACACGCCACCCATCGTGGCGTACCAAGTTCCATAGATTTCGAATAATTTAAGATTTGATGATGGTATACACTTAGCTATGAAAAATAATATAGTCCACCCCAACGTGGCATATTGTTTAGTAATAGGACCGAAGTAACATTTAAACAAAATTAGGTGGTATACATGTCACACATCGTGGCGTACCAGAAGCTTATGGTGTTTAGATGTTAGTGCATTAAATTTTAATAATTTAGATCTTAATAATTAATGCACCCTTATTTATGTTGTAAACCTCACTAACAAATATAGCAACATAGAAGCAAGTGTATAAAGAATTTAGCAAGTTTAGGCCAAGACCACAGTTAACAAAACAAAACATGCAGATAAACAAAATCAGTAACTGAAATAACGAAGAGAGAAAGAAAGATGTACCCGAAACCATAGCTTTTAACAGTGACTGAAATAAAGGTTCACAGATACAAAATGCCAAGAAAAATGATCACAGCTGAGTCACCAGGCCTTGCTCGGAGTCCTGGCTTCTCTTGAAGAGAATATTGCCCCTACCTGCTGCGTTTGGGATGCGCACAATATCTCCACCAGGATAAAACAGCTCGGAGTTTATGTTAACAGCAGCAACAAAAGCTCCACTTCGACCAGCACCTCAGTCGCCGGAAAATATCAGCACTTCAGGACTTGTGGGAGAGAAATGCAGAGAGGTTGAAGAGAAGAGAAGAGAATGTAGTGTATATAATACATTCACTTTAACCTCTATTTATAGGAGAGGAAAAAATGAAACTGTCCACACACTTAATGTCTGAATTAAACTGCTTCATTAATGAAAAAATCAAAACTGATCAGATTTTGAATTTATTAATGAAAAAATCAAAACTGATCAGCTTTTGAATTTAAATTATTTGTAACAGCTTTTCACATTAACACCCACATTATTATCAGAACTTAAGTTAAGTTCTGATTTGATTCATCAGTACTTAAGTTCTGATTCTGATATCAGAACTTGTTAAGTTCTGATTTTATTCATCAGTTCTTAAGTTCTGATTCTGATATCAGAACTCGTTACAGATCAGATTATTTGCAGGTTCAATATATTTAGACTAAGCCCACTAACAAAGTGACTTAGCCTATTTCAGTACCCAGCCCAATAATCCAGTCACCGATAAATAAATTCGAATTAAAATAATTCTCAAATAAATAAAATCCTCGCCCAGGTCGCCTCGCATACGCGAGACGCCGAGACATTCGCCCAAATCGCCCTTCGACCCGGTCCGGTCCGGTCCGGTGCGGTGCGGTGCGTGGCGTGGCGGGGCGGGGCGCGTGTGTGTGTGTGTGTGCGCGTGAAGCATACAACAACATAATGGACCATCACACACCTTAGTAGTTGTATACTACTCATGTGGGTAATACCATATAAAGCACACAACCCCCTTTATTTATTTCAATGTGGGATAAACATTCTCAAATTTTCCAAGCTTTTCCAAGCTACTTTCAACTCTCATTTCATATGGATTTCATTAAGAAAATTCTTAAAACCATACATGAAAATTTAAGTTCAAATATCATTGAACAATTTCCAATCATTAGATTTTAGGATTAACATCAAGAACATAATTAAATTAAGCTCTAAAATCCTAATTTTCTAACAATCCCCCACAAATCCATACAGAAATGCGATCAATTTCCCATCATGACTTGTTTTTCAGAGTCGGTACCCTTCCGGGTTTGAACCCTCCTAATTCCTCTACTTCAATGGCTATCGAACTCAGATGGAATGTTTCACCTTGGATCTTAATCCGTTTAGTATAACCATATTCCATAGACGACGACAAGTCAAAGGTTATGGTGCCAATCTACGACTTTGAGACATTAATGGTCATGTCTCGATCCTGTTCGTCGAATGCTTCAAGGATTAACCCTATCCTCTAATTGCGACCACACAATTACATTCGCTTAGCTGGGCATCTCCAGAGATATACTGCCTCTATCTCGTCAAATGACTTGATCCCATTCAGAGTTTTAACACTCTTGCTTTTCTGGCAGTGTCAGTACCTTCTAGGTTTACAGGGAATAGACTCAGATACTATAGTATCATCTATGTAGCAAAGGTACTACCAACTCATCCTTACAGCTTGTTATTACCCATTGAATACACTTCGAGGGATCTCCTCTCATGTGTATTGGGTTCCCACTGTTGATGAATTATGATGGGTTGACAGTCCCATCCCCAACCTTGACTTAAGGACCACTGCAGGTTCCAGTCCTTTAGTAAGAGGATCAGCTATATTATTCTGAGTTCCTATGAACTCTATAGCTATGATCCTATCAGTCACTAAACCCCTTATAGACTTGAGTCTAACTTGGATGTGTCTCTTAGTTTTAGCATTATGCTTTTTACTGCTAATCTTGTCGATAGTTGTTCGACTATCACAGTGAATAGCAATAGCAGGAAGCGGTCTGCTTACTACAGGTATTGCAGACATAAGTCCGTGTAACCATTCAGCCTCCGTTCCTGTGGCGTCAAGTGCATACAACTCAGCCTCAAAAGTAGACCGAGTAACTATAGTCTGTCTGCTTGACTTCCAGGATATTGCTCCACCAGCCAAGGTGAACACGTATCCAGTCACTCCATTGGAACCAGACTTCTTAGCTATCCAACTTGCATCACTGTACCCTTCAAGCACACCAGGAAATCTCCTGTAGTGTAAACTAAGGTACATTGTGCCTTTTAGATATCTAAGTACTCTATCAAGAGCATCCCAATGAGTTCTGTTTGGACAGCTTATATATCTAGCCAATTTAGACACAGAATATGAAATATCTGGTCTAGTACAGTTAGCAAGATACCGCAAGCTCCCAATAATCTGAGAATACCTTAACTGAGACACATGCACTCCTGAAGTATTCTTGACAAGGGCAACTTTCGAATCATAAGGTATACTAGCGATTCTACACTGTGAATAACCATATTTCTCAAGTATAGATTTCTCTATATAATGAGATTGAGTCAAGGTTATTCCTTCAGTGGACTGAATCAGTTTGATTCCAAGAATCACACTTGCCTCACCCATATCCTTCATTTCAAAATGCCTTTTCAAGAATTCTTTAGTCTCGTTAATAATCTCAATATTAGTTCCAAACAATAAAATGTCATCCACATATAGGCACAAAATAACACACTCATTACCTTTAACTTTAGTGTAGACACACTTATCACTTTAATTAATCTTATAACTGAAAGGCAATATAGTTTCATCAAACTTTTTATGCCAATCTCTGGGAGTTTGTTTCAAGCCATAGATGGACTTGATCAACTTACATACTTTCCTTTCATTGCCTGATGCAACAAATCCATCAGGCTGATCCATATAAATCTCTTCTTCAAGTTCACCATGAAGAAAAGCCGTCTTTACATCCATCTGATGGATGATAAGACCATGGACTGAAGCCAATGCTATAAGCATTCGGATTGTTACCATTCTTGCAACCGGAGAGTATGTATCAAAATAATCAATTCCTTCATTTTGCTTAAAACCCTTAGCTACCAATCTAGCTTTGTACTTATCTATTGAGCCTTCAGGGTTCAACTTCCTTTTAAAGACCCATTTGCACCCAATAGTAGAACACCCAGGAGGGAGATCAACCAACTCCCATGTTCCATTAGAAATAATAGAGTCAATTTCACTCTTGACAGCGCCCTTCCAGTGCCTTGACTCAGAAGAATCCATAGCTTGCCGGAAAGTTAAAGGTTCGTCCTCGATATTGTAAGTGATGAAATCACCTCCAAAATCCTTGACTACCTTTTCACGCTTACTTCTCCTTGGTTCCTTTAGTTCCTTAGGACTAGATGTTGGGTCCCAATGTGTTTGTAGAAGGGGGGGTTGAATACAAACAGTACCGAATAATCGAATTAAATGCGGAATAAAAAATGTGAAACAAAATTCAAGTTAAATAAAAATATTATTAAACTTGAAAGGTGTTACAACAACTGTATCGATTACAAGGAATTAATCTCAAATTAATTATCACAAATTTAGAATAAATTCGACATGAACTTTTTCTATTTTTGTAATAAAAAGATTCAAATGCTAAACGCAATTTGAGATTAAGTTCTAGGGATTTTGATCCGCTAGATTGTTACACAAGAACAAGATAAATAATTCTAGTGGTTGAATTTAACATTAACAAACTAGAAATTGATCTTGAAGTTTGCAGATGAGATGAAATATTTTTCTGCTTCGTTCTTGACTTTTTTTGTTCTTCTGTTTGAATGATAGATTTAGTTGCTGCTTCTCTGCTCCTTTTTAAATCAACAAACCAATAGAATTGAATTGGCATGACAATCCTATAGCTGGCAAGACTTTCGGTAGGACAATTGAATGAACTAGCAAGACAATCTGAATGAACTAGCAAGACAATCTGAATGAACTAGCATGACAATCAGAATGAACTAGCATGACAATTATCCTCCTAGAGTAACTTTCGGTATGACAATTTAAAATGGCCTAGCATGACAATCGGTATGACAATCCTGATTGTCATGCTAGTTCATTTTCAATTGTCTTGCTGATTTAATGCTTGAATTTAATCCAATTAAACTTCTGAAAATTCCTAAAATTAATTCAGAATTAATTAATCAATTAATTTAATTAATCAATAAATTAATCTTTGCAGATATAATTTATTTACTTAATTAAATTATATGACTTAATTAATTAATGGAGAATTAATACTAGTCTTGAGCAGCAACCATTCTTCTGCAAATCTTCTGAAAATCATTGAAAATCATGAATCAATTCCACCACTTCAACGTTGACACTCGATGTACTGTCTGGTTCATGAGTGACTAACTTCCGTGACGTTTCTTCATGTCTTGACTTTGATACTTTGATTTTCTTCAGATTAAATCCTTGTAATTAATTGATACTCTGACGAGATCTCTGTCACTTGATTAAATCCACGATCTTGATTTATATCACTGAGGCATGATCAACTTCTTGAACTTCTTCCAGTGAATTACCTCCTCAAGTCTGTAGATGAACCTTGTTTCTGAATCCTTTGACAGATATTACTTTGCGAGATCTCTCTGACGGTCGATCCACTATTTACTCATTACATTCTTATTTGAGTTGAGTTGAATCCTCGAATATACAAATAGGCTATGACATATGACTTACAATCTCCCCCTATTTGTTTGTTAGACAATAACACACAAATACCTAGAGGATAACTCAACTAACAAATAAGAAAAAGATATAAACATACATGCAAAGTAAATAGCAGAAAAGTTCTGGACTAGATTTAACATTTTCCAGATTCCAAGTAGATGTTCCTCTAGACTGAACATATCTTCAAGTAGTTCCATCTTCATTTGTACAACCACATTTCCTGTTGAGAAGCCCATATCTCTTGCTTCTCCCCCTATGAGAATCAACTGATTAAAGAAGATCACCTTCGTTTTACCACCTCTCCCGTACAATAGGATCCGCAGATAAAAACCAATGGTACTCCCCTAACAGCTTCTTCCCTTATCAGAAAATCACCTTGTGTTTACCACCTCTCCCGTACAATAGGATCCGTAGTTAGAAACAACAATGGTGTGGTGTAGTGTACATTTAGGATCTTTTTCTTCCTCCCTGCTATTTCTCCCCCTTAGTTGAGGAATCCTCCAAACTATTACTTAAGCTTTTATCTCCCCCTTAAAGAAGGAATGTATGCCGTCGTCTGAAGGAGTTCTCATATTTCACTTGGTTGGAAAAGAAATAACAAGTAGTTTCTTTTTCTACCTCACTGTGAGTGTGTGATTCTGTTTAGTGTACCTCACATGTGTTTCACTCTTCTCTCCACTCGTGTTTACACTCTTTCTCACAAGTGTATCACTCTTCTCTCATAGCTCCATAATCCAGCTGTACCTGCAAGGAAAATCACCTTAGCCATCCTTAAAGGAGGTCACAGGTGGTGCAATGGGAGTTCACAAATCCCCATCCTTGTTAAACTCGTCAGATAAATCTGAGTCATAATCTACAAGTTGCTAGTTTCCCTTTTAGGGTTCCAGATTTGAATTCTGGGAAGGTAAACAATGATCCAACGAATTTAGCATAAAGATCAAAGTTCCCTTCTAATGTCTGTGAAGACATTTCCTTGTGACTTATCAGGTAATATCTGAATCATTGTCAACAAGTTGCCGATCTGCACCTATGTCAGATCCACTATCCGCAGATGCATCCAGGGGATTTAAGCCTGGGGAGGTAGACACTGACCACTGACATATGGCTTTTGGATCAGTATCCTCTCCTAACACCTGTAAAGGCAATTGGTCCACTAACGAACCTTGAACAATCGAATCTGACCTTAAAATGGTCGAAACTCTTGTTTCCGTCAACTCATCCTTTGTGTGTGTAACCTCTCCTTGTGCATCAAGAATTGATTATTTTTGAAGTGGTGACACTACATCGGATACCTTGGCCGACAGGCAAAATTCAATAGACTCACCCTGTTGAGAGAATGAATCTAGTAACTGTTTTTGTGCCTTTTCAGCCATTACATCTTTTTGAGAAGATGTATGGGGGCTAGCAGTTGTCTCGGTTTAAATACTACTCATCTATGTAGGAGACAGAGCTACTGGGTTGACTACAGAACCTTCCTTATGTGGTGCACTAGGCACTATCTCCCTCACGCTCATTCATACTACTTTTAGTGGTAAAAGAGTGTTGGTTGGTTCTGTTTTTGTGTTTGTCTTTACAGTCTGGGATAGACGTTGTGGATTTTCAACCTCATGACTGTCAATGAAAGAAAGTCAATGGAGACTGAACCTGTTAACACAGAATATATGGTAATAGAGAGAAAATGATTTACAATAGTGATTTTAAAAGATTTTACATGAAATAAGAAATCACTAATGTAGAAAGAAGTTTAATTTTGTTTTTCAATATGAATGAGTTTTTGATAAAACATTGATCACTTAGGGTAAAGTCTAAGTAATTCTCATTCATGTCAAAAGCTTACAAATATCTGCAACATAATGTTAACAAAATATCATTGACCGATACTTGTCAAGTACTTTAGATACTAATTGTTATGTTGCATAACCAATATACCACTGCACATATAAAACAATATGATTGTGCCTAGTGATAAGATAGTTATTAATATGACGACTCTACTTAATCATATAAAATTATAACTTCTGTTAGAGTGCCATACCATGTCCTTGACGATTGCTTGAGCAGTATACTAGTTCATAACAACCTGAAGTGAGATTGTGAAGAAGAGATTGCATAGTCCAATAGATCTGCAACTGCAAAGTCCATGAACTGTGGTGCATTTACTTCCTCTTTTGACTCACCAACCAGGAGTACACTTGTACACATCTTACTAGAGTCCAATTCCAAGTGTAATGTGCAGCAGGTGCCTGATATGTCGTAATATTCTCAAGTCTCGTCACTGGTGCTATATGTTAGATACTGCTTCCTGATAATAACCTAGCACACTATACAAAATTTTACTGATAACATATCCAGCTTGCAAACAGCCATATCCCTCAGATACACCTTTGTTGTTATCTCCAAAGGTAATCAGGGGGCCAGCTTTCTCAATCCATATTTGATAGCAGGGCTCTATCTCCGGTCATATGTCTTGACGATCCACTGTCAAGAATCCACACTACCGGTTGTACCTGTTTAATGCCCTGCAACACAAATGGATTAACCCTTCTTCGGAACCCAAACTTGGTTGGGCCCGGCATACTTGTAGAATTGACCTTTGTCAGGCAAAACCACATTCTTAACTTTAAAGCTCTCAACCTTCTCACTGACTGAACATTTGACCTTGTAAAGAGCCTTAACAAATTTCTGTTTAGGCTTAGGCTCAAATGTCTCCTTTCTAGCCTTAGAAGGACTAGCAGTCTTAGGCCTATCATGCTTTCTATTATTCATATGCTGACGAGGAGTAGTCTTATTACTAGAAATATGCTTACCATTAAAATAAGCATACATCAAATTAAAAGCACAAGACATACAATTAATAACACAACATGCTTTATGAGAGTGATTAATAGCAGGCAATTTATGCATGACAGACATGGCATTTTTGTTATCCAACTCATGTGTGTCTGAGTTAGTCTTAGTTGCTTTCACAACTTTGACTGGAACTTTCGACTCACTTGACTTGGAAACAACCTTCTCATTAGCATGATCTTCAGCACGTATTTCTTCTTGAATAACAGAAGAGGTCGCATCAAATGGTTCAGCAATTGATGCTTTATAGAGGGGTTCATCAACACCCTTAAGCACATGTGGTACTTCCCTCCCTTTAGCACAAACATGAGGAGGGGAGTTTATGCCTAATTCTCCAATAGCAGCATTGTAATCATAACCTATTCCAGATGTTTGATTAACAGCTTGCTTACTGTAGAACTCTTTAGCCTTCGAACAAGAGTTGAAGTAGGCTCTAACCTTAGTCTCAAGACCGGTGATCTTGTCTTTGAGAATAGTTTCGAGTTTCATATAACAGTTAACTCTATTCTCTAGAAAAGATACTTGTTCTTTTAACTTGTCTTGATTAATATGCACAAGTCTTAATTCATTGACCTCTTTCTCAAGGTCTTTGATCTGTAAACTTAACAGTTCATTATCACGACGTGCATTATCTAAGTTGCCTCCTAGATGATAGACTAATTCAGCGTCAGTGTATTTTACCTCTTTTCTTGATGATGAAGTCATTATGAATTTTTGAAGAAATAAAAATTCACGAAGTTGAAAAAATCACAAAAGTCTAGGATCTTGATTTGTTCGTTAATCAGAAGGCTCTGATACCAATTGTTGGGTCCCAATGTGTTTGTAGAAGGGGGGGTTGAATACAAACAGTACCGAATAATCGAATTAAATGCAGAATAAAAAATGTGAAACAAAATTCAAGTTAAATAAAAATATTATTAAACTTGAAAGGTGTTACAACAACTGTATCGATTACAAGGAATTAATCTCAAATTAATTATCACAAATTTAGAATAAATTCGACATGAACTTTTTCTATTTTTGTAATAAAAAGATTCAAATGCTAAACGCAATTTGAGATTAAGTTCTAGGGATTTTGATCCGCTAGATTGTTACACAAGAACAAGATAAATAATTCTAGTGGTTGAATTTAACATTAACAAACTAGAAATTGATCTTGAAGTTTGCAGATGAGATGAAATATTTTTCTGCTTCGTTCTTGACTTTTTTTGTTCTTCTGTTTGAATGATAGATTTAGTTGCTGCTTCTCTGCTCCTTTTTAAATCAACAAACCAATAGAATTGAATTGGCATGACAATCCTATAGCTGGCAAGACTTTCGGTAGGACAATTGAATGAACTAGCAAGACAATCTGAATGAACTAGCAAGACAATCTGAATGAACTAGCATGACAATCAGAATGAACTAGCATGACAATTATCCTCCTAGAGTAACTTTCGGTATGACAATTTAAAATGGCCTAGCATGACAATCGGTATGACAATCCTGATTGTCATGCTAGTTCATTTTCAATTGTCTTGCTGATTTAATGCTTGAATTTAATCCAATTAAACTTCTGAAAATTCCTAAAATTAATTCAGAATTAATTAATCAATTAATTTAATTAATCAATAAATTAATCTTTGCAGATATAATTTATTTACTTAATTAAATTATATGACTTAATTAATTAATGGAGAATTAATACTAGTCTTGAGCAGCAACCATTCTTCTGCAAATCTTCTGAAAATCATTGAAAATCATGAATCAATTCCACCACTTCAACGTTGACACTCGATGTACTGTCTGGTTCATGAGTGACTAACTTCCGTGACGTTTCTTCATGTCTTGACTTTGATACTTTGATTTTCTTCAGATTAAATCCTTGTAATTAATTGATACTCTGACGAGATCTCTGTCACTTGATTAAATCCACGATCTTGATTTATATCACTGAGGCATGATCAACTTCTTGAACTTCTTCCAGTGAATTACCTCCTCAAGTCTGTAGATGAACCTTGTTTCTGAATCCTTTGACAGATATTACTTTGCGAGATCTCTCTGACGGTCGATCCACTATTTACTCATTACATTCTTATTTGAGTTGAGTTGAATCCTCGAATATACAAATAGGCTATGACATATGACTTACACTAGAGCTACTACTAGGTTTCGCCCCCACATTTGTCATCTTTTCCACATGATCAGGAATAGAACTTGATGTGTGAGTAGGATCTTCCTCAGAAGTCGTTTCAGGTATTCCAGTCTTCATAGGGTAGACATCCTCAAAGAATGTCGCATCTCGAAATTCAACTATCGTGTTTGCCACTATACCATCTATGTCAGATTTTAACACTAAAAATCTCATAGCTGTAGTGGTTTCAAGATAGC
The DNA here is from genome assembly GCF_009905375.1 of Apium graveolens. Lineage (NCBI taxonomy): Eukaryota > Viridiplantae > Streptophyta > Magnoliopsida > Apiales > Apiaceae > Apium > Apium graveolens. Next base: position 257,624,299 of record NC_133651.1, on the reverse strand, counting down.
CCAGAAAGATACAGTCAACAGTCTTTGGACCTAGTTTCTTTCTCTTGTGTTCAGGAACAAGCACCTTAGCAAGGCACCCCCACACACGAAGATACTTAAGACTAGTCATCCTGCCTTTCCATAACTCCAAGGGTGTTTTATCCATGTGTTTCAGAGGGACTCTATTCAAAATATGGCAAGCCGTATTTAGAGCCTCTCCCCACATGTATTTAGGCAACCCAGAGTTAATAAGCATACTATTAATCATATCTTTAAATGTTCTGTTCTTTCGCTCAGCAACCCCATTAGATTCAGGTGTGTATGGTGGAGTAACTTCATGAACTATACCATTGTTTGTACAAAATTCATTAAAAGCATTACTCGTATACTCACCACCTCTATCAGATCTCAACCTTTTAAGTAACTTACTAGTTTGTTTTTCTACTTCAGTTTTATATATAATGAATTTACTAAGTGCTTCATCCTTATGTCTAAGTAAATAAACATAACAGTATCTACTACTATCATCTATAAAAGTAATGAAGTATCTAAACTGGTCCTTGGTCAACACACCACCAAATTCACAAATATCAGTGTGTACTAAATCTAACAAGTCTGAATCCCTAACAACGTTATGAAAAGGTTTCCTTATCTGTTTAGCAGACACACATACTTGACATTTAGAATTCTTTTCTATGGTATATTTTGGAATCAACTCTAAGTTCATCATGTTCTTAAGAGCACCAAAGTTTAAATAGCATGCCATATATTTGAGGATTCAATACAGTTAACAGTAGGAATAACATTATTATTCAAATTTCCCAAAACGGGATCCGCATTAATAACAAATAAACCATTTGACAAGTAACCCTTGCCAAAGAATGTACCAGTGTGAATAAGAACTACTTTATTACACTTGAACGAAATTTCAAAACCACTAGAAACTAAACAGCTTCCACTTATTATATTTCTACGCATGTCGGGAACATGATGCACTCTCGTCAGAGATAGAATACGTCCTGAAGGGAACTTCAGATCCACGTTTCCAACTCCATGTACTTGAGCAGCACTAGCATTCCCCATCTTCACAGTCAAGCTATGACTCTATTGATAAGATACAAATAAACTAATATCAGCACAAATATGCACATTAGCTCCAGTACCTATCAACCATTCATTTGACAGATAGGTAGAAAATATCACAGGATTGTAGGATACATACCGGTCAACATCGGTTTCAGAAGCCGTAGCCTCACCAACGACCATGTTCACTACAGGACCACTTGCGGTTCCAAGCACAACATTTGCTTGTGCTACCTCGGTTTTCTTCGCTTTCTTCGTAGGGCAGTCCTTACTCCAGTGCCCAACCTGCCCACAAGACCAGCATGGTTTGTTTGCCTTGGGTTACTTGGCCTTGTCCTTGTCACTCTTAGGTTTATTACTATTAGCTTTCTTAGCAAAAGCCTTCCTCTTTTGTCCTACAGTTGCTATGTTTACCTTCGAGGTATCGTGTTCAGTTGGAATCACATGTCCCTGTTTGGACTTGTGTTATTCTTGCACCGAGATGTCCAGCATAAGGTTGGTCCAGGTGATCTCTCCTTTCTGTCTTTTCAGGGAGAGAGAGAACTCTTCCCAAGACTTCGGGAGTTTTTCAATCACACTCATCACCTTAAACTTTTCCGGGAGATTCATTCCAGACTCCTTCAAAGCATGCACTATCATCTCGAACTCATGCACCTGCTCAGTCATAGACTTATTGTCCACCAGCTTGAACTCGAGGAACCTTGCCACAGAATACTTTTCTAGACCTTGTGAGTCAGTATTATGTGTCTGGTCCAGCTTCTCCCATAAGAGTTTTGCAGAGTAGGCATCAGAAGAATAGACATCAAACAAAGTGTTTATTAGTGCCGCCAGAATGGCCGCTCTAGCCACTCCATCCTTCTCAGCCCACTTCGCAAAAGCCTTAACTGTGTCAGCCTTCTCTTGATCCACTACTGGTTTCTCATATTCCACAACCGGCCACAGACCCTTTATAGTCAACCACAAATTCATCCTTTTCTGCCAGCGAGAAAAGCCAATGCCACCGTTGAATTTCTCCGGTAAACCGGTTAGTTCAACAGCCTGTGGGAAACTATAGGTGGTCCAATCAATGGCCCCAGCAGTTGCACCCGAACTGCTACCACCAGCAACGATAACCTCACTTTCGTTAACCATTATGCTAAATTCTATATAACTAATATTCTCTTCAAGAATGTTGTAAACCTCACTAACAAATATAGCAACATAGAAGCAAGTGTATAAAGAATTTAGCAAGTTTAGGCCAAGACCACAGTTAACAAAACAAAACATGCAGATAAACAAAATCAGTAACTGAAATAACGAAGAGAGAAAGAAAGATGTACCCGAAACCATAGCTTTTAACAGTGACTGAAATAAAGGTTCACAGATACAAAATGCCAAGAAAAATGATCACAGCTGAGTCACCAGGCCTTGCTCGGAGTCCTGGCTTCTCTTGAAGAGAATATTGCCCCTACCTGCTGCGTTTGGGATGCGCACAATATCTCCACCAGGATAAAACAGCTTGGAGTTTATGTTAACATCAGCAACAAAAGCTCCACTTCGACCAGCACCTCAGTCGCCGGAAAATATCAGCACTTCAGGACTTGTGGGAGAGAAATGCAGAGAGGTTGAAGAGAAGAGAAGAGAATGTAGTGTATATAATACATTCACTTTAACCTCTATTTATAGGAGAGGAAAAAATGAAACTGTCCACACACTTAATGTCTGAATTAAACTGCTTCATTAATGAAAAAATCAAAACTGATCAGATTTTGAATTCATTAATGAAAAAATCAAAACTGATCAGCTTTTGAATTTAAATTATTTGTAACAGCTTTTCACATTAACACCCACATTATTATCAGAACTTAAGTTAAGTTCTGATTTGATTCATCAGTACTTAAGTTCTGATTCTGCTATCAGAACTTGTTAAGTTCTGATTTTATTCATCAGTTCTTAAGTTCTGATTCTGATATCAGAACTTGTTACAGATCAGATTATTTGCAGGTTCAATATATTTAGACTAAGCCCACTAACAAAGTGACTTAGCCTATTTCAGTACCCAGCCCAATAATCCAGTCACCGATAAATAAATTTGAATTAAAATAATTCTCAAATAAATAAAATCCTTGCCCAGGTCGCCTCGCGTACGCGAGACGCCGAGACATTCATCCAAATCGCCCTTCGACCCGACCGGGTCCGGTCCGGTCCGGTGCGGTGCGGTGCGTAGCGTGGCGGGGCGGGGCGCGTGTGTGTGTGTGCGCGTGAAGCACACAACAACACAATGGACCATCACACACCTTAGTAGTTGTATACTACTCATGTGGGTAATACCATATAAAGCACACAACCCCCTTTATTTATTTCAATGTGGGACAAACATTCTCAAATTTTCCAAGCTTTTCCAAGCTACTTTCAACTCTCATTTCATATGGATTTCATTAAGAAAATTCTTAAAACCATACATGAAAATTTAAGTTCAAATATCATTGAACAATTTCCAATCATTAGATTTTAGGATTAACATCAAGAACATAATTAAATTAAGCTCTAAAATCCTAATTTTCTAACAATTTTTGTGATGTTTTTATGCATGATTCTCAGGATAAAATGGGCTTTAATCCACTATTCATCATACTTAAGATAACAAACTTACCGGACCTAACTATATTGAATGGAAACGAAATTTGGACATTGTGTTGACTGCTGAGGAGTACAAGTTTTGCACTTATGAACCCAAGCCTGAACAGCCTGCTGCTGATGCTCCTGAAGATGAGAAAGAGTATTATAAACGGTGGATTAAGGCTGATGAGATGTCGCGATGTTACATTCTGGCAGCAATGTCGGGTGTTTTGCAGCATCAGCATCAGTCTATGGCCACTGCTTCAGATATGCTCTTTAATCTCAAGGAACTTTTTGGAGATCAGAATAGGGCTGCTAGGCAAGTAGCCATGAAGGCTTTAATGAACACTCAGATGGCTGAAGGCACACCTGTAAGGGATCATGTTCTCAAGATGATGTCGCATCTGAATGAGATAGAGATCCATGGTGCTGAACTTGACGGGGAAACCCAGATTGACATTATCCTTATGAGCTTGTCCAAGAGTTTTGAGCAGTTCCACTTGAATTACAACATGAACAAGAGGCAGTATAGTCTCGCGGAACTGCTGACAGAACTTCAGGCAGCTGAAGGATTATTTCGGTAGAGTGTTCAAGTGAATGTGGCTGAGAAAGGTTCTTCCTCTAAGCCGAAAGGTATTAAGAAGAAGAAAAAGGCTCAGACACAGAAAGCTGTGAAGGCAGTGGGAGTTCAGGGTGGTGTGAAAAAGCCTAAGGGAAAGTGCTTCAGATGCAAACAGTCAGGTCACTGGAAACAGGATTGTCCTCTTCCTAAGAAGACAAACAATACTGGTATGTCTCTTTCTCTAGTTACAGAAACATTTATAGCGGCTATATCTACGAGCACTTGGTGTGTAGATACAGGAGCCACTGATCATGTTTGTAATTCTATGCAGGGGTTCCAACTATCCAGAATGCTTAGAGATGGTGAGATATACGTGTTCATGGGAGATGCTATGAAAGTAGCAGTAGTTGCAGTAGGAGTTATTCATTTATCTTTTGGTTCTGATAGGATTTTGGTTTTGAACAATTGTCTTTATGTACCTTCTTTTAGAAGGAATTTAATTTCGGTTTCTAAACTTGCTTTGGATGGTTATAATGTTTGTTTGGATCGTAATGTTTCTATTATGATAAATAAACGAATTATATGTTCTAGTATATTGCAAGACAATTTGTATATAATTAATCCTAGTCAACCTGCACTGCAACTGCAATTTAGGGAATTGAACAACACATCTTCTAACTCTACTAAAAGAAAGGAACCATCTAGTTTGAACCAAACATATCTTTGGCACTTGAGATTAGGTCATATTAACTTGAGGAGGATTCAAAGACTGGTAGTAGACGGGCCTTTAAGCTCATTGGCAGTGGAGCCATTTCCAGTTTGTGAATCCTGCTTGGAAGGTAAAATGACTAATAGGCCTTTCAAGGCAAAAGGGAATAGAGCCAAACAACTGTTAGAATTGGTTCACTCTGATTTATGTGGACCCATGAATATCCAAGCAAGAGGTGGTTATGAATATTTCGTCACTTTCATTGATGATTATTCTAGATATGGGTACGTTTATTTGTTGCAACGTAAGTCTGAGTGCTTTGATAAGTTCAAAGAGTACAAAGCTAAAACGGAGAAGCGACTTAATAAAAGTATCAAGTCACTACGATCAGATCGTGGTGGTGAATACTTGCTTGGAGAATTTAGGGAATATTTATCAGAAAATGGGATAGAATCCCAGTTAACTGCACCAGGCACACCCCAGCAGAACGGTGTAGCAGAGAGAAGGAACCAGACTCTTTTAGAGAGTGTTAGATCGATGATGAGTTATTCGGATTTACCCAAGTCATTTTGGGGACATGCCTTAGAGACAACAGCTTATCTTCTGAACTTAGTACCTTCTAAGTGAGTTCCTAAAACCCCCTTAGAATTGTTGACCGGGGATAAACCGAGTCTAAGACATATTCGAATATGGGGTTGTCCAGCACATGTGCTGAACAAGAACGCGACTAAGTTAGAATCTCGTACAGAAGTAAGGTTGTTTGTAGGCTACCCCATGGGAACGAAAGGATATTTATTTTATAGTCCGAAAAATCGGGATGTCATTGTTAGCACCAATGCAAGATTCTTGGAGGAGGACTATATAATGAATCACAAACCCATGAGTAGTGTCATTTTAGAGGAACTAGTGAGAGGGACAAATAATACCCATGAAGCTGTAGTACAAGTAGAACAACCACAACATAATGTACAACCTGTCCTTAATACCGCACCAGTGCCTCGTCGTAGTGGGAGGGTTGTTCAACAGCCTGATAGATTCATGTTTTTGGGAGAGTCTTCAGACTTGGTCCCTGGTGAACATGATGATGATCCCCGTACATATGAAGAGGCAGTACAAGATAAAGATGCAGATCTTTGGCAAAAGGCGATGGAATCTGAGATAGAATCGATGTATTCTAATCAGGTCTGGGAGCTCGTGGAACCACCCAAAGGTGTAAAACCTATTGGATTTAAGTGGATCTACAAGAAAAAGAGGGGATTAGATAAAAAGGTGAAAGCCTGGAAAGCAAGACTTGTTGCGAAAGGGTATACTCAGAAAGAAGGTATCGATTATGAGGAAACCTTTTCACCGGTAGTCATGCTTAAGTCAATCCGTATTCTTTTATCTATAGCAGCTCATCTCGATTATGAGATTTGGCAAATGGATGTCAAGACAGCTTTTCTTAATGGAAGTCTTGAAGAAACCATCTATATGCAGCAACCAAAAGGATTCATTAAGGAAGGCCAAGAGCATCTGGTATGTAAGCTTAAGAGGTCTATTTATGGACTTAAACAAGCTTCTAGAGACTGGAATATTCGTTTTGATCAGGCAGTCCAGTCATATGGATTTGATCAAAGTCCAAGCGAATCGTGCGTGTATAAGAGAAGTGAAGGTAATGCAGTGGTTTTTCTGGTACTATATGTAGATGATATTTTACTCATTGGAAACAATGTTGAGATGTTGTCATCAGTAAAGGCATGGTTGTTCAAACAATTTGACATGAAGGACTTAGGTGAAGCGGCATACATCCTTGGGATCAAAGTTATAAGGGATTGCAAGAAAAGGATGTTGGCTTTATCTCAAGAGCCCTACATTGATGAAGTATTAGCTCGTTTTAACATGCAAAACTCCAAGAAAGGTTTTTTACCTTTTAAGCATGGAGTTGCTCTATCTAAGAAGCAGTGTCCTTCGACACCTAAGGATATAAAGAGCATGAAAGCAGTTCCTTATGCTTCAGCATGTGGAAGCTTAATATATGTTATGTTATGTACGAGGCCTGACATCTGCTTTGCTGTAGGCATGGTTAGTAGATATCAGTCGAACCCAGGCCAGGAACATTGGAGTGTAGTAAAAACTATACTCAAGTACCTGAGAAGGACTAAGGAGTATATGTTAATTTACAAGGCCTCAAATCTATTTTGTTTGGGATATACTGATTCAGATTTCCAATCAGATAGGGATAAAAGGAAATCAACCTCGGGATATGTTTTTACTTTGGGAGGTGGAGCCGTTATATGGAGGAGTCTAAAGCAAAAATGCATTACAGACTCCACCATGGAGGCCGAGTACGTGGTGGCCTCTGAGGCTGACAAGGAGGCTGTATGGTTCAGGAACTTCCTTTTGGACTTAGATGTGGTACCTAATTTGCCTAGGAGCTTGACGGTGTATTGTGATAACACTGGTGCTGTGGCAAATTCAAAGGAACCGCGAGACCACAAAGCAGCTAAACATATTGAACGTAAGTATCATCTCATACGAGAAATCGTAAAGTGAGGGGATATAGTTGTGGCTCACATATCATCAGAAGACAACCGAGCAGATCCTTTCACAAAGAGCTTGCCAACCAAGGTTTTTGACAAGCATGTGGAAGCGATAGGAGTCAGATGGATGGACACATAGATTTTTATGTAATAGTGGATTAAATAAACACTGATGTACACATAGAATATTTTGAGTATAAGTGGGAGATTGTTAGTGTATACTGAAAATATTTATTTAAAGTATGTACATTTATTTCTGGCCAGTTTATTTGAGAATCATTTGAATGTTTTTATGTTGTCTAATATTATATATTGTGAACAATCTAGTATCAAATGGGATACAGAATATTAGATTGTTAAATACGGTTATATAATATAATAAGGTTCACAGCACATGTGGTGTTGGACAATCCACTGGTATGGCTGTAGTATTATTTAGATTAGTTTATATTGACTAATAAATAATACTAGTATACTTTGTGTATATTGGACAGGATCAAATTTAGAATTGTTCCCTTAATACTGATTAAGAAGGAGAACTAAGATTCTATGTTATTATTAATGCTTAGGTTCTTAATCCGGAAATAGTAATTGACACGTGTATATTATTTACATGCTTTGATTTATATATGAAATAATTCTTTTGAATTATATCATTATATTTTGGGTGATGGAATTATATACATGGTGGATATTATTTATTGAAGGAATCCATGTCCCGATAATATTCGGGTTAATGATGTCCCCTTGAAAGCTCAAAAAAATTTAATTATGTGAAACCCTGCAGGTGGAATTTATTCTGGCATAATTAAATAAAGGTTGAGTGGATGATCAAGGATAAAAGATATTAATTAAATAAATTATCAGTAATTTATTTAATTAATGGACATATGATATTTTAAACATGGGGAATTTAATAAGCAAATAATATTGGAACCGAATTAATTAAATTACGGTATTAGGAAAGGTAGTGCAAATATTAATTCTTTAGTGGATTGAATTAATATTTAATTACATTGGGCTAGGCTCAAGATGTAATTAGAAGGCACAACCTAATTATCCATGGTCCCTATTGTAGCCTATATATATTCTTATTCCCTTCTTGCTTGGCAATTGTGTGAAAACATATTGTAGCCACCAAGGAGCAAGAAGAGAGGATAACTTGAGAAGACGGAGGCCACACTTCGCTCAAGGGAATTTGGGAATACAATAGAAGTGCGTGGAATCAACCATTAACAAGGTAATCCTCTTTTCGTAATATTTATCGTAAAACGTAGTAACACCCTAAGTCCGTGGTTCCCAACAGGTCGTTGGTATTGCTGAAAGTATCATCCTGGAAATGATTGGTTAGATTTGGGCAAAAAGGCAAGTTAAGTCCTAGATATATCGGACCTTTTGAAGTATTGAGAAAAGTTGGTAAAATGGCCTATGAATTGGCATTGCCCCCGCAGTTACAATATATCCTTAACGTGTTCCACGTGTCTATGCTGAAGCGTTACATCCCCGATTCGAACGAAGTTATTGAATATGAACCCATCGAGCTTCAGCCAGATTTGTCCTATGTGAAACTGCCGATCCAAATCCTAGATCGTAAAGAGCGAGTTCTTAGAAATAAGTCTATTCCCATAGTTAAAGTACTGTGGCGGAATCCTCGAGTGGAAGAGTCCACTTGAGAGTTAGAGTCAGATATGCTTGACAAATATCCTCATTTATTTAATTAGATCAAATTCTGAGGACATAATCTTTTTAAGGGGGAAGGATATAACGACTCGTACGTTTCTGCAATATTTAAATGTGTAATTAATAAATAAATAAATAAACTATGTGCATGGGTACTGTCAGCTGGATATTATTTTTTTTAATTATGTGTGATTGTTGGTGTGCGAGGATCATTGTGTATTTGGTTGTGACACTGTGTTATTTATTTTATAGTTAAAGGTGATTTTATTCAAAATTTATTTTCATAAATATTTGGATTGTCTCTAAAATTATTTTTATCGCTTTACAATTTTCTTTATTATTTTTAGGAATTTATAAAATTTAGAAATCAATAATTCATTAATTATTTAGTCCTGAATGATTTTCTGATTGTATTTTATTGTAAATTCAGTATTAAATTCAGAAATATTTCAAAAATTATGAAATTTGTATTTTATTAATTTTGGAATATTTCGGGAGTTTTAAAATTATATTCGAGATTTTTAAGATTTATTTCACCTGCGTATCGGTTCGTTTAATAGATAAAAGAGGAAATAAATTCCGCTTTAAAAATTATTTTAAAGCTTACGAAAATTTTATTTGGTTAGTCTTATTTAATTCGGAAATTTTGAAATCTAGTTGGGATTTTTTTCAATTTATATTACTCGTGTAGTGTATCGTTAAACAAAAATACGGGTCGGATAATATTTTCGTTGCGGGGTTTATAAAAAAAAGGGCATATGGGGGGTGTAATCGGGTTTAACCCGTTCTTTTCCTCTCCTCAATTCATTGTCTCCCCCAAATCTCTCTCGACTCTCTCTCCTCTCAAATCTCTCACCCCCTCTCGTTTCTATCTCTCGTTCTCAACCTCACATTTATTCCCTCTTCTTCCCGTTTTATTCCTGTCTCTCTGTTTCGCTTTACTTCCGCGTGGCTTCGATAACTTTTCGGCCTATTTTCGGTTCATTTTCCGGCCGATTGTCGGCTCTATACTCTTGCTTATTCGATATGTATACCTGCGTATATCTATATTTGTGCGTGTGTTTTCATTCATGTGTGTGTTGTGTGCGTGTTTGTGTGTGTGTTGTGTTTGTGTGTGTGTGTGTGTGGTTACTGCGTGTGTGTGTGTGTGTTTATACCCATATGGGTACGTGTGCAGATGGGTTGTGTGCGTACTGTGATGCCGTGTTTTTCCGGCATGTGCTTTGATTCTCGGTTATTTTCCGGGCTGTTATGGCTTTGGTTTGGTTGTTGCTGTATTGACTGTTATTTTCCCCAAATTACTACTTGAATATTAATTTGGGTTTATCGAATTTATTTCGCAGGAAAATATTTGACTATGTGCATGATATAAATAAATTATTTTTGGTGCGAGAATTATAGTAATTAATCGATGAAATTCACGTAGGATGCCCGATATTTATGGGAACACGTAAATTTTATCGCCGCCGGCGATGAGCTTCGGCAAGCCGACGGTGGACTATGATGATTCGATCTGAATCCTACGATTTAAAATATAAAATACGATTTAAAATATAAATTACGAATAAAATTATAAAATTCGATTAAAACATAAAAATATGGATGATAGCGATTAATAAGTATATTTGATTGGTGTATGTGAATTGCGAATTGACGTTGTTGACTGAAATCGGTGGTTGGGTTTTGGATTGCGATTGATTGTGGTTGTGATTGATTTGACGTCGGGATGTTCGCGAGTTAGCCGATAATCAAAGGAGGTGCTGCCCGATTTCCAGAAAATTAAATTACGGAAATACGACGTCGTACCCAATGACTATCGGAACGTCGATCGATTATATGTAAGTACTTTATACGAAACCTGATTATGTGTTGTGATGAAATACTTTATGAAAATTGATAACCCTAATTTCATAAAAGGACAAATATACCTATTTTCTGAAAACGAACACCGAACCGGCTTTCGAAGACGTGAACCCTAATTAATACGTGTATTATTATATTGAGAATGTTACGAGTCGGGTTTGTTAACATATGGGTAGATTGTTAGCAAGGATAGTCAAGCATATTCAGACACCAAATTTAGGGTATTTTGATTCCTGTAGGTTCCAGTCGAAATCCTTAGCATCTCGGTCGGTGCAAAGCCATCCAATAATAGTTATTAAAGCGTATTGAGGCAAGTACCCCTGACCATATCCTTATGGTTCAGCATATATGAATATACTGTTGTTTTATTTTCGTAGTGGAACAGAACGTTTTAAGTTACGTATCCCCTGTGTTCAAATGGTTTTGTTAACTTGTGTTTTGGGGGAAAAGTAACTTCTGAAAATGCCTATCTCTAAATTTTGAATAAAATGAATTTTTTTTGGAAAGTGTGCTGTGATATAATTGTTTTGACAAGAGATAGGTAAGTGGTTTGGAAAACTGGATAAAAATGATCAGATAATTGGATGAGTGTGCGCAGGGGGCCCGTAACGGCCTGGAAGATAGCGTAAGAGGCAACGTGGTTGCGAACCCTATTATAACCACCAGCCCAACGCGACAGAGACCTAGCTAGTCTCTGAGTTCCAGAACAAGTTTTCATAGGATAGCCAAGATAGAGTATCCTATGGAGATATCCTGAGCAGCTGTCTCACCAGGGATCATCCAATACTTTTATATCTGAGAAAGTGATTTTGAGGTTCCCGAGGAGGAACAAGTGATTTTATAGGTCCTGTGATGGAACAAGTTTTATGGTTCCCGTAACGGAACAAATGATTTTGGGTCCCCGTAATGGGACAAATGGTTTTATGGGTCCTGCTATGGGACGGAAAATTTAAAAATGAAAGTAGCATGTTAAAATTTAACTCTGGTATTTAGTACAGTTAATGAAATGTTTTAGAGAGCATGCTAGCTATTGAGATCCAGTTTTCAACAGTTCATCAGTTTTCATATGTTTACGCTTGTTTTACTTGTTTTCTACTAACAAGTTGTGGTTCTGTTCCTACAATTGTGTATTATAAACTGTTTTAATTAATATTCATATAGTGATATTGCTGAGCGATTGATCGCTCACTCGTGCAAATATGTTTGTATATTTTGGCATTGCAGATGTCTAGGAGATGTTGCTGTCTTGATAAGGGCTAGTTTCCCGTTCCTCCTGTGTTGAGCTCCTCTGAGTGGGTTGTGTATGACCAAGTATGGTCTGTGAGTTGCTGTATAATATTAGTTATGTCACGTTGTTAAAATAAGTTGGTTTGTAATTGGTGTGTAACCTAAATTATAATTGAACCTGGAAAATATCTTGTGAAAAAGGGTTTTTTATATTAAAATAAAAGTGAGTTGATTTTATTATAATTATAATTGAATATTGTTAGTGACGTCAACTCCTGACCCGGGTTGAGGCCGTCACAATAGCTATAAAATATTTATTTGCAGAAAGAAAATCAACGCAACGTGTGTTGAATGAATATTTGTTATGATCGAGCCCTACATTATTAAATTAAATTGCCTCAGATTCACAAACTTGA